>NC_065885.2:42745218-43345218 GCF_932274485.2 Patella vulgata | reverse complement strand
TCCGATAGAACCACGATATCCCAGACGACAACATCGTCCACCAGATAGATTAAATATTTAATAAAGACAATTTTAGTTATTAATTTATATGTTCAGTTTATCCATTAATATAACTTTATGTTGTGACTATATATAAATTCACTACACATTTGAAAATGAACATTATAGTGAAAGTAGTGAACAAATAAGTTTAATACTTTTTAAAATTACAAATAGTAATGCATGTATTTATTTTTATAATACAACATTTTAAGAATGAGAGGACTGTAGTGTATGTGGCACATATTTAGTAGGTTTACAGTAACTGCCTTTAAAGTCACATGATCTTGCATTCCTGTCTTGTCACGTGACATCCTGATTAATTATTCAAGATGGTTCCATGTTGTAACTAATCTCAGATATTCTCTAATAAAACCCATATTTGTCTTTCTTTAATGAGTAATACACCACATGACCGAACTTCTAGAGACACATGGACAGAAGCTCCAGAACTAGACCCGCCAACTTTGTTAACTAATTCACCTGACGCCAACTTAAAGATTGAAATTCATAGTCAACGATTCGCATGAACCTGAACCAATTGCATACTTGACACTACAGTTCCTGAAATCGTCAATAAAGAAGAAATGTTATCAGAAGAATTGTACAGTCCATAATTGAAATCCAGGTCTATCAGAAACCAAGTAAAATATTCCTGTTAAAGATGGGTTCCCGCGTACAAACTGGGTGATTTAATGGTATATATGGACCAAAAACATATTCAAATTAATAAATTTGTCATAATTATGCTTCAAATCCTTCTCAAACACTGTAATTGCGAAGGAATGCCCTGCTATTAAAATTCAATCAAACCAGGTCATGTTTACGTCACGTCTTAGGAGTCAGAGGAGAATTCATTGCATACCTAAGACGATGTTGTCTTTAATCGCTTTCTATTTATTAGAAATATCAAATCCTAATTAAATTCTCGGATTATCCACTACCCGCGTCTTTTTCCGTCATTTTTATCTCAGAAAGTATTGTACGTCTAACTCTTCATAAAGTTTATCAACTTGTACATCAAGCGCTCAATGTTTGCTTGTGACCTTTGACATCACGCGTGCAGAAGTTCCTAATCGACGCCCCATGAGGGTCACGGTGACGTAATTTGGCAATGTTTTTCTGATTCTTTGGTAGCACTTTCCTATCTACCCGTAATGCATTTATACCCTCCAAACTCATCCATTCCCGAGATATTGGAGTTTTAAGGTGCCAATGGGGGTCATATTGGATTTATACCCTCCAAACTCATCCATTCCCGAGATATTGGAGTTTTAAGGTGCCAATGGGGGCCATATTGACCGTATGACGTCACAAGGAAGTCACCTGGCATTGTTTTTCTAGTTCCCGAGATATTGGAGTTTTAAGGTGCCAATGGGGGTCATATTGGATTTATACCCTCCAAACTCATCCATTCCCGAGATATTGGAGTTCTAAGGTGCCAATGGGGGCCATATTGACCGTATGACGTCACAAGGAAGTCACCTGGCATTGTTTTTCTAGTTCTTTGGAAGCACTTTCCTATCTACTCGTAATACATTTACATCCTCCAAACTCAACCATTCCCAAGATGTCAAGAGTTTTAAGTTTCAATGGCGGCCATATTGGATTTATGCAAATAGTTGGCCGTATGACGTAGCAGGGGCGTCATTTCGCTTTGTTTTTCTGAGACATCTGTACTACTTTCCTATCTACCCGTAATACATTTACAGCCTCCAAACTGGACGTATGACGTCACGGTGACATAATTTGGCAATGTTTTTCTGATTCTTTGGTAGCACTTTCCTATCTACCCATAATGCATTTATACCCTCCAAACTCATCCATTCCTGAGATATTGGAGTTTTAAGGTGCCAATGGGGGCCATATTGGATTTATACCCTCCAAACTCATCCATTCCCGAGATATTGGAGTTTTAAGGTGCCAATGGGGGCCATATTGACCTATGACGTTATGATGTCACAAGGAAGTCACCTGGCATTGTTTTTCTTGTTCTTTGGTAGCACTTTCCTATCTACTCGTAATACATTTACATCCTCCAAACTCAACCATTCCCAAGATGTCAGAGTTTTAAGTTTCAATGGCGGCCATATTGGATTTCTGCAAATAGTTGGGCGTATGACGGTATGACGTAACAGGGACGTCATTTTGCTTTGTTTTTCTGAGACATCTGTACTACTTTCCTATCTACCCGTAATACATTTACACCCTCCAAACTCAACCATTCCAGAGATATTGTAGTTTTAATAGTAAGTGCAGGAGGACCGCACTACACGTAAAACAAAAGTCTACAAGATAAACCTGCGAACACGACAGAAAATAGACATTGCACCAAATAAACAAATATCAAATCAAGTGAATGGATCCGGGGGCCAGCCGTAAGCATCCACTGCACTGTACAGTCCTGGGCCTGTAGTGACACAGACTTCACTCAAATTTGAAAACAATCAGGAATACAAAAGATAGGTTGCCAGGCAACGAAACATACGCCCACAGCTGCTTAATCGTCCGGGCAGTCAACAAGAGTTGTCGCATATTTTTACTTTTTTCGGTAATGAAACATTTATAATACACTAAAATCTGATTAAGAGCAACAACTCAGAAAACCATTAGAATTTGTTTGGTTTTTATAAAGTTCTGCCCCATGCTAACGTTTGGTATACAAAACTTTTAATACTGTATCATGGATTTAGCTGTTCCAAGTCATAAAAATTCATTGAAAATCAATATACTTGTTCGTCTCAAGATCTTAAACTCTGTGTATCAATTTGAAGTCAATCGGATATTAACTTTAGCCTCTAGAGCGTCCACAAGATTTTTCAAAGTGATCAAGGGCCATAACTTTGGCAGTAATTATCAGAAATCTTTGAAAATCAATAGGATTCTTCGCCTCGTGACCTCAAACACTGTGTATAAATTCAAAGTCAATCAGATATTAACTTTAGCCTTTAGAGCATCCACAAGGTTTTTTGAAGTGATCAAGGGCCATAACTCTGGCAGTAATTATCGAAAATCGCTGAAAATCAATAGGCTTCTTCTTCTCATGACCTTAAACACTGTGTATAAATTTAAAATGAATAGACTTCTTTGTCTCATGACCTTAAACTCTGTGTATAAATTTAAAGTCAATCAGATTTTAACTTTAGCCTTTAGAGCATCCACAAGATTTTTCAAAGTGATCAAGGGCCATAACTCTGGCAGTAATTATCGTAAATTGCTGAAAATCCATAGGATTCTTCGTCTCATGACCTTAAGCACTGTGTATAAATTTAAAGTCAATAGGATATTAACTTTGGCCTCTAGAGAGTCCACAAGATTTTTTTGAAGAGATCAAGAGCCAGAACTCTGGTAGTAATTATCGGAAATCGCTGAAAATCAATAGGCTTCTTCGTCTCATGATCCTAAAACGCTGTGTATAAATTTAAAGTCAATCGAATATTAACTTTGGCCTCTAGAGCGTCCACAAGATTTTTTGAAGTGATCAAGGGCCATAACTCTGACAGTAATTATTGGAAATCGCTGAAAATCAATAGGCTTCTTCGTCTCATGGCCTTAAACACTGTATATAAATTTAAAGTCAATCGGATATTAACTTTAGCCTCCAGAGCGTCCACAAGCAATTGTGGACGCCGGACGGACGACAATATACGACCACATTTCAATTTGGGCGTATAAAAAGACGTAACAGAAATAACATGACAGCCGTTCTCTTTGATCTAATCGGCCTCGCTATGCATGAAATATACAATCGGCCTCGCTTAGCAGTGGGACCTTTTCTTAATTTTGAAAGATTATAAATTATTTCTATGAATTAATTTTCATAGAAAAATAATATTTGAGTGATTGCATTATATAAATTAAGAATAGCATCTTATATATATCACAGAAATAGCGGAATTCGTTGCAATATACCATATGAACTATATAATCGGCCTCGCTTAGCAGTGGGACTTTTTCTTATGTTTAAAAGTTTTGGGGGATATTTTTTCAATTGATTTCCATAAAATAATATTTCTTTCGAAAGTTTTACGTATATTAAGGACATTATACTATTTTCATAGAAAAATAATATTTGAGTGATTGTATTATATAAATTAAACATAAATTATGCAAGACCTAAATCTGCCTATTGTAGGTCTTTCTTTATGCCTGAAATGTTATATAAACTATTCATTAGACATTGATTAACGTATCCAGACTATAATCAACTCTCAATGTCGTTAGCCTGCGATATTTGTTGTATTATTATCCGATTTGCTGCACAACTTTCCTTCTCGATTTAACGATTAAATGGATAATCGAGACTATGATTTTTGTTGAACCGACTTTAGTAATAATGACCGAGGCTATTGCGGGATTTACGGTCGCTTAGCGCTTATTTCTCGGTTCATAGTGGATCAATTTGACTGAAATTTTCAGCAAATTACCTTTACATTATGTAGTTTTAAATATCTTTAAGAATAGTACCTTATGTATCACAGAAATAGCGGAATTCATCGCACTATACCAAATGAAGTATACAATCGGCCTCGCTTAGCAGTGAGACATTTTCTTAATTTTGAAAGATTATAAAGTATTTCTATGAATTAATTTTCATCGAAATATAATATTTGGGTGATTGTATTATATAAACTAAGAATAGTATCTGATATATCACAGAAATATCGGAATTCATCGCACTATACCACATGAAGTATACAATCGGCCTCGCTTAGCAGTCCGCCTTCTTCTGATGTTTAAAAGATTTGGGGGATATGTTTTCAATTGATTTTGACAAAATAATCATATTTCTTTCGAGCGTTTTACGTATATTAACCCCTTAACTGCGCAGGACGTTATATAACGTCCTGGACAACTGCCACTCACCGTGTGTAGGACGTAATATAACGCCCTGGAGGTATTTTCCCCAACCTATTCTTCGAACACAATCTTACCACGCGGTTGGACGTATTATTACGTCTGGTCGAGGAATCTAATTGAAGGGAGACAACTCTATTTACTGTTAGTTGTATTTTGGTTTAAGACCACTCAAATTTCGTCAAATTAATGACGCAATAGGGGGTAGTTAACGTCAAATTAATTACACAGTTAAGGGTTTAAGGACATTATTCTATATATCCCAGAAACACTGAAATGCAATACCGCGTATAGAGTCTAATCGGCCTCGCTATGCATGAAGTATACAATCGGCCTCGCTTAGCAGTGGGACTTTTTCTTACGTTTAAAAGATTTGGGGGATATTTTTTTAATTGATTTTCATAAAATAATCATATTTCTTTCGAACCTTTTACGTATATTAAGGACATTATACTATATATCCCAGAAACACGAAAATTCATCATCCAATATCGCATATAGAGCCTAATCGGCCTCGCTATGCATGAAATATACAATCGGCCTCGCTTAGCAGTGGGACCTTTTCTTAATTTTGAAAGATTATAAAGTATTTCTATGAATTAATTTTCATAGAAAAATAATATTTGAGTGATTGCATTATATAAATTAAGAAAGAATCTTATATATCACAGAAATAGCGGAATTCGTTGCACTATACCATATGAACTATACAATCGACGTCGCTTAGCAGTGGGACTTTTTCTTATGTTTAAAAGTTTTGGTGGATATTTTTTCAATTGATTTTCATAAAATAATGATATTTCTTTCGAAAGTTTTACATATATTAAGGGCATTATACTATATATCCGAGAAACACAGAAATTCATCACCCAATATCGTGTATAGAGCCTAACCGACCTCGCTATGCATGAAATATACAATCGGCCTCGCTTAGCAGTGGGACTTTTTCTTAATTTTGAAAGATTATAAAGTATTTCTATGAATTAATTTTCATAGAAAAATAATATCTGAGTAGTTGTCTTGTATAAACTAAGAATAGTATCTTATATATCACAAAAATAGCTGAATTCATCGCACAATACCACATGAAGTATACAACCGGCCTCGCTTAGCAGTCAGACCTTTTCTTACGTTTAAAAGATTTGCGGATATTTTTTCAATTGATTTCCATAAAATAATGATATTTCTTTCTAATGTGTTACGTATATTAAGCACACTATCTTATATATCCCAGAAACAAGGAAATGCACTATCCAATACCGCGTATAGAGTCTAATCGGCCTAGCTTGGACTTTTTCTTAATTTTGAAAGGTTATAAAATATTTCTATGTATTATATAAATAATACATGCATTATGCAAGAGCTAAATTTGCCTATTCTATGTCTTTCTTTAGGCCTGAAATGTTATATAAACTATTAATTAGACATTTGTTGGATTTATCTCCGATTTGCTGCATAATTCCTTCTTAATTTAACGATTAAGTGGATAATCGAGACTATGATTTTTGTCGAACCGACTTTAGTAATGATGACCGAGGCTATGCGGCAGTTTTGATCGCTTACTGCTTATTTCTCGGATCATTGTGGATCAATTTGACTGAAATTTTCAGCAAATTGCCTTTACATTATCTAGTTTTAAATATCTTTAAGAATAGTACCTTATGTATCACAGAAATAGTGGAATTCATGGCACTATACCACATGAAGTATAAAATCGACCTCGCTTAGCAGTGAGACATTTTCTTAATTTTGAAAGATTATAAAGTATTTCTATGAATTAATTTTCATCGAAATATAATATTTTGGTGATTGTATTATATAAACTAAGAATAGTATCTGATATATCACTGAAATAGCGGAATTCATCGCACTATACCACATGAAGTATACAATCGACCTTGCTTAGCAGTCCGCTTTTTTCTAATGTTTAAAAGATTTGGGGATATTTTTTCGATCGATTTTCATAAAATAATCATAATTCTTTCGAGCGTTTTACGTATATTAAGGACATTATACTATATATCCCAGAAACACGAAAATGCATTAACCAATACCGTGTATAGTCTAATCGGCCTAGCTATGCAGTATGCACACTTTGAATCCAGTCGGCCTCGATTAGCGGTGGGACTTTTTCTTAAGTTTTGAAAGATTATAAAGTATTTATATGAATCAATGTTTATAGAAAAATAATATTTGAGTGATTGCATTATATAAATTAAGAATAGCATCTTATACATCACAGAAATAGCAGAATTCATCGCACTATACCACATGAATAGGTATACAATCGGCCTTAATTTTCTTAATTTTGAAAGATTATAAAGTATTTCTATGAATTAATTTACATTGAAAAATAATATTTTGTAAATCAAATTATATTTCAGTAAGTGATTCACATATTTTTAGAATATCTGACAGTATATTCCAGAAATAGGGAAATTCATTGACTACTTATACTACTCCGAGTACACAGTAGAACAGGTCAGTGAGAGTACATTTTGTCGCGCTATTGAATTTTCGTACCGCTAGTACCTCCTTTGGTCGTAGAGACTTGAAATTTTCAGGAAGTGTTAAGAGTGACTATTGATGATCACACACCAGGACCACAGAAACCACTAGGTGTACGTAAGTGTAGTAGCACTTGAGATTTCTTTTATTATTAACAATAAATAGTCCTTTCTAAACTCGACCTTCAAATAAAATGGGAGGGACTTAAACAAGAAAGAGGCGGGGCTTACATCTGCCTCGCTCAGCATAATCGTAAAAATCGGTCTCGCTTAGTACGGTATAACACTTACCGTTATGTACTGGTTGTTGATCGGACTGTTAACCAGTCATAATTTGGGACAGAAATTTGCACTGAGTGTGGCAGTTTTTGAGTGGATAGGTCTAATCAAACGAAACACTGCGAGGAGTATGCATAATAACAACAGTCTCTAGCAGTATGCTAATATTCTCATCCGTTTAAATGTAGTAAAATTAGCTGGGGGGTTTTGTATGCATAATAACAACAGTCTCTAGCAGTATGCTAACATTCTCATCCGTTCAAATGTAGTAAATGTAGTAAAATTAGCTGATTTTTCTGTTTCTATCTCACACCAGTCATTATAAAAAATTTAAAAGATTTAATAAAGAATAGAATCTTTTAGTGAATGAGGTCCGCTATGCTGCGTTGCTGAACATATTTTATTACAGTTGAAATTAGTCAAAATGGTGAAGTTAGAGTTTCCATCAATTATCTACAATGTAAACAGATATTTCAGCAGAGAGAGAGAGGGTTAATGCCCACTCAACACAAACTAGGTCATTTCGGAACTAACATATGATGCATTTTTATTTCAATATAATAATTCTCTTGTGTGTTGGGATCTTTAGTAGTGGGAGGAAAGCAGAGGACACAGAAATGAAATGGGGTTTAACATCCTACTGTTCTGCTCTGGCTGGGCTAATGAAGACGGGCATATGTCATACAGTGTGCTAACAGGGAAATTTTGCCCGGACAGTGCTGCTACAGCCCACTCTTGTAACGAATTCCAACAGTCAATGTTTCTTTTACATGCTTGCCAATGCGTACATGGGACCTCGGTTTTTCGTCCCATTCAAAATGACTAGACAGCTGTCCTTGTCAGGCCCTCCGTCCTGCACCACCGACAAGGGGAAACCACACCGGAAAATCCAGATGAACTTTCTCGGCCAATGCAGAGATCGTATATGCGACCTCCAGGCTAGCGAGCCAGCGTCTTACCCACTAAGCTACCCTAGCTCCCTCAAAGGACACAGAGAAAACACACCAGATTGTGCAGGCAATCTTACACTCCTTGTCATGTACAATTTTGGGATTAAAACCACACCACAAGATCATTCATATTTAGTGTTTAAGCTATCATACCTGTAACGCTATGGGGTCAAGGGTCATATCCCAGGAATCCCCAATAGAATCATCCAATGCATCTTCAATGTCTTTTAACTGTGATGCATAATCTTCCAGGAAACTACCATATTTTTTTAACTGAAGTTCACCAACTATTTCTACAAAATTAAATACCATAACTTATTTTATTTGTTTGGATGGTGAATATAAATAGATGACAGTGGATATTATATACTACAGATATAAAGTAATATCAATATTTTGAGAGATGTTATTGCATGTAGACTGATAAGAGATATCCACCATGTGTATGAAAATATCATTTATTTATTTTTCTTGAAAAAAAACCCTGCAAAATTATATAACAAGTGGTTGCCATGCAAGATTGCAAGAGGTGGACAGAGAACAAGTTAAAAAATTGATTTTGCATACGTTCAGGGGCCATAATCCAGGATGTTTCATCTGACATGCATCGATATCAAAAGGAACCGAGATCATGGGGATATAACACTGTAACCCAGGTATCGTTTAATCTTGTGTATCTAGCACTAATTTCTTTCACATACGTTTAATATCCAATCTTTGTTCAAAAATTTGTAAAAACTGTTTAAAATCACCATAAATCGTTTAATTTGTACTTCTGTCCAGTTTAAAGCTGACAATTCAATTTTGATAATGAGTGTCCAATTTACAGGTGTTTAATTTCTCAATCATTGTTAAAAGATAGGTTGCCAGGCAACGAAACATACGCCAACAGCAGCTAAATCGTCCGGGCAGTCAACAAGTATTGTCGCATATTTTTACTTTTTTTGGTAATGAAACATTTATAATACACTAAAATCTGATTAAGAGTAACAACTCATTAAGTAATTATCAATCTAAAGTCAATCGGATGATAACTTTAGCCTCTAATACGTTACAAGAATTTTGGGAAATTATCGGAAATCGCTGAAAATCAATAGGATTCTTTGTCTTATGACCTTAAACACTGTGTATAAATTTAAAGTCAATCGGATATTAACTTTGACCTCTAGAGCGTCCACAAGATTTTTTGAAGTGATCAAGGGCCATAACTCTGGCAGTAATTATCGGAAATCGCTGAAAATCAATAGGCTTCTTCATCTCATGAACTTTAACACTGTGTATAAATTTAAAGTCAATCGGATATTAACTTTAGCCTCTAGAGCGTCCACAAGCAATTGTGGACGCCGGACCGACAGACGGACGGACAGGGGCGACGACAATATACGACCACATTTCAATGTTGGCGTATAAAAAATAAACAACCCAATTGATTAATGATGTATAATGATTCATTTTTGGACAGTGATCAGGAAATTAAATACTTGTAAATTGGACACTCATTATCAAAATTAATCAGTCAGCTTTAAACTGGACACATGTACAAATTAGATGATTTTTGGTGATTTTAAACAATTTTTACGAATTTTTAAACAAAGATTTGATATTAAACGAATGTGAAAGAAATTAGTGCTAGATACACAAGATTAAACAATACCTGGGTTACAGTGTTAACATATATGTTTTAAGTATCATCGAAATTCAACAAAAGTTGTGACCTCTTGAGGCTCCACAAGTTAAAAGCGTGATTTTTGGTACAATCACAGTCCATAATCCATATCTTTGTTGGTTTCTTGTAAAATTAGCTTTGAAAATCGACTCACACAGGAAAATAGCTAAAATAACTCTTTTTCAAAGGCTAACCAAGTAAAGGAGCCTTTCATTAAATTTGAGCAGTAAATTATGATTTTTTTCATTTTTTGCCGATTTGAATAGATTGATTATAATATTTCTAATTGCCTGATCATCATGAAACAACGCCAACGTGTGTGTATCCTACAGGATCCCCCAGACTTTTGCAACATTCGAAGGACTAGCTCTGTTCCTTGTCCTACATCACTAACAAGGGGAAACCACACTGGAAAATCCAGAGGAATTTACTCAGAAAACACCAGGATCCAACCCAGAGCCTCCTGGTTAGTGAGTGAGCCAGCACAGCTTACTCTCTGTGAGTCTGTGACTGCCATCTTGGCTCATATAACTGAATATTAGGGATGGCATGCATGGAATTTACAGATTGACACCTTTCATTTCATGAATATTTCTTTTGTCAAAAAGTCTGTCTTACTTAGCATGCAAGCATGCAGTTTTCCTTACTTATGGAACCCTAGCTAAGAGAATATAGCTAAAAACGTTGAGATATACTGATGTGCTTGTTTTTAGCTACGATTGGGTGCCTTTAGTTTCACCAGGCAAAATTAATTTCATTGAAAATAACTTAATTTTCTACTATCAGAACTTATTAAACATACGAACCCTACTAGAAGTGAAACATCTTTGATTTAGGGCTGAAACGATACGCTGTGCCACGATATGATACAGTATCATGTCCTAGCCCAACGATACGGGTGCGTCACAATACATGCTTTTATTGTGAAATTGACTTAATTGATACAAAGTTACATTTTTTATTTATAGATAAAATAAAATTAATATTTAACCAATATTTTTTGCACTTTTTTTTTACTCAGATTGAATCAAAACACAAAATTAATTATGCAATCACACACACACACACAATCAAGTCAAGTCAAACAAAACTCAGATACTCATACATGAATACAATCCTGTATACCATAATTGGGAGGACATATTTTGCTGACAAAAATTTCTTTATTGACATTCATGTTGCCGTTTACGTAGGTAACGGAAAATCCGAAATGATCCCACACTTTTGATCGGTAAGATGCAGGCAGTTTTTCGATCTTGACTTCACACAGTGTTATTACTACTGGACGTGGACATAATAGTCAAAAGAAAAATACCGTCGAAAGTTAAACAACATTTTTAACACTTTTCGTAAGGGACACAGGCATCGTGAAGACGAAATGAGTGTCAAATGTGATTTAATTGGTGTAAAATTGATGGCTTCCGGTATTTTGTCCAATGGAAAGTATTGTCCTATCAAGTTTCTGGGTTGTATATTTTGCACAACATTAGTATAAGGTCAGTTTTTGCAACGATATGAAGTCTGGATGGTTAAGACATATTATTCTATTGGAATTTTTCTTTACACAGAACTGATAGGTTATTGCTATACATCCTACCACCAAATTCATTGAAAAATATCGCGATTCAGTGTGAAATATACCGTGAACCTCAAATTGAAAAAATAATCGTGGTTATCGATTTTCTTATAAAAAGTATCGTTCATCGTTTTTATGAATAAAAATTCCGTTTCACTGGTGAATTGATTCTGTCCAACTTTGGTTTATCTGCAAATATCGTCAATAAATTGAATCAAGTGTTGTTTTTATCAAAATTGATACGGACATTCATAATTACAGTGTATTATTCCTGTGCAACTCATATCAGGTTAGCATTTTGATTGCAGTGTGTTAAATTAGCACTAGTCTGTACGCCTGTGGTCAGTAGATTTTTGGTCTGGCTCGTGGAAAATTTTGAAACCTTCAACCGTTTTTTATTCCAAATCACTCGAGAAAAAAAAGATAAATATACGGCTTTTTTTCATAAATTATTTGGGAAACACATTTTCCTTTACAAGGTCATGTGATCTCGTGTGAAATCGCGATGGATTTCTCGATTGAAAAATCAGTAATGGCTCAAATGTTCGTCTGTCGCGAATTTTACATCTGACAGGTAGCAAGAAAAACTACTTTTTGTTCAGTAAATTGACTTAAGACCACAATACTCACGTCTACGTCACATATATTTAGTTATTCATTTGTAAATGCTAGAATTAAGCTCAGAAGTACCGCAAAAAGCCGCCATTTGCAATGTTTCCATTGTGCTCTGTCATACAGTTACTCACACTGTAGTTGGAAGTAGTCAATTTTATAACAATAAATCTCACACCATCTACGCTTGTTTTGATCTGCTTGGCACTAGTTTATAGCAATTTGAAGTATTATTAAGTATTATAAGTAAATGAATTAAAATGCACCCCCAAGTCATCTGAACTTATTCTACCATAATGACCCCACAGTAAATATAGTGGTGGCTGGAATGGAAATGCACATGGGTCGTTGTCCGGTGTATTTAATCATTTAAAAATATTTAAACCAATGTCCATAAGTAAAGGCTATGAATAATTTACTAGAAAAATTGACAAAATCAATAATTAGGTCGGAAAAAATTTCATATATAAATATAATTTGTAGCATAAATATAGACATGGATGTGAGGAAGGAATTCCAAGGGGAGTTACCTATCCTCCGCATGCGGTACATGTAAATAAGCAGCCATGCACATCCACAGCTGTCAAGTCGTGTTTTGATATTAAACATAGGCAAGAGGTAAATCTGCCTATTGCAAGTCTTTATTTAGGTTTCAGATCTTATAGAAATTATTAATTAGACATTTATTTACATGACGATCTCAAAATCAACTCTGTAGACCCTCGGATGGCTTGGATACAGCTTGGATTTAAACAGTCGTCCATTTAAAATTAACAAGATAGGTTGCCCGGCAACGAAACATACGCCCACAGCAGCTAAATCGTCCGGGCAGTCAACAAGGGTTGTCGCATATTTTTACTTTTTTCGGTAATGAAACATTTATAATACACTAAAATCTGATTAATAGCAAAAACTCAGAAAACCATTAGAATTTGTTTGGTTTTTATAAAGTTCTGCCCCATGCTAACGTTTTGTATACAAAACTTTTAATACTGTATCATGGATTTAGCTGTTCCAAGTCATAAAAATTCATTGAAAATCAATATACTTGTTCGCCTCAAGATCTTAAACTCTGTGTATCAATCTGAAGTCAATCGGATATTAACTTTGGCCTCTAGCTAGAGCGTCCACAAGATTTTTTGAAGTGATCAAGGGCCATAACTCTGGCAGTAATTATCGGAAATCGCTGAAAATCAATAGGCTTCTTCGTCTCATGGCCTTAAACACTGTATATAAATTTAAAGTCAATCGGATATGAACTTTAGCCTCTAGAGCGTCCACAAGCAATTGTGGACGTCGGACGGACAGACGGGGGCGACGACAATATACCACCAAATTTCAATGTGGGTGTATAAAAATCAAGAAATGACCGACCAAGCTAACGTTTACTGTTAGTTACTGATGTCACCACCGGAAACTGGTTTTGAAAGGCCTACCAAGCGAGGGTACCATAGCCATTGAGAATGTTACTTGATAATCGAGAATATGTGGGTGGAGTTATCATCTGTCAATCAAACGATCGACAATTGTTGATGCCTATTTCTAGTCCAAACTTCCAATAGTGACAACTCTGTTCAGAATAAAGTAATTGGACTGAAATTTTCAATTATTTTCTTTTTTATCATCTATTTTTGAATTATTATAGCATGAATGGCCAACTCTTTATTAAACTCTTAACTAATATATCTTTAAATTTATTACGGATATTTTAGAATCTGAATTCTACACCTGAATGGCGAAGTATTCAATTTAGCACGGAAGTTTGGCACCATGATACTTGGAGAAATTTATGTGGATACGGATTATAGAATTGCATGAATCGCAGGTCGCCGAGGCAAAACAGATTCACAGACTTTCAAGAATTTTTAAGCATTCCCATAGGTTTTCATATTACAATATTTATATGGAACAATGTACGTAAAGAGTATTCAAGAGAATATAGAATTTAAAACAAAATTTGTATTACTACTTTTGAATTTTTGGGCCAGTGAAATTGGATCTGGCTGGGCTTGTAAAAAATTGTAATCTACTGGCCCGAATGGCTTGTGATTTCAAATCTGAACGTTATTGACTGTGATTGGCTGTTGTACATGACGCCCCACCTTCATAACTTCAAAGATATCAAATTTAAAATGTCAGAGAGCCAGGCTATTATCGATTCGATTTAAAAAGACATGATTTGTACCTGTGTTAGGTAGGATTATATGCTTAATTGTAGTTGAATGTGGCAGAAATGTTATGAATAACAATAATCAATTGTTGTTTTGATGAAAAATGTTGTCAATTTGGGGATTTGCACCATCTCTTATCTCGAAACACGGTGGGTTGAGAGATGAGGTTTCTTATCTAATGGAACCCTAGAGGTATATGTAGGTGTGTAATATTTATAATATTTATATGCGCTCTGAACTGGGAGAGGAATAGATTTGTATACCGTAATGTTAGCTGCAATTTTTAGCTGTGATATCTTATCTACGGCTGCAATTGATACACTATTCGAGGCTTTGAACAAGTTAAATTAGGTTCAATTGGAAAATTTTCAACACATATCTTCACAGTTTGCATGGAAATAAGTAATTATGTTACAAATAGTGAAGAGTGGAACACTGAAATCATAATCTTATCTTACCAAACAGTTTTTCGAGTGACATGACACTCCATGATTCTGGTTCGGCAGCCATTTTAAACTGAACACAAATTTCGCATAGCAATTGGGTTTAATCAAATTATATAATTATACGGTAAGGTTTCACCTTTATTTCAATGGGAATTGGTTTATTATATGTTAAGCTATGTACAGTACAGTTTGTGGTCAATGTTATTGGAAATTAAGGGAGTTATAATAATAATCACTTTATTTCAAAAGGGTAGAAAATTAGGTCTGGGGCCTTTCTTACATTTTGCCCTTTTAACAACATCAAGCATGCATAAAATCCAGAACAAATTTTTTACATAAGGATAATAAATATATTAGATGAGCTGTTTGATGAATGTGAATATTATTTACACTATGAGAGGTAGGAACAGAATTATACAAAACAAGAGCATCGCTAACGCAGCAATATACGTCCACATTCCTGTTTTGTTTGATATGGTCCAGTTTGCATTGAGGGTCTGTGAAATAAAACTGGGTTGTAGGACTGCTATCAGTTTAACACTTCGTTCACATTAACAGAACACAATTTTTATTTTAAAACAATCGATGTCTTATTCCAAAAGCATGACGTTTCGAACAGGTATGCAAAGTTTCAAAAGGATCTGTTAAGAATTGCGGTCTGTAGGCAAAACACAAGACACACAAACATTAGGCGTGGCTCTGTCCCAAGGGGTCGAGCATGCACCAAAAATAATAATAGAGGTCGGCCTTAGGATTAAGGAATAAGTATAAAAGGTAGCCTTAGGCTATAAGGAATAAGTATAAAAAAGTTTTCAAGATGATCGATTAAGAAATGCGGTCTGCAAGTGACACACAGACATAAAAAAAGAAAATGGGCGTAGCTCTGCCCCTGGGGGTTGGGTATTCACCACAAATAATAGGGATGTTCCTTAGGATAGAAGGAATATGTATGCTAGGTTTTAAGGTGATACGATAAGAAATGCGATCTGTAGATGACAAACAAATAAATAAATATAAGGGATGGGCGTGGCTCTGCCCCTGGCGGTCGGGCATGCACCAAAAACAATAGGGATCATCGTTAGGGTATAAGCAATTCATATGAAATTTTTTCAAGACGGTTGATTAAGAATTGTGGCCTGTAGGTGACACACAGACATAAAAAGAAAAGAAAATGGGCGTGGCTCTGCCCCTGGGGGTAAAAAAACAATAGGGATCATCGTTAGGGTATAAGCAATTCATATGAAAAAATTTCAAGACGATTGATTAAGAATTGTGGCCTGTAGGCGACACACAGACATAAAAAAGAAAATGGGTGTGGCTTTGCCCCTGGGGGTTGGGCATGCACCCAAAACGATAGGGATGTTCCTTAGGGTACAAAGAATAAGTATGCAAAGTTTCAAGATGATACGTTATGAAATGTGGCCTGTAGACGATAAACAAACAAATACAAAAAATGGGCGTGGCTCTGCCCCGGGGAGGCGAGCATGCACCAAAAACAATAGGGATCATCCTTAGGGTATAACGAATAAGTATGTACAGTTGATACGTTAAGAAATGCTGTCTGTAGATGACAAACAAATAAATAAATATAAGGAATAGGCGTGGTTCTGCCCCTGGGGGTCGTTCATGCACCAAAAACAATAGGGATCATACTTAGGGTATAAGCAATTCATATGAAAATTTTTCAAGACGATTGATTAAGAATTGTGGCCTATAGGCGACACACAGACATAAAAAGAAAAGAAAATGGGCGTGGCTCTGCCCCTGGGGTCGGGCATGCACCCCAAACGATAGGGATGTTCCTTGGGGTACAAAGAATAAGTATGCATAGTTTCAAGATGATACGTTAAGAAATGCGGTCTGTAGATGACAAACAAATAAATAAATATAAGGAATGGGCGTGGCTCTGTCCCTGGGGGTCGGGCATGCACCAAAAACAATAGGGATCTTCCTTGGGGTATAAGGAATAAGTATACCAAGTTTGAAGAAAATCCAGTAAGAATTGCGCCCTGTAGGCGACACAAAGACACACGAAAAGAAAATGGGCGTGGCTCTGCCCCTGGGGGTTGGGCATGCACCCCAAACGATAGGGATGTTCCTTAGGGTACAAAGAGTGTGTATGCAAAGTTTCAAGATTATTAGTTAAGAAATGTGGCCTGTAGACGACAAACAAACAAATACTAGAAATGGGCGTGGCTCTGCCCCGGGGGGTCGGGCATGCACCAAAAACAATAGGGATCTTCCTTGGGGTATAAGGAATAAGTATACCAAGTTTGAAGAAAATCCATGAAGAATTGCGCCCTGTAGGCGAACCACAGACACACACACACACACACACACACACACACACACACATACATACATACACACACACACACACACAGACAGGGGCGACGGCATAATACGTTCACATTATGAATGTGGACGTATAAAAATATATATATATGAACAGTATTTGCTCGAAGATAAGTATGAATAGTATAATACAAAATATATGTACATGTACATGGATCAACATGGAAGCTGATGGCATAGATCCATAAAATATGGATGAACAAGAAAACATTAAATTATGAAGCACTTAAATATATATAAATATGCTTACGAAACATGTTGATTGAGCTTATATTTTTAATATTATTTGGCAATGAATTCCATGACTGGGATCCTCTGAATTTTATACTATTTTTAATAACAGAAAGCTAGGGTCTGAAACAATTAGTCTGTTATTAATATTACTATAGGGTGTATTATAAAAGGGAAGAACATTAGTTAAATACTCCGGGCAACGATGATAAATTTTTTCGTGAAGGTAGGAGAACATATTTTAATAAGTGTCTTTCCTTAAATTTTAATAAGTTTAGATCCGCAATGCCAGGAGATAAATCTTTTGTGTGCTCTACATGTATATCTAGAATAAGTTTGAATGCTCGGTTTTGTTGTCGTTGGAGAGTATTAAGAGATATAACATCGCAGTTTTCCCATATAGGTGAACAGTAGTCGAGATATGGCTGAATATATGATTTATAAAATATTAATCGGAATTTACATGGAAGGAATTCTTTCAGTTTACGTAACTGAAATATTTTTTGATTAATAATTTTTTTTAATTTAATTTGCGTAGATCAATTCAAGCTGCCTTTGTTTAAATAGGCCACGTGTCAAATGAAGATGACTCAAGAAATTAGCGCATTTACCGGTAATTTGGATAACCCAAACTTAAGTACAGAAATACAAATGGTGCCAGTCATTTGTCAATATATTCATTATTAGCTATATATAATAATAATAACCATTTCTATACATAAAGAACAACTACAGTGAATATGGAATTTTCCGATGACTATGCATAACATGTACAATAGATCGCACTCATTTCTCTGCCAATCAACGCTTGGTATCTTATTATCATGTATCGTTCCATGTACTACGAGTGTAGTAAATGAGGTTAAACTTCGCCGCGAAAATTGCACAGGATCATTCGTGGAGTTCCTGGTGCCGTTTGGTGAGTGATTAAACTGTCAATGCTGTTGTTGTTGTTGTTGTTTATTACAAATTTAACGTCCAATACATAATGCATGATATTATGGACAGGTTGATTTGATTAAGTTATTTACTTAAATAAAAAATAGAAGTTAGGTAAAAACACTAAATAATAAAAAGTTCTTGTATATCTAAACGTCACTTTAAAACAGATTTAAAATAATTAAAAGTTCTTTTATCTAAAAATCACTTTAAAACACGGTTTTAAAAATGGCTTGAAAATCGTTGTCGTGGGAAGAGAGGGCGGGTCATCTTCTCACTTTGTCATAATGAAAGTTAAAATAGGAGATGCAATTGTAAAATACTTTTATTATAAAGAAGATAACCGATGTTAGACATTATAACCTAATCGTATCAAAAACGTTAATCCATCCATCAATTAAATGTTGTTTAAACGCCAATCAACAAACAATACAAGGCTACTTGATTCAAAAACACCGGTGAGCAATAATTATTGGGTATATTTTAAACAACTTATTAGTAAAACTTAATTTATTTTATACAATTAATGTGTGTGTGTATGATTCTACCATTAGTTCGTTCGTGAGGTATTACCCACACGTTCCACTGAGAGTGATGTCTTTGATCTGGCCGGCGTAAAAAAAGATAATTACCTAATCAACATTCTTAATCCCGCTAACACTCACTGCTAACACCAACTTGAAATTAATTTATGACCCATGCCTGTATAACTTTTATAGTCGGATTGATTAATTAATGACAGATATTAACGACACTACACTTTATGTGGAAAAGCGAAGTGCTCGCAGTAAAAACCACATAACTGGACCCGTATATTTTTTACATATTAAAAGTGTTCGTCCAATAAGTTCCATATTGTAAAAAATTAATTAAAAGTTGTAGGCACTCTAAATTGGATCTTAAATTAAAATGAATTACAAAACAAATTATTCCGTAGTCAATTGTTTTATTTAATTAGTGGGATTAAGGAGTCCTTCAGGCGTTAAAGAATACACACGCCGGCTGTATATAGGTAATTAAGGAATAAACATTCCGAATATGCATTCGGTCACTGTGACGTCACTGGCGTCTGAGGGGATTAAGAGTGTTTTCGATAATTGGCAAAGCTGTTTTTACGGAAGGTCTATTTTTACGACTTTGAATGAAGATAACTGAATTAATTTCAACCAGATTGGCGTGAACTTGCCGTAAAGTGGATATAGTAACCATTGGCTACACGTATCTCAAATCTTCCGGGACCATCTTATGTGCACTTTAAACACTGTATTATGAATGTACTGATTTATGGTTATTTTATAGGAATACTTGGAAGCTAGAAAAGATAATAAACATATATTGATGTAAATTGTAAACAAAGAGGTTTTTTTTACTGTTATATGACTTTAATTATGACTATTAAAACCAAAGTTACCATAAAAAAAATCTGACAAACTTTGTCAAACACAACACCATAATAATAAATTAATATAATGACATATTACCAATAACAATAAAGTTACTGTAAAAAAAGATGCAGCAGAAATATGTTTTTTACAAAGATTACATCTACATTTTGTGTCATCTAATCTTTCATAGTCAGCAAGCCATGGAGACATTTTACTTTTAGAGGAAGCCATCGTGCGTTATTGACAACCGGCTTAGGCTTGCATAAAAGTTTGGATTATAAACCAACCGAATTGAGAAAATAAATAGTCTAGGAAATCCAGACTTATTAAACACTCTATAGTATAGGGGGTCTGGTTGATCGAAAATAAAAACGGAAGTGGTGGCTACATTAAAATTTTGGAATTATTAAAGGACAATATTGGTGCCAGGCATATGTGATAGAACTGGTTAAACACATTCCAAATATAATTTTAACAAGAGAGATCACTGCTACGATAGCTGAGTAATACAAGATTCGCGAATCGGAAGTGACGAATGCCAAAGGAAAACACGGGACATACCTCTATATAACTGGCTGAAGTGCCGACTGATAACAGATACATGGACGAATTTCTGCTCACTAATAATTCCTTCGAAGACCAAAAGTTGTTATATGGGACTGTAAGAGGATAGCTGACAATTCAATACAGTAATTGAATGTCATTAGATAAGAGAACACGAGAAAAATAGAAATAGTCCGTACATTCCCTTGTTTATATTCATTCTATAGGGGAGAGCGGGGCTAGTTCGCACCATTTTTAATGAAACCAACATATCTCGATAACTTTTGAAGCTACGTTACCGTAGACCAGTGATTCCCAACCAGTGTTTCGCGGCACACAGGTGTGACGTGAGATCTTCCTATGTGTGCCGTTTAGTTTGAGCCATACTATGTGTCTATGACTAGTCTGTGGCTACAGTTGTATGCCGTCTATGATTTGCCATGTTTTTTATTTTGCAAAAAAATCAAATATTTTTCATATATATTAAGTCGGGTGTGTCGCTGTTTTTTCATGTGTTTCAAGGTGTGCCGTTGGCACAAAAATGTTGAGAACCACTGCCGCAGACCATACTAGATTAAAGACAGTGGAGTTGGCTAATTTACGGCATACATTAAATAGTTGTATTGACAGGCATATACAAGTAATTTCATCTCAAAGTCACCGTGTCCGAATGGGCGAACATCAAGCCTCGGCTGTATGACAGTAAGTGATATGTACCTACACCTATACAATTGCGATGCGGCACCAGTTTACTTATGCCCCCGTCAGATCGGGGTGGCGTCCTTACTGCGCCTCTGCGACAGTACGGCGACCAGAAAATGTCCCCAAAAACTACAAACTTGAAAAAAAAAGTGGTATACTCATAGTTTTACAGTTTAGATCGCAGAACCTTGGCGTTTGCTTTGAACATGCTCAAAATAAACGCGGTGACTCGGCGACCATGGTGACTACAGCACGATAGCTGGCGTTTCCACTATGCTTATGGCGATCTTAACGAGCTCTAAAACTATTTTCCATCGCCGTAGCAGCGAAGTAAGGACGCTACCCCGGTCTGACGGGGGTATTATTAGGAAAACTTGCCGCTTTTAGAAAAAAGTTCTCAAAACTGCGTCGTTCGAAGCATATGTAGACTTTTCAGTTCAAACTGGCCTGTGTCTAAAGGAAATAGGATAAACTTGAAAGAAAAACAGCTTCAGACTTTGAAATCTTTGTATGGTAAAACATTCTTTAAATGCGTCGTCATGGGCAACGGTGTTGGTAATCTGGAACTTGAAAGTAGTCCCAATGGCGGACTTCGTCATACAGCCGAGCTTTGGCCGAGTGGGCGCGAGATATGAATGGGGTCGGACTAACCCTGCTTTCCCCTACCTTATAAAAACATGGTAATGCACGGACTTTTTTTCTGTTTTTCTTTCGTGTTCTCTTATCCACTGGCAGTCAATTCTTTTTATAAATTGTTAGATATCCTCTCACAGTCTCACACAACAACTTTCAGTCTTTGAAGGAATTATTAGTGAGCAGAAATTCACTCATGTATCTGTTATCAGTCGGCACTTCAGACAGTTATATAGAGGTATGTCTCGTGTTTTCCTTTGGCGTTTGTCACTTCCGATTCGCGAATCCTGTATTACTCAGCTATCGTAGCAATGATCTCTGAGTTAAAATTATATTTGGAACGTGTTGAATTAGTTCTATCACATATGTGATAATGACTGGCACCAATATTGTCCTTTAAGTAAACGAAGTACGGTTACATAAAAATTAGGAATTTTTCAAACATTTCCGAAACGAAAAACAGGTAAATTAAAAATTAGGAATTTGGAACAAAAATAAACCGAAACGCACGGTTATTTTTTGTTTTATCAGTTCAGTTTTCGGTTTATATGTAAAAACCAATACCGTATTTTGTGGGGAGGAAACAATAACATGGTCTATTAATGTGGACGATTTGTCAGTCACACGAGTTGGGGGAGAAATAATTTGTTTTAAGTTATAATTATCCAATATGTAAGTCCAGTAAAAATTGGTCGAAATTAAAAGATCGATATGGATATCCCAAATATAAGAATTTCATAATTATGATTTGAAATTGGGTCCATCATGTCTTTAAAAATCATTTATCCACCTGTTTTAGCTAAGGGGTGCAAGAGATGAGTATTGGGGTGGTATTTTTAATATTAATTTCAATCCAAATTGTTTCTATATTATTGTGTTCTAAGTCAGCTCTCCTCTTACAGTTTAATGTATCCCTAACATAAATAAGGGTTCATGAAGAACTAGTATTGCATTTATCTTTACGAAAAGGCGAGTGGAAACCTGGTATTATAAGGGAATCATCACTTATGCAATTTTTTAAGTGGGATTCATTAAAACCAATAATGTCAAAATTTTCCAACAGAAACCTCAGTTCATCTAGCTTATTAAAGAAATGGCAAACGTTCAAATGGCACAGGTGCAAACCTTTTTGAGTTAGAAATTTATACATTATGTAACACAGTTCAATACAATAATAAAATATTACTAAAAATAGTAAAAGAAAGATATAATCAAATAGATACAAAACACCAAAAATATATGGTACAAACAGGTAACAATGTCAATAAGCTTATATATTACAAAATGAGAGATAACTGAATGAAAATAAAAAAGAAAATGACAAAATATCAAGGTCAGCTAATAGTTTGCAAACTAGACTTAGCACTGGGGAGGTAGATAAGTAACTGAGTTATAGGTCAGTATCTTTTTTTAGTCAATTGACTACAAAACTTGCTCAAAGGAAGGCCTTACGACGGTCCACTACTGTTGCTGGAGCAAGGCGGAAGATAGTTCCTTTAGGAACTGTCTCTGATCGGACTATGTCCGCTGACAGTTTCTACCGCTTACTATATACTACTATATAGCTGCAATATGAAAATACCGCTCATCCCCACCTCTGATCTAAGGCTATTTTTAAATCCTTACTGACTATTTTTCACCCTGATTCTTCTTTGCTTCCCAAAGGAATCATTTCTTGCCACAACTGACACACATTTATAATAATTCAACACTATTTTCAAGCAGAATTTTGTGATAAAAAACATAGGCCTACACAAAATACGTTTGATCTGATCAGACATTACGAGACTCGGACATGCACAGACACGCATGTTTATTTAATCGCTAAATTCTACTTGAAAATAGTGTTGAATTATTATAAATTTGTGTCAGATATGAGGAGATATGATTCCTTTTGCGAAGAATAAACATTCACATCAATCACGGTGAAAAATAGAAGGTAAGACTAAGAGTTCCAGAATAGCCTGAGAACAGAGGTGTGGAAGAGCGGTATTTTACCGTATTTTCATATTGCAGATACATAGCAAGCGGTAGGAACTGTCAGCGGACACAGTTCACTCAGAGACAGTTCCTAAAGAAACTAGGCGGAAGACATCAGTAGTGGAACCATTTCTAACCGTAATGTATGACTATATGGACTAAGACTAGTAATTATTTCCCCTTATTTCATGATGGACGAATGTAGTGCGAGTTATAAATAGACAATTTTTCCCTTAATTTTTTTCTCCCCTCTTCCTGCATTTTTGGGTTGACTTTTTGGTCTAGAATTGGAGAAAAGGGATCAAATTTGCAATTTCAAAACAGTTTTGGGTAATACTGATGATATTACAGCGGAGGGATAGGGGGTGTAAAGTGTCTTTCTGCAGAGCAATCATTAGGCGTTTTTGTGAGTCGATTAGATTAGGTTTTGATTTGCTAGTACGATTTGGTATGATTTCGATTTGATTAGCTATGGTCCACAAATGTGAAATTTGATAATTACGATTTGGTGAGATGGCTGCCACCACGGACACCGATCAGAAAAAAAATTGTCTCTGCTAACATGACGAGGGGGGGCGTGTGTTTCACGTGTAGTCCAAGTTACCTACAGATTACAGTGACACTGCTGGCACCCAGAGGGCCTAAAATTGCTTAGAGCCAGAGGTGATCTAACATTCTTGTGGACTATAAAGTTAACATTAAAGGAGCTAAATCGCTAACATTTGGGACCTAGAAATTGACAAAAGTGGGTCGCAATGCATATAATACTGTAATATGAATGTATATAAACTGATTTACATTCAATGGTTTCCGTTTTTACTCCAATTTCAAATCCGTTATGTTCGGCGAAATAAGCCAGCAGTCTCAAGCGAGTGCAAATTTCTAGCGTCTGGTTATTCCAGTTTACATACGCCGTTTGATTTGGTGCAATGTGTCTAGCCTCGTCCCTCGAGTCTCTTGGTACCACCTTGGGCTGAAGCGCATTATGGTACACGATTCGTGTACCAATGGTAAAATGTTTATTTTGTCTTAAATATTGGATATCAAAAGCCCATCTTTTCCCGTTAAGATCACAACATAATTTGACAAATAAATCGTGTTTTCAATGTTGAAGATTTTGGATGATATTGAGTTAGAGACTTAGCTACTTTAAACACATCAAATGCGTTTTAAAAAAACATTTTTTATGGAGAAAAACAACAATAAGCATTAAAAATTACTTACGATGTCGAACATTCCGCCATTTTGAAAACGTCAAATATAATCGCCTAAACACCTCCTGGGACGATTAGGTCGATTTGCCTAATCAGTTGAGTTAAATCGTCTCACAAATGTAACGATTAGCATAATCAACTTGGTTCACAAATGCGTATAATAGCTAATCGGTCTAATCTAATCGGTTCACAAAAACGCCTCTTGTGTCGGAAGTGAGATTTTCACCCCTGTCAACTTCAAATCTGTGTAGCAAAAAATCTAAATGGTCAACCCCCTACAAAATTATGATGAGGAGATTGCCAAATATTGTCCCCATTGTGCCTATAAAGATTGGAACCAACGGAATGTTGAGCAAAAAGCTACAGCCTGTGATGTTACAGTCATTTAACATTGAAGTCAATGGGCAAATAATTGCTAGTCTGAGACCATATATGTAGGGTGACCCACCATAAATAAATATCTCCAAATATCTCGACAATTACGCCACAATATTTATATATATGCCAAGCCTCCAATCAGTTTCACACAATTATAGTCACTAAATAAACGATCATGTTGTACTTAATAAGCTATGACCATTAATCATCTATAAATAATAGACTGAAAACTGGTTCCAAGTTGCGTCCATAACATCCAGACACTTTTGAGTAAAAGATAGGTTACGTGCCCTTGTTTTGAAATTAGTCTCGCTTAACTAGTCTATCGACCATTCTACGTCTGATTGACAGGTCGGGATAATCAAGACTACTTTTTTACGAAACATAACAGAAAGCTAGAACAAGAAATTGAATTTAGAAATAAGCACTTTAGACAACTCAACAATTGTTTTAAGAAACTTGTAAAAGTAAAATGAAACTACTGCTAGTATCATGTTCCTGCTAAAGAAAGTGATTCAGAGATAGTATTTGTACTAAACCAAAAGATGCCGCTCTTAACGGTACAGTTAATGATAAAGCAATTTAAAAAATAAAACAAATGTAATTACTAAAGCTGCTGTAATAACCAAGAAGCTAAATTTTACTGCTATTCAAGATTTTTTACGGCTGTAATAGTTGATATATTTGTAGAGAATTGCACGTGCCATGGCTATTTATCGACTAAAGCGAGTGCGGGGTAGTCAGAAATCAGTTCGAGACACGCAACTGAAGCGTGCACATTTAGCCGTCTCGAGACCAACTTTCTGTAAAGTGCACGGGTCACCCTAATACATGATTATGAGTTGACCGTTCGGCGTACGCTGCCCGACGGAATATTCCAGACAGACTCACTTCACATGCTGAAACCAAGGTTGATAACAGAAGATTCCCACTCACACGGAGTTTTACACAATTATGTTTATACTTTACAATATAAAACGTCATACTTAGCGATCCATCATCAAATTTGTCAAATTCCCAATCTGGCGACTTAGTCGCCATTTTGACACCGCCTCATGTGATCATGTGACTACTTTTACTTTATCAATATCAATTCACGTCATATCCACAGAGGATTACGAAAGTCTTCTAACATCTCTGTAAAAGATGACTACCTTCAACACGTGACTTTTCATCGTGCGGCGTCAATCATTGGCAGCACACATATTCTCACACTGATCCGCAGTAATTATATTCGCTTGGCCGCTACAATCACTGATAAGCCAGGATGACATCGAAAATGATCGATGCGACTTAATGACTCCAAAATATTAACTTTTTTCTTTCGACAAATTAAATTCTGAAACATTTTTTTTAAGTGTTAGAAAAATAAATAAAGGTGTTTGAAGTATATCTGGATAAAAAATATTCCATATTTAGCGTAAATAGGTACAGAAAATAGTACGCGGAGGCGTAAAATGGCTGCCCGTACCAGTTCATATTAATACGTTCGATGTAAACAACGCACGTGTGACCATCAATTTGACGGTTTTTTCTGTTTGTTTGCTTTTGGAACATTTGGATTATTTTCCTGTTGTACTGAACACCGTTTATGATTGATTAAGGATTCTTAATATTGTGTTTTTAAACTTAATTGACCGGTTTTTCAACCAAAAAGATGTGAGATACCGCAGAGAATCCAAATTCTTCCCGTTTCAAAACAACTGTGCGCTGAGTCTTGCATACACATGTAGAACTACATCTATGATTCTTGTTAGCCAGGATTATAATATTGGTGGAAGTTGTTTGAGGGCCATACTATATACCGGAAAACAACCGGAAAACACAGGAAAACAACCGAATACCGGAAAACACCGGAAAAACACTAAATACCGGAAAACATCCTAAATACCGGAAAACACCCTAAATAGGTAAACAACGCACGTGTGACCATCAATTTGACGGTTTTTTCTGTTTGTTTGCTTTTGGAACATTTGGATTATTTTCCTGTTGTACTGAACACCGTTTATGATTGATTAAGGATTCTTAATATTGTGTTTTTAAACTTAATTGACCAGTTTTTCAACCAAAAAGATGTGAGATACCGCAGAGAATCCAAATTCTTCCCGTTTCAAAACAACTGTGCGCTGAGTCTTGCATACACATGTAGAACTACATCTATGATTCTTGTTAGCCAGGATTATAATATTGGTGGAAGTTGTTTGAGGGCCATACTATATACCGGAAAACAACCGGAAAACACAGGAAAACAACCGAATACCGGAAAACACCGGAAAAACACTAAATACCGGAAAACATCCTAAATACCGGAAAACACCCTAAATAGGTAACCCGGAGCCTGGTCCTCTGTGTGCGGTTTTGGACCAAGTGAGCGCCGATGAAGGAAGGTCAAGGTCATTACGATGTTCGTTTTACAAATAGGCCCCCCCCCCCCAAAAAAAAAATATATTTCCGATTTTTTTTTCTCCAAAATTTTGTTAATGCCTATTATGTTTTGAATGTTTTAAAAGACGCAATCAGTCTACCTCCATCATTGACCATATTTTATTTTGTATTTTAATTTTAGTTTTCAGTAAATTTCAGTAGATTTCAGTGTTTCAGTATTTCAGTAGATTAAACAATTAAACACAGCCCTCTGAGGGCCCCGTTATATGCCGGTTGCGCCGGTCTCCTGATTCTTACCAGTAACGCTGGCATCAGGGTGGTACGAATTAGTGGAAGGCACGATTAGGCCAACTCCTTCCTAGGTAACAAAAAATCGCATCATAAAACAGCAAGTATCATCAAAAGCGAGTTAATAAATCTCTGAATAGTTCTAGTTGAAGTTCGAGATTTAACCGCTATGTGTCCTAATCACCAAACGAAATGGATGCCACGCAATTCTCGGACAGGCTGTAATCTGAAAAGTGTCTATCCTTTCCAAGAGCTATCCATCTCGTTGGAAGGGCTAAAAATCTACTTGTTTCTGAGCTTACTTTCATTCAAGGGTCAAATATAAACACTTGAACCATAATAATATTCAACATATTCCATCATATTCCGAGGGCCGCACACAGGATTTTTTTCTGGATTTATACTTTTCGAGCTTTTTTCCCCAACTCGTTGACCAGTTTTCCTTGAGAAAACCCCAACTTTCGCCCAATTGTCCATGAGAAAACTACATATTCTATCTTACTGCATTGACGGGAAGTGGTAAGCTGGACGTCTGTGGAAATGGTTGATCGATAAATTTTCAAGGAAGCAATTGTTGTTTTTGTTTGTGAAATAGAGGACTCTAGCCGATGAGGCTACTTTCCCCCCGAGAACCTCAGGCAACCAATTTGTTTTATGTACTACTATCGTAATAAAACTTTACTATGTTAACCACTTCCTGGTGGCTGAAGACTTACACCGAATGCGTATTCGGAAAAAAAATGTTCCCGAGAAAATGTTTTTTCCGACAATCGATATTCGAGATGTCTTCTGTTGCACAAAGTATGCTGCACTGTGTAAGAACTTGCATCCTTTGATCTGAAGATTGTAGATGGAAAAGTATCATTTGCACTATTTCAAAGTAAACCTGCATTTTCGTATATCATCCCGTAATTTGTGATTAATGACAATGACTGTGGAAATAATATGGGTTGAGGAACGGAAGATTTATGTTCGTCACGTGACTGGACAACTCCACCCCCGTCCCACCCTGACGATGATCCCTCCCGGAGCGGCGCAGTTTACTCTTCTAAGTTTTCCGGTAGCTATTTAGTAATGCGGAGTTTGGTCCTCGTGATTGGTTTTGGACCAGGTGAGCGCTGATGAAACAAGTTCATTAACATACAAGCGAGCGATCGCCTACGGTCAAAGAAAAATTTATTTTCAGATTTTTTTTAACAATTTCTTCTCCCAAATTTCTCTCAAAAAAAAAAATTCAATTTTTTTTCCAGTATTTTTCTCTGTAAAATTATTTTCTAAAACCAATTTTTCGGAAAAATTCGATTTTTTTTTTGTGACAGAAATTTTTTTTCGTCAAAAAAATTTTGGAGAAAAATAAATCGGAAATCTTTTTTTTTTGGGGGGGGGGGGCTATTTGTAAAACGAACATCGTAATGACCTTGACCTTCCTTCATCGGCGCTCACTTGGTCCAAAACCTCATACAGAGGATCAGGCTCCGGGTTACCTATTTAGGGTGTTTTCCGGTATTTAGGATGTTTTCCGCTATTTAGTGTTTTCCGGTGTTTTCCGGTATTCAGTATAAAATGGTGTTTTCCGGTTGTTTTCCGGTGTTTTCTGGTATATAGTATTGCCGTTCAAATATGTAATCGAAAACTCAAAATTCCAAGAAATAATATTAGTAAATTTTCAAATTTTGAAGAAAAAATGAGAACGACAAGATATCTCTCTTCGACCGTTATCGCATCCGCAATATCCCCAGCTGTACAAAAATATAACTTTTTCGAAAATCGGTTGGGAATTGACATAGTAGGGCCGACTTTCAATTTTCGTGCACGTTAAAGATTTACTTCACTTCGGGTCTGTTCATAACTTTCGCGATAGTTATAAGTACTAACAGTTTAAAACATGTGAAAATCAATATTCAGAACTCTACCTGTCACAGTTTCAAAGATCTACACGAATTAGATAAGGAATAAACAAAACAGTTTTCCGATTGGGACAAAAAAGGAATCTTGGGTCTAAGATAACTACCAAAACTTACAAGCATTAGATTTTCATTTTTGATGAGAAGAAGGCGACTTCCTTATAAATAGCCGCATCGGATTCCTTTATTTTCAATGGTATCAAGTGATGACGTCATGTAGACAAATGACCTCGCATATAAATTCTACGACTAAAAGAATCTTAGGTCTAAGATAACTACCAAAACCTAAAACATACTTACAAGCATTAGATTTTCATTTTTGATGAGAAGAAGGCGACTTCCTTATAAATAGCCGCATCGGATGTCGCCAATTTTCTGGTTTTGTGCACGTACGTTAATTCAGGGGAAGTTCCCTGACTGGAATCAGTATCCGAGGATTGCGTATTACGCGTTACAATACGTGAACACCCAATCCAAATCTAAACGTGGACAAGACAAACCACCCTTGCAATTGACGGATATCGAACAATTGAGGGAGATGCATGCCAAACAGTCATGGGATCATGTCATCATGAAGCGACGCCTACCTGGGCGCGACAGAGGGCTTTTCGCCATGAAAACCATCGACAAAGGCCAGGTAGTGATCGATTAAAGGGGTATTTATCGGACCGGTTCCGATGGCAAGCGCGTCTACAAGTCTGGAACCATAGAAATGGGTTACATGTTCCAGTTCCATCATAACAGCACCGGCATTTCTTAAAAAATTCTGGGTAGCAATTGCTGTTTGGGGTCGAGCATTGTCTTGTTGAAACATTAGTCCAGGCCCATGTCTCTTCATAAACGGAAGAACAGGTTGCAAAATCTGATCCCTTGGACAACAACAAGAGGAGAACGTCCATGTGAACAAAAAGAACCCCAAACCATGACGCTGCCCAAATCGGTCAACTTCTCTGACGCATACTTGAGCGTAACGTTCACCTCGTCTGCTGTACACTCGGGCCCTGCCATCGGCAAATCTCAAAGTGAATCGAGATTCGTCACTAAAGACAACCGAATTCCACTGTCTTTGAGTAAATCTTACTGTCTTGTGGCCCACACAAGTCGGTTACGGCGATGAAGAGGTGTCAATATTGGTCCATTATAGGGCCTCCGAGCTCGAAGACCAGCAGCCTGCAAGCGATTTCGAACAGTTTGTGCAGTTACCCTTCCACCAAATATCTCTCTACTTGTGGAGGTTGCAGTGACAAATCTGTTTCTAAGATGGCGTAATCGTATTGCTTGATCTTCCTGGAGTGACGTCACACGTGGCGCTCCCGCCCTTGGGCGATCGGCAATAGTTCCAGTTTGAAGCACTCTCATTCTAAGATTAATTATTGTCTGGCGTGAACAATTAAAGGCTCTTGAAACAGTGACCACAGACTGTAGACCTTCTACATTTGAAAGGCGCGGCATTTTCTAACAAAGATGAAAATAACAATTTTAATTTGTTTTTCCAGTTCAAGTTACGTGTGCGTGTTCAGTTTAAGCAAACTTGCATCGATTGACCTCACAAGTTTGTGTTTGCGCGTGTTTTTCATCTGTATATGCTCAAAAGTCATGTGATCCACGTGACTTTACAATTTTATGAAATTAAAGGCTTCTTACTACTTACTATCGTTAGAAACACTTTAAAATTTATTTGACTAACCAGAAAATTTTTTTTGTTGAAATTCATCAGTGTCAAGTTTTTAATTTGGCTGAGTATTTTTCTTCCGTTTTGTTTTTCAGATGTGTTTCCAGTAAGACAGTATCCTTAAGCCTAGGACGCCTTATAGGGATTTGTTTGTATTTGTTTCTTTTATGTTTTTTCTTTCGTTTGTTTTTCAGATGCGTCTGGGCTAAAACCGAGGATGGGTCGTTTGCGTTTTTTTTTTTTTTTTGAATACGACATCTGGTGTTATCACACATGTCCTCTTTATTAAAAACTATCTCATATTAAGTTATTATGACTAGTGCGAAAACACCGGGAGTTATATTCTTCGGGCCATATAGAAGCTACCTCCTCGTGGTATGGCCTGGATACCAATGGAATAAACACATTCCGCTGGTAACGAGACGCGTCTAAGACTTAAATAGTTTCCTCTTTTCGTCGTAATTTTCCACAAGTTGAACCAAGGAATGCATCCGAAGGGTTTTTTTCCTCGGTGTGATGCCATTATAGATCGATATGACGATCCAAAAACAAGTTGATTCGAGTAATAATATTTCTAATGGATTTTGATGCGAAACGTCGGGTAATCAGCATCTCCCGGCCTTGTTGAGACGAACAACAGCACCTTTTGGCCAAACGGGCTTTTTCGGCCGTGTTCAGCAATAGGATGTTCAGGAAATTAGGTAATAATACGGTACCAAACTCTCTGGGTCTACCTGCCAAATTTTGTGGCCTTCACAGCCTTTGCGAGGGACATTTTTCGGAGCGGAAATGCGAAAGAAGCCCCGTCCAGCACGAGAATGTGACGATCTTGGCTTCTCTCATTCTTCCGCCCCATCTCAGGAGCTGTTTGGGCAAGTTCTGCTGGCAATGTCTCCCAATCGATTATTTCCTGTGTATTGGGAATTATACGGTTTGAAAGCTGAAGATCGTGCGATTTCAAAGAGATGTCACACGAGAAGTTACGAAGATCGCAACCGCAGCAAATTCTGCAGCAATTGCGTATGGTGTGTGTGCGTGGCGGGGGGGGGGGGCATTGTTAGGAACCGTTTGCTGGCAAGCAAAAGTATAAAACTGTCCAGCGATTTATACAATGGGGAGCCGCACCCAAGGGATTTTTCGTTCGCGAATGTTCGAAAGGTAACCGTAACCTGAAAATGCTATCCCATACCACAAGCTCGACCGAGGAATGCACGCGAAGATTTTTTTACTCGGTGTGGAAACGTAGTGGAAGCCCAGTCCTGCATTCAGACTCCCTAGATCCACCCTTTGATGCCATTATACATCGATATGACAACCCAAAACAAGTTGATTCGAGCAATAATATTTCTAATGGATTTGATGCGAAACGTCAGGTAATCTAGCATCTTCCGGCCTTGTTGATACAAACAACAGTACCTTCTGGCCACAGCAGCGCCATGCCGTGCCGGTAAATAACGAAAACTGGCTTTTTCGGCCGTGTCCAGGAGTTCGATGTTCAGGAAATTAAGCAATAATACGGTACCACACTCCCTGGGTCTATCTGCCAAATGTTGTAGCCTTCACAGCATTTGCGAGGGGCATTTCTCGGAGCGGAAACGCGAAAGAAGCATGGTCCGGCACGAGAATGGGACGGATCTTGGCTTCTCTCATTCTTCCGCCCCATCTCCGGAGCTGTTTGGGCAAGTTCTGCTGGCAATGTCTCCCAATCGATTATTTCCTGTGTATTGGCAATTATACGGTCTGAAAGCTGAAGATCGTGCGATTTAATAGAGACGTCGCACGAGAAGCTACGAAGATCGCAACAGCACAGCAAATTCTGCAGCAGTTGCATAAGGAGGGGACATTGTTAGGAACCGTCGTTCACTGGCAAGCAAAAGTATAAAGCTGTCTAGCCATTTATACAATGGGGGGCCACAACCAAGGGATTATTCTTTCGTCACCGTTTGACCGTAACATGAACATGCTATCCCATACCACGTTTTGATCACGGCAGCGCCGTAACGTACCGCTAACAGACGAAAACTGTTTTGTACGGCCGTCTTCGGGCCCCAAGTTGAAAGTTTTGAGTGCGCTATTCAAGAAATCGGGCGAGAATGCGAAGGAAAACTCCTTGGACCGATTTTTGTGGCCTTCACAGCCCTTACAAGGGACATTTCTCGAAACCTACGAAAACTGTTGTTTTCAGGCAGTTTTCTGTTCGACAGTTTCAAAATGTCAGCGCTATCATACTCTAATTTAAGCCACATTGTGCGAGCTTGGCAGCCACTGCGAGCGACACATTTCGGCGCAGAAATGCAAAAGACGTCCTGTGCGGCACGAGAATATGACAAATCTCGGCTTTTTTCAGTCTCCGTGGAATGATCGGCCGTTCGTTGTGACGAATTATGCGACAATCGCAACCCCACTACCCAACACCGTTTTTTTTGGGGGGGGGGGGGGAGGGGGAATAATGATCTAGCTTACTGAAAGCCACTTTTAGATTCGAGTAATAATATTTATAATGGGTTTGATGCGAAACGTCAGATAATTCAGCATCTCCCGGGCTTGTTTAGGCTATCCACACCACGTTTTGGACACAGCAGCGCTATGCCGTTTTCAGGCTCCCAGTAGAAAAGTTTCGCTCTCCAATTGTCGAATTATGTGACGATCGCAGCACACTCTTTTTGGGGGGTTTCGTGGGGGATATTTGTCGCTCCCAATCTCCCTCCATCCACCTTACTAAAAACCGCTTTTGATTGATATGGCAAACCCACAAAAATAGGTTTGTGGCGAAACGTTAGATAATTTAGCATCTCCAAGGCTTGGTGAGACTATCCAGCATTTAGACCACTGTTTTCAGCGTAACATGAGTACAGCTTCATCAAGCTGGGCATTTTTCGTGCGGGGTTGTGTGAGCACAACTCACCGAAGGTGACTGTAATCGAAATGAAATAAAATGGAGTTTAACGTCCTACTGTTTTGCTCCGAACTGGGCAGAAATGGGCATACGCCATACAGTGTGCAACGAGGAAAATTTTGCCCGGACAGCGGCACTACGGCCTACTCTTATATCCAATTGTCGAATTAACCAGCATTTAGACCAATGGGCTTTTTCGTGCGGGGTGGTGTAATCGGAACATGCTATTCTACAACATGTTTTGGCCACGGTAGCGCCGTAACACATTGATAACTGTGTTTTACGGCCGTTTTCGGGAACGCAGTTGAAAGATTTAATGAATGCGAAGGCATTTTCTCATTCCATCAACAGACGAAAACTGCTCTCTGACGAAAACTGCTTTTTTAAGGCCGTTTTCGGGATACCAGTTGAAAATGTTTTAGCGCGATTGGAAGAGAATGAGTGTTCAAATTCACTGGAACTCCCCCCCCCCCCCAAAGTTTGTGGTCTTGGCTGCCCTTGCGAGGGACATTTCTCGGAGCGGAAACACAAAAGAATACTGGACCGGAACGGTCGGAAAGCTAAAGATCTTGCAATGTCAAAGAGCCGTATAGTACCGGTAAAAGACGAAACGGGTCTTTTCGGGCGCCAAAGTTGGCTGGCTAGCCAAAGTGGTCAATACAAATTATAAAACGGGTCATCATGTGCGCAAACATTGATACAAAATAATCAAATAGCAACTATAAAATACTAGTTGCATGAAGGAAAAGTCGATTTCAGCCCAGGATTGAAGATTGTGATTTAAGGGGAGCGAACTTACTTACCAGGTGTTAGACCACTGTTTTCAGAGTAACATGAGTATCATAGCTTCTTCAAGTTTGGGAGCCGCGCCCAAGGGATTTTTCATGCTTGGTTGTTCGAGATGATCTACCAGCCGAGCTGTGGCTTTCACAGACCTTGCGAGGGACATTTCTCGTCCCGCCAACAGACGAAAACGGCTCTTTTGCTTTCGTTTCCTCGTGCTCCTCGACTGAAGTATTTCAGCACCATGTTTACGAAATTGGCCGAAAAGGCGCTTCCAAATTCTCTGCCAAATTTATAAAGTGGCCTCCCTCACGCAAATGAAGTGATGACGCCACCCATATAAAGTGTCGGTGACACTAAACCGAGACGTGCTTGAAGTGAAAAATTTGATATCTGAAGTGTTCATTTCTACCACACTTCCGTAACAACACTTCAAATTTTCAATGAAATAAAGGCAGAAATGATGTTGAAGTGAGGAAGAAGCCATGCCAAATATGCAAATTAGGCTTCAACGAAGTGTTCACTTCAACCAAGTGCTTATCGGGTGTTTTTCTCACTTCAACTCAGTGCTTATCGGGTTTTTTTCTCACTTCAACTCAGTGCTTATCGAGTGTATTGCTCACTTCAACACAGCGCTTATTGAGTGTTTTGCTCACTTCAAACCGGTGCTTTTCTCACTTCAACCCAGTTCTTATTAGGTGTTTTTCTCACTTCAACCCATTGCTAATGGAGTGTTTTTCTCACTTCAAACCGGTGCTTATCGGGTGTTTTTCTCACTTCAACCTAATGCTTATGGAGTGCTTTTCTCACTTCAACTCGGTGCTTATGGAGTGTTTTGCTCACTTCAATCCAGTTATTATGTAGTGTTTTGCTCACTTCAATCCAGTTTTTATGTAGTGTTTTGCTCACTTCAACCCAGTGTTTATCGAGTGTTTTTCTCACATCAACCCAGTTCTTATCGGGTGTATTTCTCACTTCAACCCAGTGCTTATCGGGTGTTTTTCTCACTTTAACCCAGTGCTTATTGGTTGTTATTATCTCTTCTACCCAGTAAGGTTGCAGGCTTAAACAGTGTGAGGCCTAGCTCACAAACCAGGTGGGGGGTGGGGGGTGTATTTGATCCCAGTGTCGGTCATGAAAGTTACTCCACCCTCCCAGGATATTCTGCACCGTTCGCCTGATCAGTGGATCTAGGGCCTGGCAAAGGATGGTGTTTGGTTGTGATAGTGATGGGGCTGAAAAGCCAAAGTTCCATGTGGAAAATGTCGTCCATGTAAAAAAAAGAAACCTGTTTAATTAAAAGAGGACAATTCAGAAAAGCCACATCTGGGCTAAATTTCCTTCATAGCACACTGAATAATCCTAGTTATGCTGCAAAACCGCAAACATGAAACAAAATAACACTTTGATATTTATTATTTATTATTGTTTTCAAAATATTACAACACAATTGATACAATTAACAAGAGGTTGCCATTAAAGATACACCCACATATTGCAAAAGAGAATAAGGAATATAAATAAGGCTAATCCACTCATTGTCCCAATGTTTTATAAAGAATTAGAAAAAAATCTGTTAAAAAAAATTGCAGCCTTATCACGTTCACATGGTTTCCAAAAAAAGTGGTTTAAGTGTGGATTGCTGAATTTATAGGATTTGTCCACTCATGGTCCCAATGCTACACGGCAAATTAAAAAATTGTAGCCTCATCACATTCACAAGCTTTTTTGAAAAGGTTATCTTCGAATCGCTGCATATCGTTGGGGTTTGTGATCTGATGAATCCAATGCTTCACACCAAATCTGAAAAGGATCGGTTAAAAACTGTAACTCCTATCAAATTCAATGTTTTTGGCTATGGGGCATAACTCTGAACTCGAAAGCCAAATCTTCAGCAAAGAGGGGTTAATACGGGCATGGGAAATGTTGGCGTAAAAAAACTGAGAATTCTAGAGGATCCAGAAGTTAAAAACAATGGATCGTACAATCAGGTGTAATATTCTAGGAAGATACGGTCCAATATATGCCAAAATCCTCTGGATGGCCCACATGCTAAAAACCCAATTTTTGCACAATATAAGGGTCCATAATTCATGAGGTTAGAGTTCAAAATGAATCCGATCCCAGATGATTTGAATGTAAATATACATTTAAATTTCATTAAAATCGGATAATTGTGACGAGTAGAGTTGTCCACAAACAAATTTCACCGGAGGTACATCTGGACGGACAGGGGCAGGTGTTTTGTAATTTGGATAGCGCCAGGCTATAATCCATTACAGTTTACACATTTCATGTGTTTTCTTGCATCTTTAACACACCATATTCAACCCACATTCAATGTTGCTATTAATCACCTCCACACCTTATTTGACCACATTCATAGGTGCTGTTATTTTGGTTTAATTAACCTGAAATTAAAACAAAAAAAATGTTCAGTTAAAGATGCATTCCGAAAAAAGTAATTATAGGGAGATTATTTCGAATAAGATATGGTAAGTTTGGATATGGAAAGTAGAGACACCCAATCTTACTAGAAAATACTAAATTCCTGCGGAGAGAGAGAGAGAAATGGGGTTTAACGTCCACTCGATACAAACTAGGTCATTTCGGGACTAATATATGGTTCCATTTTATTTCAATAATTCGATAGCGCGTAGCAGTCTTTAGCAGTGGGAGGAAACTGGAGCTACATCAACTCGTGCAAATAATGTGCTGCGATTAAGCTAAGAAAACGCAAAGCCCCTCTGTCTTCATTTGCAGCAGGCGCACCCTTCGAACGAATCGCTATAGACATCGTGGGACGAATCGATCCACCAACTCCACATGGCAGCCGATATATTCTTGTGGTGTGTGATTATTTCACTAAGTTCGCAGATGCTTTTCCTATTCCAAATATCGAGGCGGAAACCGTTGCTACAGTTCTAGTCGAAAAATTCCTATTGTGGTTTGGTATTCCCAGACAGATCCATAGCGACCAAGGTAAGCAATTCGAAAGCTCTGTGTTCCAAGCCATATCGCCCATTTGTACAACAGAAAAGGGAGATCATTGGAATGATCTTCTTCCTTATGTGATGTTCGCGTATAGGACCAGTCAGCACGAAACTTCCGGAGTGACATCTAATTATGCTATGTTTGGAAGAGAATTTAACACTCCTTTGGATCTTCAGTTTGGACGTCCACCCCAGTTTGAAGAGGAGTTTCATTCATGGAGCAGGAATCTAATCAGTTTGTTCGTGAACAACTTTAAGTCGAAATGGCCCGCCAAAAGAATTTTTACGATCACAAAACTGGTAAAGAGGATCTCTCTCCTGACGATCAAGTGTGGCTCTTTACACCAACACTTACGCCGGGAATACCAAATAAATTTGCAAAACGCTGGAAAGGCCCTTTTGACAGTTTTTTGTCGTGTGCCTATATATATTCGAATAAGATTCGAATAACGGATTCATTAAAGTTAATCCAAGAGAATACTGTTTGTTCATTGGCTGAATTTTAAAATTTTGAATTCAATGTACATGTATAACAACTTCATAGAAGTTAGTATTAACAAGAAACTGAAGACAGTGAGACAACTAACTGTGCAGTCTGTTCACAAAACTTGATTAAAGACAAAAAGATAACTAAAATTTACTACAGAAAACACCATAGAATACTTTATTTTTTCCTTTAGAAATTTTAGCATAAATCTGTAGGAAAAATTATGGGATTTGCACTACAGAATTATGGGGCCATTATTTCCTACAGGCCGCCAAAATTCTGTAAAATAGTATAGAATTTCATCCTATAGAAAATGGAATAGGCCCGCATCGCCCAACCCTCTAGAATGTTCTATAGAAAATTACATAGGTACAATGTAATCTATGACTTTTTGCTACAGCCAACTAATGCCATCATTAAACAGATAATGGAAACCAACACCTCCGTTAAATATAACGCCAAGTTAACTACACGTTAAAGTTAACGGGGCTTCCAGGCACAACCTTTCTCTCCGTTAAAGTTAATGATCCGTTAACTCCATGTTAACGGATCGTTAAAAGATAATAGAGCTTTGAGCAACCGGCACCAGGCCAATAATAACCTTGTTTTATCTTTTCTTCAGTTTTGTTAATCCCCAGATGTGCACCAGTTGGTAAATCATGAGTGAACTGTAACACTTCATTTCGTTTAGAGTATGGAACAATTACTCGTTTTAATTCTTGATTGTTGAGTTTATTTTGCTTTAAGTAAAGAACACCGGAGCGGTCTCTCGACGATTAAATATTCCAATTTTGTAAGTACCTTTTTTAACAAAGGGGCTCTGAAGAGAGACATCTTCCCACTTTGGTTTTTCTCCATTTTCCACCCAGGCCTGTGTTGTATATCAAAATTTCTGGCAAGGCAAATAAGGTTTGTAATACTTTACAAAATAGAAACAGCTAAAAGCTCTTTTCGAGTAATACAGTAATTTCTTTCAGCCTTAGACAGAGATCGGCTCCCATAGGCAACCACGCGTTCGGCACCAACATGCACTTGAGACACAACCGCCCCATTACCATTCTCACTAGCATCCGTGTCTAGTATGAAAGATTTCGTTGGGGGCTAATACAGGACTTTCAGTTAGACGAAGTTTTAATGTCTGAAATGAAATTTCACATTCATTGGTCCAATTAAATTCCTGTCCTTTTTCAGTTTATTTATTTAAAGGTTTAGCGATATCTGAGAATCGCTTGATCGGTAATAGCTACAAAGATCAAGGAAACTCCTAACTTCAGTTACATTAACTGGCGTTCTGCATCCATGTACACATTCAATCTTTGCTGGATAAGTCGATATACCATTGGAGGACACAACATGTCCCAAATATTTCACCTCATCTCGAAACAGATTACATTTGGAGGCCTTCAATTTTAATTCAGCCTGGCGTAGACGATCTAAAACCATCTCAATTCTATCCAAATGTTCCACAAAGGTTTAGGAAAAAATAATAATGTCGTCCAGGTAAACTAAACACACTTCCCACTGTAAACCACTGTAAGCCGTTCGAACGTGCCAGCGAGTTACAGAGCCCAAAGTGGTACAGTCCCCTTAAATGTGGCGAAGGAAGTCTTAGGACGATCTTTTGGTTCTACTTCAACTTGCTAGTAGTCACTAGCCAGATCCATTGTAAATAACCATTTCACACCAGGTAATGCATCCAAAGTTTCGTCGATTCTCGGTAAAGCCTGGCGCACACTACGCGACGACATTGGCGATTTCGGTCACCGACGATGAAAAATCAAAAAGTCGCCTAGTGTGCGCACTCGGTCGGTAGCGATTTTTCATCGCCAGCGACCATCGCGGCGATGGTCGCCAATATCAGACATGTTTGATATGATCGCCTAAGTCGTCGCTTCGTCGGCAACAAATCGTGTAATGTGCTCACCTCGGCGACAAGTTAAGCGACAACCTGGGCGACCTTCGGTTATCGTGATTTCTTGACTATGGTCGAACTAACTGAATCCGAATTTCATTTAGTCCGGACCATAGCCCGAAAATACTGAGCCATGCTATTGTGGCATGGTCGGAGTAGTTCCAAGATGGTGGTGTCGATGAAACGAAAGTGTAGAATATGTAGAAAGAATCTATTTTTGTTAAGTATCTGATTTGAATGAATTTTAAATGGTTGCTACTTCTATGAGCAGATATTTTTTGTCGCGTATGTTATGTCTGAATCTATGTAAGTCTAAAAATTACGCATTATTTCAATATTTGCGCTATGCAAAAAGTAACGTCAAGTTACAAGGAATATTGCCATCTCTAAAATTAATTTGAGTCGCGCAAATTTAACTTCATGAAAGTATTATTTGTTTATTAAACTATGTAACACAGCGATTCATTATCCTCCATGGAGATATGTATAGACCTTCCTTTGGCGTTAAGGGTTTTTTTTCAGGGTTTTTTCAGGGTTATGCTCGAGGTTTAAAGCAGAGTATAATGACATCCCATAGTGTGCGCCAGGCTTAATGGGTATGCATCCTTAATCGTCAATGAATTCAGCTTCCGGTAGTCGACACAAAATCTCAAAGTTCCATCTGATTTCTTAACAGGTACGACTGGACTGGTCCATGGACCACAAGAGGGTTCAATAACACCGCTTATCAACATTTTATCCACCATTTTATCCATCTGTTGTTTCTGATGAAGGGCTACAAGTCTTGGTCGTTGCTTTATAGGTTCAGAGTGACTCACATTAATGGTTTGCTTCACCATATCTGTCCTACCAAGTTCCATAGAATTGGCTGCAAATAGGTCTTGATGTTTGGATAATAAGTTTGTGACTGCGCCCGTCTGTTCTCTGTCAAAACCCTCAGCCACTCTTTTACACAATTCCAATACATGGGGAGGTAACACACGTTTCGCTCATATAATCATTCTAATAGTAAGTGCAGGGGGACTGCACCACACAAAATTTACACAAAAACATCATACTCAGGAAAACACAAACATACAGAAAATTCAAAAAAAAAAAAGAAAAAAAAAGTGAATGGATCCGGGGGCTAGCCGTAAGCGTCCACTACGAATGTAAGCATATATAGTAAAATTCAACTATACAAGTAACCACATCGGTGAAATGTATAAAAAAAAGTAGTCTAAACTCTTAAATTCAATAAAGAAACGCTTCAGTATTTAATACATATAGGGTACATGTTCCATCGTCACAAAAAACAAAAACAAAACTGTATACAAAGAAGCAAGTAGGAAATGTAGACTGTCTCGAGGAACAGTCGTCTGCTGACTGAGAATGACGTCATATCTTAGAAGGTGATAAAAAATCACAATAATAAGGGCGATAATGACGATAAAATAACGTTAAAAGCTTAAAAACCATAAGTTCTAGCGACTAATTGGAATTGTATTAATAATACCCCACACAAGAAATGCAAAACAGGTATGTTGAAGAAATCGTACTATGTAAGTGTATTTATAAAGGCATAACATTAAGGGAGGTAATTCAGACAGGGTTAGGTAACTACAGAAAATCTAAAATAAAATTTAAATTGGATCATTATTATCCACTATGTAGTCGGTTATATACTTACAAGAAATGTCAAACTTGGTATGTTGAAGTAATGGAAGTTTTGAAATTTCTTTTAAAATGCTTAATTGTGTAGCGCCTTTGGCAGTGCACTTAAAGTAAAGAGATTTTATTCGGGAGAGAAATAGTTCTTTATCGTTACATATTGTCAAAAATCGTAATGCCTGTGAATAGAAAACACTATATAGCGTGGTATCTGGTATGTTACTATAGATTGACGGGTATTTTACTACTTCAAAACCAAATTTGTCCGTTTTGTCGAAAATACCGACATTAAATTTATTGTTAATTATATTGATGTTAAGGTCAAGAACAGATGCATTTATAGTACCGGAATTTTCTTTAATCAGGAGGATATATTTCACTTTTATATTTGTTGAAATTTCCGTTATCATTAATAGGTGTTATGTCATTAATGTACCGGAAGGTATAGTTTAGACTTTTAGCTACTTTGTAATCTGTTTTTCTTTTATGGTCTTGAAAGTCGAATTCGTATTTATATAAATGTGCGTTTGCCATAAATGGGGCGGGGTCAGTTGCATTATCTGATCCCCAACCTCAAATATGGCATTATCAATAAGGAAATGTATGATATTTGAAATTTTTCTTTATCAAAAACTACAGTGTCGGCATTGCGACGTTTTATAATCCATTTAGCATCTTCTGCTCCGCACAACCCAGCACAACCCCGCACAAAAAAGCCTAGGGGGCACGGCTCCCCAGCTCGAAGAAGCTGTACTCATATTACGCTGATAAACGGCCAACAAGACTAGTTTTCGTCTTTTACCGCTACGGCATAGTCTCAACAGGCCCGGGGGATGCTAAATTATCTGACGTTTCGCATCAAACCCATAAGAAATATTATTACTCGAGACAACTTTTTTTATAAGTGCATCAAAAGTGGCTTTCAGTAAGCCAGATAAATATTCCCCCTCACCCCTCCCCACCCCCCGGAGGCGAGGTGCTGCGATTGTCACATAATTCGTCACATCGTACTAAGAATATTCTACTCGTGTCGCACAGGGCTTCTTTTGTTTTATGCTCCGAGAAATGTTTATCGCAAGGGCTGGCAAGGCCACTTTATAAATTTGGCAGAGAATTTGGAAGCGCCTTCGCATTCATTTCGTGAATATCGCACTCATTAAATCTTTCAACTGCGTTCCCGAAAACGGCCGTAAAACACAGTCATCAATGTGTTACGGCGCTACCGTGGCCAAAACATGTTGTAGAATAGCATGTTCCGATTTACACCACCCCGCACGAAAATGCCCAGCTTGATGAAGCTGTACTCATGTTACGCTGAAAACAGTGATCTAAATGCTGGTTAATTCGACAATAATTGGAGCGCGAAACTTTTCTACTGGGAGCCGAAAACGGCCAAAAAAATCAGTTTTCGTCTTTTACCTCTACGGCATGGCGATGCTGTGTCCAAAACGTGGTGTTGATAGTCTCACCAAGCCTTGGAGATGCTAAATTATCTAACGTTTCGCCACAAACCTATTTTTGTGGGTTTGCCATATCAATCAAAAGCGGTTTTTAGTAAGATGGATGGAGGAAGATTGGGAGCGACAAATAACCCCACGAAACCCCCAAAAAGAGTGTGCTGCGATTGTCACATAATTCGACAATTGGAGAGCGAAACTTTTTTACTGGGAGCCTGAAAACGGCATGGCGCTGCTGTGTCCAAAACGTGGTGTGGATAGCCTCAACGAACCCATTATAAATATTATTACTCGAATCTAAAAGTGGCTTTCAGTAAGCTAGATCATTATCTCCCCCCCCAAAAAAAAATAAACGGTGTTGGGTAGTGGGGTTGCGATTGTCGCATAATTCGTCACAACGTACTGAAAATATTCGACTGGGAACCTAAAAACGGCCGATCATTCCACGGAGACTGAGAAAAGCCAAGCTCGCACAATGTGGCTTATAGAGTATGATAGCGCTGACATTTTGAAACTGTCGAACAGAAAACTGCCTGAAAACAACAGTTTTCGTAGGTTTCGAGAAATGTCCCTTGTAAGGACTGTGAAGGCCACAAAATTCGATCCAAGGAGTTTTCCTTCGCATTCTCGCCCGATTTCTTGAATAGCGCACTCAAAACTTTCAACTTGGGGCCCGAAGACGGCCGTACAAAACAGTTTTCGTCTGTTAGCGGTACGTTACGGCGCTGCCGTGGTCAAAACGTGGTATGGGATAGCATGTTCAAGTTACGGTCAAAAGGTGACGAACGAATAATCCCTTGGTTGTGGCTCCCCATTGTATAAATGGCTAGACAGCTTTATACTTTTGCTTGCCAGTGAACGACGGTTCCTAACAATGTCCCCTCCTTATGCAACCACTGCAGAATTTGCTGTTGCGATCTTCGTAGCTTCTCGTGCGACGTCTCTATGAAATCGCACGATCTTCAGTTTTCAGACCGTATAATTGCCAATACACAGGAAATAATCGATTGGGAGACATTGCCAGCAGAACTTGCCCAAACAGCTCCGGAGATGGGGCGGAAGAATGAGAGAAGCCAAGATCCGTCCCATTCTCGTTGCCGGACCACGCTTCTTTGCGTTTCCGCTCCGAGAAATGCCCCTCGCAAATGCTGTGAAGGCTACAACATTTGGCAGATAGACCCAGGGAGTGTGGTACCGTATTATTGCTTAATTTCCTGAACATCGAACTCCTGGACACGGCCGAAAAAGCCAGTTTTCGTTATTTAACGGCACGGCTTGGCGCTGTTGTGGCCAGAAGGTACTGTTGTTTGTATCAACAAGGCCGGAAGATGCTAGATTACCTGACGTTTCGCATTAAATCCATTAGAAATATTATTGCTCGAATCAACTTATTTTGGGTTGTCATATCGATGTATAATGGCATCAAAGGGTGGATCTAGGTAGTCTGAATGCAGGACTGGGCTTCCTCGGTTCTAGCCCAGACGCATCTGAAAAACAAACGAAAGAAAAAACATAAAAGAAACAAATACAAACAAATCCCTATAAGGCGTCCTAGGCTTCAGGATACTGTCTTACTGGAAACACATCTGAAAAACAAAACGGAAGAAAAATACTCAGCCAAATTAAAAACTTGACACTGATGAATTTCAACAAATTTTTTTTTCTGGTAAGTCAAATAAATTTAAAGTGTTTCTAACGATAGTAAGTAGTAAGAAGCCTTTAATTTCATAAAATTGTAAAGTCACGTGGATCACGTGACTTTTGAGCATATAAAGATGAAAAAACTGAAAAACACGCGCAAACACAAACTCGTGAGGTCAATCAATGCAAGTTTGCTTAAACTGAACACGCACGCGTAACTTGAACTGGAAAAACAAATTAAAATTGTTATTTTCATCTTTGTTAAAAAATGCCGCGCCTTTCAAATGTAGAAGGTCTACGTGCTATAGGTAGGCTTTATGCTGGTCAGTCTGTGGTCACTGTTTCAAGAGCCTTTAATTGTTCACGCCAGACAATAATTTATTTTAGAATGAGAGTGCTTCAAACTGGAACTATTGCCGACTAAAGTCACGTGGATCACGTTGTTATTTTCATCTTTGTTAGAAAATGCCGCGCCTTTCAAATGTAGAACGTCTACGTGCTATAGGTGTGACGTCACTCCAGGAAGATCAAGCAATACGATTACGCCATCTTAGAAACAGATTTGTCACTGCAACCTCCACAAGTAGAGAGATATTTGGTGGAAGGGTAACTGCACAAACTTCGAAATCGCTTGCAGGCTGCTGGTCTTCGAGCTCGAAGGTCCTATAATGGACCATATTGACACCTCTTCATCGCCGTAACCGACTTGTGTGGGCCACAAGACACATAAGATTTACTCAAAGACAGTGGAATTCGGATCAGATTTTGCAACCTGTTCTTCTTCCGTTTATGCAGAGACATTGGCCTGGACTAACGTTTCAACAAGACAATGCTCGACCCCAAACAGCAATTGCTACCCAGAATTTGTTAAGAAATGCCGGTGCTGTTATGATGGAACTGGAACATGTAACCCATTTCTATGGTTCCAGACTTGTAGACGCGCTTGCCATCGGAACCGGTCCGATAAATACCCCTGTAATCGATCATTACCTGGCCTTTGTCGATGGTTTTCATGGCGAAAAGCCCTCTGCCGCGCCCAGGTAGGCGTCGCTTCATGATGACATGATCCCATGACTGTTTGGCATGCATCTTCCTCAAATTGTTCGATATCCGTCAATTGCAAGGGTGGTTTGTCTTGTCTACGTTTAGATTTGGATTGGGTGTTCACGTATTGTAAAGCTCGGTTCATACTACATCCGTATCCATAAACGTATCCGCATCCGTATCCGCACCCTCATCCGTATCTGCGTTTTGCCGTTCAAATAGAAAACGGCTTTCAAGGCTGAATTGTCTGTCAGAGATAACATATTGTCATTTGCAATCATGGAGTCTGACAGTGACACAGAGGAAGTCTTTCTTTTGTATTTGTGGACCCAAAGACGAAAGAGAGTAGGGGTCCATGAACTGTTACAAAGAAGAAAGAAATATGGAGAAAAGCACAACCTGGTGCAAGAATTGTATTTTCATCCGGACAAATTCAGACAATATTTCCTCTGTCTTGTCCATGTTGTGTTCTTCACAAGACAACACAAACCCACAGCACACAAGGCCAGGCTTTTCTTGGAATGGATTGAGTTTCTATACTATTCAAAAAAAGTAGGGGATATTTGATTTTTAAGTGTTATTAAAGTCACCTAATGAAACTGACGAAGAAACAAATGACAAAATGAAATGAAGTTCACATTCATCGATTTATTCCAAATGATCGTTAGACTAAGTAAGGCACAGACTGACCATTATAAGGGTAAAATGATACCCGGGGTCAAACAGCAAAGTTACCACAGCATCACAACCAAGTCAGTAACGGGTAAATCCTCCTCTGTTTGCCAAACAAGCATTGATCCGACGTGGCATACTCCTAATGAGACGTCTAAGGTCATTTTGGTCCAGATTGTCCCATTCCTGTTGCAACGCAGCAGCAAGTTCTTGGACATTGGCAGGACGTTGTTGACGTTGACGTAACCTCTGTCCAAGCATGTCCCAGACATGCTCGATGGGGGAGAGGTCGGGACTCAGTGCTGGCCAAGGTAATGTGGTGATGTTCTGTTGTTGGAGGTAACCTGTAACGATCCTGGCCCTGTGACATCTTGCGTTGTCATCCTGGAAGATGAAACGGCGGCCATGACGTCGTGCGAACGGCACAACATGGACTGCCAAGATGTTGTCCCGGTAGTACTGGCCTGTAACACGCCCTGCAACAACATGTAAAGCCGTTCTTCCAGCAACTAGCCGAAATGCCGGACGCACTTTACAAAAATACGCTCTGGGAGCAATCAATCCGGCTTAACGGACGCAGTTGTTTTTGTGCGCAATTACGTGCCGGATTCTATTTGAACCCTTTCTCTAAAAGTAACTAAAGTATACCAGTACGTATTCACGCACGTATTTACAGATACGGATACGGATGTAGTATGAACGGACCTTAACGCGTAATACGCAATCCTCGGATACTGATTCAAGTCAAGGAACTTCCCCTGAATTAACGCGACGGCGCGCGGTGGTATTATCTTGGTCCCTGGTAGTTGCAACGGGCCAACGACTGTCGATTACTATACCTCAACACCCGTTGCCTCTATAATTTTTTGAACATTCGGGAAGCTTACCCACCCATCATTAGCGGGTACAAGTTTCAATATATCTGTCACGCGAATCTTAAGAAGAAATAAAAAAATAAGAAAAAATAACTTAACTGCTTTCGTCTATACGTCTATCCTAAAGCACAAATATACTCAGCCAAATTAAAACTTGACACTGATGAATTTCAACAATTTTTTTATTCTGGTAAGTCAAATAAATTTTAAAGTGTTTCTAACGATAGTAAGTAGTAAGAAGCCTTTAATTTCATAAAATTGTAAAGTCACGTGGATCACGTGACTTTTGAGCATATAAAGATGAAAAACCTGAAAAACACGTGCAAACACAAACTCGTGAGGTCAATCGATGCAAGTTTGCTTAAACTGAACACGCACACGTAACTTGAACTGGAAAAACAAACTCCATCACGGTCAGACCCTCAGACATCGATACTCTTTGAATGCCAGCCATCTGAAGGCGGTTGAACAAGTACCTCGTGAAAAAAACAAATTTACCAGGGTTTCGATTGTCGTTTTAATTTTATGTTTCACAGCTTGGAATGTGTCATTAATTAATTAATCAGCCTATATTATCAACCATAATTGTTCAATCAATTTTAATTCAACGACGTGGCTGTGAGATCTGTAACAATAAAAAAAAAAGCGGGGCACGCTTTTAAAAAAAATCCGGCTGCGATTCCCTGTCTTAATAATCGAAAAGCAACTCCTCGCCTATCAGAATCTCGCGGATCCTGTCTTACCCCAAAACACATCTGATATTAGAGATACCAGTGCAAAACGAATCCCTATAAGACATATAGAAAAAAAACCTATTTAATCATAAGATACTCATAATTCAATTTATGTTGGATTAGGTGTGCAGTGTGGTTTACGTAATTTAATTATTTAGTTTCTGTATTTTAATTGTTTAGTTTTCCAGAGCACTGAAGGTCCGATCCCAAATAATCGCGTCATGGTGTCTGGGAATCCTCCCGCTGCTAAAGACCCCTACGCGCAAGCGAATTATTGAAATAAAATTAAACCATATGTTAGTCCCGAAGTGACCTAGTTTGGTTCGAGTGGACGTTAAACCCCATTTCTCTCTCTCTCTCTCTCTCTCTCTCTCTCTCTCTCTCTCTCTTATTTGTTGGGAGAGGCTAGACCGACTCCGTGTAACACGGGGTCGTCCACTCCACATGAATGATTGTAACGCGTAATACGCAATCCTCGGATACTGATTCCAGTCAGGGAACTTCCCCTGAATTAACGCGACGGCGCGCTTAGCATCTGGTAATTTAATTCGGGGATAAATTTTTAAACAAGCTAAATCTGATTATTGCACGTCTTTATTTAGGCTTCAGATGTCATAGAAATTATAAATTAGATCTTTATTTACAAAACAAGCACAAAATCAACTCTGTAGACCCACGGATGGCTTGGTTTCGGCTTGGATTTAAACATTTAAACAGGATTTCGTTGATTGATTAAATTTTTAAATGGCGTCGTAAGCGGAGATTAACCGTTACGTTGACGTCATACTCCCGGAAATAATTTTTGATCGAGGCTAAATGATAAATTGTACGAAGCGAGGCCGCTGTTGAGCGAGACCGCATGTCAGTCAATTTGATTGAAAGTTCGATATACATGTATACGGCCTTGATATTATGTTTAGTTGTGGTTAAAATGAGAGTTTGGATGTCGGTATTATAGGCTACGCGTTTACAGAAAAATTATAGAAATTGATAAACATCGCAGCTAACATCACCCCAGTTGAATTGCAGCTCCATTGTCGCATTGGATCACTGTTCGGCAGTTACGTAGGCCTACCAGTTACAGTACAAGAGTACGCACAGGCTAACAAGAAGTCGGCTATAATTATGCCTCATTGATTTGATACATTCCTTTCAAACATTCGCTTCTTATCTATATATTAAAAGTCTTATTTTTAATTTGAAGTAAAAATAAATGTGATACGAATTGAATTGCAACCCCGTCTCAAACCACAGCCATTGAAAACGTTACTTGATAATCGAGATTATTGTCTATTCTCCGAGACGGTGAAGAGAGATTTAAATATTGAGCTTGGCGCCAGCGACGCTTTGTATAACTATCTGCTTTTTCAGTTGCTGATGGTGAATAAGACAAATTCTTGTATCCTGCGCATAAACAGTTGATTAGGAGATAAGGCATACAAATCAGCAACTTGGTCGATTGTTCAATATGTGCTCAACTTCACACATTAATGTTTGAAGCGACTCATCGTCGAGACGACTAATCTGGTCCTTTTGGAGCGAACACAACACTTTGCGAACAATCCTAATTAAACGCTCCCAAACACCACCAAAATGAGAGGCGGCGGGTGGATTAAAATCCCAATGAATTCCTTTATGAGCAAATTCTTTGGTTAGTTTACCTTTGTTCCAATTGTCAATACACTGTTTAAGCTCTCTATTGGCCCCGACTAAATTTGATCCATTGTCAGAACGAATAAATTTTGGCACAGAACGACGTGCGATAAAACGCGTTGATACACGAGTCCGTGTCCAATGATGATGCAATCTCTAAATGTACTGCTCTACTGTTCATACACGTGAAAATAACTCCATAACACTTTACAACTGATCTTGCGCGTTTGATTTCGAAGGGTCCGAAGTAGTCTATTTCTGTCCAATCAGCCATTTTCTGTTGTAGTTTGGTTGCAGAATATTTACGACATACAACACACTTCGAGATTACCGATTTGATTAAGTTACTTGCACCAATTATCCAGAAACCTTTACGAACTTCTGAAAGTGTATCCAACACGAGCTCTGCGCAATCGTCCTCCGATTCGTAAAACACCATCGGCAACATATGGATCTAATTTTGACACATTTTTAGACCTTAAAAGTTTGGTGCTATTTTCTTGATTGTTTTGCTCACAAGCTTCGACGACTTCACCTAAGAACTTTAACTGTTCATGCTTGACAATACATAGTTTGGCTTCCTCCAAATTTTCGGCAGTTAATGTAACGCTAGTTAATTTATTGCGACACCATTTAATACACCGTCTTAATAGCGCTACAGCACACACAAGGCGTTTCCAGTTAGAATAATGTTTAACAAGTTCATCAATCGGACTGTCACGTTCAACAATTACAGTCACTACATGTACACGTTTTATTTCTGAATCACTAATTTCATCCTGATCCAAACTGTTTGGAATTTTACCACTAGGCCAAGTTGATTCGTTATCCTGTAGAAAACTTGGGCCTTTAAACCAATTATAATCTTGACGCTACAACCACGTGACGCAACATCGGACGGATTTTCTTTCGACGAAATATAGTTCCATTGATCAACAGACGTAGCTTCGCGAATAACTGACACTCGATTAGCTACAAAAGTTTTGAACCTTGTTGCATCATTTGAAATGTATCTCAACACAGTTGTACTGTCCGTCCAAAAATACACTTTGTCAATCCGACACTTGAGTTCGTCGATAAGCTTCTTGTTTAACCTGGTCGCAATTGTTGCTGCAGTTAATTCCATTCGCGGAATCGAAATCTTCTTCAGGGGTGCTACTCTTGATTTCCCTAAGATTAATGAGCAGTTTACTATATCGTCACTATCGACTAGCCTCAGGTAACTTGATACACCATATCCGACTTCACTTGCATCAGAAAAGTGATGAACCTGAATTGATACAACATCACAAAACGAAATAGTCTTAACACACCTAGGGATTCTAAGAGTTTGTAATAGCGGTAAATCCAACAACCACTCTGACCATTTAGATGAATACTTCTCGCTAACTTTATCGTCCCATCCGTAAGCACTTTGACATAATTCCTGAAGCAATATTTTAGCAGGTAGCAGTGCAGGTGCGGCCAAACCCAAAGGATCATTATTATACGGCACTAACAATAGATAAGATCCCTCTTCTTGTATGGGGTTTGCTGTTTAAGTTTATTTGAAACGAAACGAGTCCGACGAAACATCCCATAGTAACCCTAAGGCCCTTTCTATAACCGGATCGTCTTCTAATAGAGATATTTGCGACACTTTACCACGTTCAGCGAGCGGAATTGAGTCCTGAACGAATGTACTATTACTTATCCACTTATGGAGGTGAAAGCCTCCTAATTTACAAAGTTTTGTGAGATCTTGTACAAAGCCTACAAATTCATTAGAATTGTTTTTCGCAGTAGTTTTTAAGGCAAAGTTCGCATAGCTTGGGGAAGACACCGCCCCAAAAAGATGAGCTGTCATTTGATATTGTTTATGTTCGATAGATAATTCACCATTAGGCCACCACAAAAATCGTAAACCGTTTCTGTTTTGGTGGGACCTTTACCTGAAAGAACATTCCTTCAATGTCCGCCATAACTGCTTTCTTACCTAAACGAAAACGCAATAATACACCTAATAAAGTGTTAGCTAAATCTGGACCAGATAATAACGTGTCATTTAAGGATACACCTCTGTATTTAGCCGAACAATCGTAAACTACACGCAATTTCCCTTTCTGCTTGTGAACTACCGCATGATGGGGTATAAACCATAGTTTATCGCTGTGTCGCAATGAAGCTCCTCCTCGGGGACTTCCTTGGCATACGATTTTTCAAGCATGGAATTCATAAAGTTTGTATATTCTTCATGAAATTTCAGATTTTTTCTAAACTTTCTCCGTAAAGATTCAAGTCTATCAACTGCCATATTAAAATTCTTTGGTAGCACAACATTATTATCCTTGAAGGGAATATCAATTCGATAATGCCCACTAGAATCTAGGGTAATTGATTCACTGACACAATTAATAAAGCATTCATCTAACACCGAATTTTCCTTCTGATCGTCAATGTTTCGTTCAGGAAAATCTAAATTAATAATAGTCCGGACGAGCCTATCTAAATTTTGAGATTGTTCAATTTCAGCACATAAATTTATACTGTTACTCAAAACACGATTTGCAGTTAATTTTGATAATTCATCCTCATCGTGCATGACATTCCACAATATCCATCCAATTGCAGTCTTAGACGCGTGGGAGAGCCTCGCGGCCCTATCCTATACCCTTGAGGAGTATAAGCTTCGACAACATTATTACCTATTAACAAACCTTACACCACAGTTTAAATCTGGGATGTCAATATCTTTAAGATGTGGATACTTTGAGATATCACTAACTAAAACATCACTCTTTGTCACAGGAATTTGATCAACAGTGTAACAATTCTTAATAACAATAGAATCTGACATATTATACCTATAAACTTTGATATTACTTAATACAATAGTAGGAATACTATTATAATTATTCATAGTTTGTAAATTAATACTAGTTTGTTTACCACTTAAACCTAAAGCATGCATTAAAGTACGCGTGCAGAAGCACACACTGCTACCAGGATCATTGAAAGCATAATTTTACACCCATTTACAACTTTAACTGGTACTATGGGCATTATACATGTGCATAGTCAACTCTGTTGTGCAGGACCGGCCTCCATATGAGAACCACCCTTTGCCCCAATTTTATCATTATGCAATATGGTTGGATGTTTTACATTACACTTAACACAGTCTAATTTATACCAACATCGATAACGTTGATGTCCAGGTTTAAGACAACCGAAGCAAAGGTCTTCGTCACGAATACCACAATCATTAATAAAATGTTTTTCACTACAATAGTGACATATGAGTTTCTTATGAAAATTCTTAGACCTCTATCTTTGTGGTGCTTGACTAAAGTGTTGTGACCTCTGAAGTTGGGGGGGAACAAATTGCCTGCATGGCATCTTTACCATAAATAGGATCTGATAATTTTCTAGATTCTTCGCGGATAAACTAAATCTAAATCCTCAAAAGAGGGAATACAATTAGCATCCTTAACCCTTAAAGCTACATTTCTCCACCGATCTTGAAGATAATAAGACAACTTACTGACTAATTGCTTTAGATTCTCAGCATAATCTAAGATTTTTACAGAATTAATGTTTTTGACAACATTTAAACATTCTGTTAAGAAAATACCAAATTCGTCCAATGATTTTGCATTATCAGATTTGATGGAAGGCCACTTTAATGCTTTGTTAACAAAGGCTGAAGCAATAATATCCGTATCACCATAGCGTTCATCAAATTCTCTAAGGGCAGAATTAAAGGCTATCTCAGCATTAAGATAACTGAGTCCAGTTTAAAGGTTTACAATCTTGGTTACTTACAAAATTTGGAACACCACTTGAGTTGCTTAAATTGACAATGTAATTGTTTAACATAAAGTTTGACAGGAGTGTGAAGAACCCTTTTTTGAAAGTTCACGATGTATAACATTAGTTCTTGCTTCTGCGACAGCCACTTCGGTCTCTAGATTTAGTTTTTCTTCGCGTAGTTTTATCTCTAATTTCTCTTTCTCTAGTTGCTGTCTCTTTTCTAACAATTTCTGTTTTTCTAACAATACTGCCCGCTCTTGCTCTTGTCGAATTCTGATCAATGATATATCAGTATACCGAGAACTGGATTTTGTAGATTTTCAATATATGACTTAGTTGGAAGGAAAGTTTAGCCACATTAGGGGTGTTTTATCTACTTTTTTACAGAAATTTAGTTTACATACAAAATTGTGTCCTACCAAAACTATAAATTTCAATTGGAACTAGACCAGCGCGTTTGACAACATCAAAAACATACCAAAAAAACTCGTGCGAATAATTACGTAATACGTCCTTAGTATCTGGGATGTACGTAAAGCCGTACATCCCAGACCTACTAGAGAGGCGTTAATGGTCATTTCTTTTAGGGTCATTTTTGTGTGAAGTCTACATGTACTAGTCCCCGAGTTCACAACAAGTGGGTCGCCACCTGGGCGCTGAACTGCTGTTGATAACATTGTTCATTATTCGAGTGTTTTCAAATGCCGCCTGGCTTCTACCCACAACGCGGTAAAATGCCTCAGCAGTGGTCAATGAGTGGCCCATTGCCGAAGACAGTTTTGGGGATTGGTCATGGAAAAGGCCTTCCGCGTTGCTCTTTGACTGAGGCATTTTACCGCGTTGTGGGTAGATGCCAGGCGGCATTTGAAAACACTCGAATAATGAACGTGGATCACGTGACTTTTGAACATATAAAGATGAAAAACCTGAAAAACACGTGTAAAACAAACTCGTGAGGTCAATCGATTCAAGTTTGCTTAAACTGAACACGCACACGTAACTTGAACTGGAAAAACAAATTAAAATTGTTATTTTCATCTTTATTAGAAAATGCCGCGCCTTTCAAATGGAGAACGTCTAGGCTCTATGCTGGTCAGTCTGTGGTCACTGTTGCAAGAGCCTTTAATTGTTCACGCCAGACAATAATTAATGTTAGAATGAGAGTGCTTCAAACTGGAGCTATTGCCGACCTCCCAAGATCGGGAGCGCCACGTGTGACGTCACTCCAGGAAGATCAAGCAATACGATTACGTCATCTTAGAAACAGATTTGTCACTAGAGAGATGTTTGGTGGAAGGGTAACTGCACAAACTGTTCGAAATCGCTTGCAGGCTGCTGGTCTTCGAGCTCGGAGGCCCTATAATGGACCAATATTGACACCTCTTCATCGCCGTAACCGACTTGTGTGGGCCAACAAGACACATAAGATTTACTCAAAGACAGTGGAATTCGGTTGTCTTTAGTGACGAATCTCGATTCACTTTGAGATTTGCCGATGGCAGGGTCCGAGTGTATCGCAGACGAGGTGAACGTTACGCTCAAGTATGCGTCAGAGAAGTTGACCGATTTGGTGGCGGCAGCGTCATGGTTTGGGGTTCTTTTTGTGCACATGGACGTTCTCCTCTTGTTGTTGTCCAAGGGAACTTAAATGCTGTCCAGTACAGGGATCAGATTTTGCAACCTGTTCTTCTTCCGTTTATGCAGAGACATGGTGTCCAAGTCCTGGATTGGCCGTCGCTTAGCCCCGACCTTAATCCTATTGAACAGATCTGGGACGAACTGGGTCGACGTGTTCGTCAGCAAGTGAATCCACCACTGACGTTGCAGGACCTTCAACATGCTCTTGCTGAGCAGTGGCGACGTCTTCCTCGGGTTAGTGTTTACTAATGTTCTGAGATCCATGAGAAGACGTTGTGTGACAGTACGAGATGCTAGAGGAGGCCACAACCGTTTCTAAACACTTTATTCCGATTGTTCCCCAAGTCTGTGAATTTTATTTTGGGGGGTACTGTGACATCACGAACGTTATCAATTTCAAGGACTTTCGGTGAGATGTATTCTTGCTTTCTGTTGATGTCAAGGTCGTATGTGCACAACATAACACTAAAAAAGTTGCCTTAAACCAAATATTAAAAATCTAGTCCCAAAAATCCCGAGTGTCAAGTTTTTAATTTGGCTGAGTATAGAAGTCCATCAAGCGATGCACCTCCGACGGGATCACAAATTTACCAGGATTTCGATTGTCGTTTTTGTGATCGCCTATTAGTATTAGTAGCATATCATCTCCCTCTTCCGGCAAACATTTCTTGGCGTTGTGAAACTCCCTCACGGTCAGACCCTTAGACATCGATAACCTTTGAATGCCAGCCATCTGAAGATGGTTGAACAAGTATCTCGTGAAAAAATGAAGTCGCTTTGATTATCAATTCGACCACCACTGCGCGTCAATTTGTCCCTAATTGTGGTCAATCGATCGTTAATTTCAACGTTTTTTTCCAACTCTTCCCTCAACGCAGCAATGTCGTATTGCACCCCTTCAGTCTGATGTTGGATTTGCCGCTGCGTGTGTGCAACGGATATCCTGCTGTGGTTGTTTTTGACCATCACCGCCATGCTTTCGAACAAAACCTTGGCGTGTTCCTTAAAATCCGGATGGGAAATGTGATAACTACGGCTTGCAGGCCGCATAAATTCCCTTTGCCATCGAGGTCGTGCGCGAGCCTATCAAAATAATTAAAAAAAGTGTCTTGCATTCGGGTTTGCTGTATTCGTGCCCATATTGTGCTTCTTTTGAATGAAATGGAGTAATTTTGCAACTTGATTTACCTTTATTGTGGCGCTTCTTTCTTTTTTTCTGCCTAGTACCGCATTATATGCTTAAAAGGGAAAACAAGTGAGCGTCGCCCTTGCCCTCTTCTGTCATCTTAGAAACAGATTTGTCACTGCACAATCTGTTCGAAATCGCTTGCAGGCTGCTGGTCTTCGAGCTCGGAGACCCTATAATGGACTAATATTGACACCTCTTCATCGCCGTAACCGACTTGTGTGGGCCACAAGACACATAAGATTTACTCAAAGACAGTGGAATTCGGTTGTCTTTAGTGACGATTCACTTTGAGATTTGCTGCATCCATTCCCTTTGCCATCGAGGTCGTGCGCGAGCCCATCAAAATAATTTAAAAAAAGTGTCTTGCTGATACAGGCACTTCGGGTTTGCTGTACTCGTGCCCATATTGTGCTTCTTTTGAATGAAATCGAGTAATTTTGCAACTTGATTTACCTTTATTGTGGCGCTTCTTTCTTTTTTTCTGCCTAGTACCGCATTATATGCTTAAAAGGGAAAACAAGTGAGCGTCGCCCTTGCCCTCTTCTGTGCTCCAGGCACAAACCAGCAGACTTTCTTATCCTACGGATGAGACCAACACAAGTTGTCCCCCTATAGGTATCGCCCTTCAGCAAATGCCTTGTCTGGGGATTGTTCAGTTCGTCTTCAGACTCGCTTTCAGACTCATCCTCGCTACTAGAGGACATAATCGGAAGAGTTTGTCTGTGGTGTCTTGTGGACTACTCTCCGCATCGGGGTGAGTAGCTGGAACGTCCTCGTTGTCACTGGCTTCGGGAAGATCGGTCGGAATGACGGCAACTTCGTCCGTTGCCACTTCACTCGCAGTCGGGGAATAATTTGAGTCCGTAACCTGTTCTGACACTACCGGAGCCTCTGACTCTATCGGTGCGTCTAAGACACATCGGGGGCGCGGGGTGGTATTATCTTGGTCCCTGGTAGTTGCAACGGGCCAACGACTGTCGATCACTACCTTCAACACCCGTACTCTTTGATGTGACACAGATTAGAGTTCATCACAAACGATGAAGGGAAGTTTTGTACCCGATCTTAGTCTGGTTTTAACCAGATTGTTCTTTATCCACCTTAGTAGGCCAAAATGTCTGATCGACATCCAATCACAGATCAGCTTGCAAGATCTTGCAAGTGCCCAATTGATCATTCACTGTAACATTATCAGGTTATAGACACACGCGTACTCTTTGATGTGACACAGGTTAGAGTTCATCACAAACGATGAAGGGAAGTTTTGTACCCGATCTTAGTCTGGTTCTAACCAGATTGTTCTTTATCCACCTCAGTATCTTTTCCAGGTATTTAGTAAGTAGACTGCCAACATTTTAAGCAGGTTTTATTTTTTTTTTCAGTGCAATCCAATAGAGATATTTGCGACACTTTACCACGTTCAGCGAGCGGAATTGAGTCCTGAACGAATGTACTATTACTTATCCACTTATGGAGGTGAAAGCCTCCTAATTTACAAAGTTTTGTGAGATCTTGTACAAAGCCTACAAATTCATTAGAATTGTTTTTCGCAGTAGTTTTTAAGGCAAAGTTCGCATAGCTTGGGGAAGACACCGCCCCAAAAAGATGAGCTGTCATTTGATATTGTTTATGTTCGATAGATAATTCACCATTAGGCCACCACAAAAATCGTAAACCGTTTCTGTTTTGGTGGGACCTTTACCTGAAAGAACATTCCTTCAATGTCCGCCATAACTGCTTTCTTACCTAAACGAAAACGCAATAATACACCTAATAAAGTGTTAGCTAAATCTGGACCAGATAATAACGTGTCATTTAAGGATACACCTCTGTAATTTAGCCGAACAATCGTAAACTACACGCAATTTCCCTTTCTGCTTGTGAACTACCGCATGATGGGGTATAAACCATAGTTTATCGCTGTGTCGCAATGAAGCTCCTCCTCGGGGACTTCCTTGGCATACGATTTTTCAAGCATGGAATTCATAAAGTTTGTATATTCTTCATGAAATTTCAGATTTTTTCTAAACTTTCTCCGTAAAGATTCAAGTCTATCAACTGCCATATTAAAATTCTTTGGTAGCACAACATTATTATCCTTGAAGGGAATATCAATTCGATAATGCCCACTAGAATCTAGGGTAATTGATTCACTGACACAATTAATAAAGCATTCATCTAACACCGAATTTTCCTTCTGATCGTCAATGTTTCGTTCAGGAAAATCTAAATTAATAATAGTCCGGACGAGCCTATCTAAATTTTGAGATTGTTCAATTTCAGCACATAAATTTATACTGTTACGATTTGCAGTTAATTTTGATAATTCATCCTCATCGTGCATGACATTCCACAATATCCATCCAATTGCAGTCTTAGACGCGTGGGAGAGCCTCGCGGCCCTATCCTATACTCTTGAGGAGTATAAGCTTCGACAACATTATTACCTATTAACAAACCTTACACCACAGTTTAAATCTGGGATGTCAATATCTTTAAGATGTGGATACTTTGAGATATCACTAACTAAAACATCACTCTTTGTCACAGGAATTTGATCAACAGTGTAACAATTCTTAATAACAATAGAATCTGACATATTATACCTATAAACTTTGATATTACTTGAATAATGAACGTGGATCACGTGACTTTTGAACATATAAAGATGAAAAACCTGAAAAACACGTGTAAAACAAACTCGTGAGGTCAATCGATTCAAGTTTGCTTAAACTGAACACGCACACGTAACTTGAACTGGAAAAACAAATTAAAATTGTTATTTTCATCTTTATTAGAAAATGCCGCGCCTTTCAAATGGAGAACGTCTAGGCTCTATGCTGGTCAGTCTGTGGTCACTGTTGCAAGAGCCTTTAATTGTTCACGCCAGACAATAATTAATGTTAGAATGAGAGTGCTTCAAACTGGAGCTATTGCCGACCTCCCAAGATCGGGAGCGCCACGTGTGACGTCACTCCAGGAAGATCAAGCAATACGATTACGTCATCTTAGAAACAGATTTGTCACTAGAGAGATGTTTGGTGGAAGGGTAACTGCACAAACTGTTCGAAATCGCTTGCAGGCTGCTTGTCTTCGAGCTCGGAGGCCCTATAATGGACCAATATTGACACCTCTTCATCGCCGTAACCGACTTGTGTGGGCCAACAAGACACATAAGATTTACTCAAAGACAGTGGAATTCGGTTGTCTTTAGTGACGAATCTCGATTCACTTTGAGATTTGCCGATGGCAGGGTCCGAGTGTATCGCAGACGAGGTGAACGTTACGCTCAAGTATGCGTCAGAGAAGTTGACCGATTTGGTGGCGGCAGCGTCATGGTTTGGGGTTCTTTTTGTGCACATGGACGTTCTCCTCTTGTTGTTGTCCAAGGGAACTTAAATGCTGTCCAGTACAGGGATCAGATTTTGCAACCTGTTCTTCTTCCGTTTATGCAGAGACATGGTGTCCAAGTCCTGGATTGGCCGTCGCTTAGCCCCGACCTTAATCCTATTGAACAGATCTGGGACGAACTGGGTCGACGTGTTCGTCAGCAAGTGAATCCACCACTGACGTTGCAGGACCTTCAACATGCTCTTGCTGAGCAGTGGCGACGTCTTCCTCGGGTTAGTGTTTACTAATGTTCTGAGATCCATGAGAAGACGTTGTGTGACAGTACGAGATGCTAGAGGAGGCCACAACCGTTTCTAAACACTTTATTCCGATTGTTCCCCAAGTCTGTGAATTTTATTTTGGGGGGTACTGTGACATCACGAACGTTATCAATTTCAAGGACTTTCGGTGAGATGTATTCTTGCTTTCTGTTGATGTCAAGGTCGTATGTGCACAACATAACACTAAAAAAGTTGCCTTAAACCAAATATTAAAAATCTAGTCCCAAAAATCCCGAGTGTCAAGTTTTTAATTTGGCTGAGTATAGAAGTCCATCAAGCGATGCACCTCCGACGGGATCACAAATTTACCAGGATTTCGATTGTCGTTTTTGTGATCGCCTATTAGTATTAGTAGCATATCATCTCCCTCTTCCGGCAAACATTTCTTGGCGTTGTGAAACTCCCTCACGGTCAGACCCTCAGACATCGATACCCTTTGAATGCCAGCCATCTGAAGATGGTTGAACAAGTATCTCGTGAAAAAATGAAGTCGCTTTGATTATCAATTCGACCACCACTGCGCGTCAATTTGTCCCTAATTGTGGTCAATCGATCGTTAATTTCAACGTTTTTTTCCAACTCTTCCCTCAACGCAGCAATGTCGTATTGCACCCCTTCAGTCTGATGTTGGATTTGCCGCTGCGTGTGTGCAACGGATATCCTGCTGTGGTTGTTTTTGACCATCACCGCCATGCTTTCGAACAAAACCTTGGCGTGTTCCTTAAAATCCGGATGGGAAATGTGATAACTACGGCTTGCAGGCCGCATAAATTCCCTTTGCCATCGAGGTCGTGCGCGAGCCTATCAAAATAATTAAAAAAAGTGTCTTGCATTCGGGTTTGCTGTATTCGTGCCCATATTGTGCTTCTTTTGAATGAAATGGAGTAATTTTGCAACTTGATTTACCTTTATTGTGGCGCTTCTTTCTTTTTTTCTGCCTAGTACCGCATTATATGCTTAAAAGGGAAAACAAGTGAGCGTCGCCCTTGCCCTCTTCTGTCATCTTAGAAACAGATTTGTCACTGCACAATCTGTTCGAAATCGCTTGCAGGCTGCTGGTCTTCGAGCTCGGAGACCCTATAATGGACTAATATTGACACCTCTTCATCGCCGTAACCGACTTGTGTGGGCCACAAGACACATAAGATTTACTCAAAGACAGTGGAATTCGGTTGTCTTTAGTGACGATTCACTTTGAGATTTGCTGCATCCATTCCCTTTGCCATCGAGGTCGTGCGCGAGCCCATCAAAATAATTTAAAAAAAGTGTCTTGCTGATACAGGCACTTCGGGTTTGCTGTACTCGTGCCCATATTGTGCTTCTTTTGAATGAAATCGAGTAATTTTGCAACTTGATTTACCTTTATTGTGGCGCTTCTTTCTTTTTTTCTGCCTAGTACCGCATTATATGCTTAAAAGGGAAAACAAGTGAGCGTCGCCCTTGCCCTCTTCTGTGCTCCAGGCACAAACCAGCAGACTTTCTTATCCTACGGATGAGACCAACACAAGTTGTCCCCCTATAGGTATCGCCCTTCAGCAAATGCCTTGTCTGGGGATTGTTCAGTTCGTCTTCAGACTCGCTTTCAGACTCATCCTCGCTACTAGAGGACATAATCGGAAGAGTTTGTCTGTGGTGTCTTGTGGACTACTCTCCGCATCGGGGTGAGTAGCTGGAACGTCCTCGTTGTCACTGGCTTCGGGAAGATCGGTCGGAATGACGGCAACTTCGTCCGTTGCCACTTCACTCGCAGTCGGGGAATAATTTGAGTCCGTAACCTGTTCTGACACTACCGGAGCCTCTGACTCTATCGGTGCGTCTAAGACACATCGGGGGCGCGGGGTGGTATTATCTTGGTCCCTGGTAGTTGCAACGGGCCAACGACTGTCGATCACTACCTTCAACACCCGTACTCTTTGATGTGACACAGATTAGAGTTCATCACAAACGATGAAGGGAAGTTTTGTACCCGATCTTAGTCTGGTTTTAACCAGATTGTTCTTTATCCACCTTAGTAGGCCAAAATGTCTGATCGACATCCAATCACAGATCAGCTTGCAAGATCTTGCAAGTGCCCAATTGATCATTCACTGTAACATTATCAGGTTATAGACACACGCGTACTCTTTGATGTGACACAGGTTAGAGTTCATCACAAACGATGAAGGGAAGTTTTGTACCCGATCTTAGTCTGGTTCTAACCAGATTGTTCTTTATCCACCTCAGTATCTTTTCCAGGTATTTAGTAAGTAGACTGCCAACATTTTAAGCAGGTTTTATTTTTTTTTTCAGTGCAATCCAATAGAGATATTTGCGACACTTTACCACGTTCAGCGAGCGGAATTGAGTCCTGAACGAATGTACTATTACTTATCCACTTATGGAGGTGAAAGCCTCCTAATTTACAAAGTTTTGTGAGATCTTGTACAAAGCCTACAAATTCATTAGAATTGTTTTTCGCAGTAGTTTTTAAGGCAAAGTTCGCATAGCTTGGGGAAGACACCGCCCCAAAAAGATGAGCTGTCATTTGATATTGTTTATGTTCGATAGATAATTCACCATTAGGCCACCACAAAAATCGTAAACCGTTTCTGTTTTGGTGGGACCTTTACCTGAAAGAACATTCCTTCAATGTCCGCCATAACTGCTTTCTTACCTAAACGAAAACGCAATAATACACCTAATAAAGTGTTAGCTAAATCTGGACCAGATAATAACGTGTCATTTAAGGATACACCTCTGTAATTTAGCCGAACAATCGTAAACTACACGCAATTTCCCTTTCTGCTTGTGAACTACCGCATGATGGGGTATAAACCATAGTTTATCGCTGTGTCGCAATGAAGCTCCTCCTCGGGGACTTCCTTGGCATACGATTTTTCAAGCATGGAATTCATAAAGTTTGTATATTCTTCATGAAATTTCAGATTTTTTCTAAACTTTCTCCGTAAAGATTCAAGTCTATCAACTGCCATATTAAAATTCTTTGGTAGCACAACATTATTATCCTTGAAGGGAATATCAATTCGATAATGCCCACTAGAATCTAGGGTAATTGATTCACTGACACAATTAATAAAGCATTCATCTAACACCGAATTTTCCTTCTGATCGTCAATGTTTCGTTCAGGAAAATCTAAATTAATAATAGTCCGGACGAGCCTATCTAAATTTTGAGATTGTTCAATTTCAGCACATAAATTTATACTGTTACGATTTGCAGTTAATTTTGATAATTCATCCTCATCGTGCATGACATTCCACAATATCCATCCAATTGCAGTCTTAGACGCGTGGGAGAGCCTCGCGGCCCTATCCTATACTCTTGAGGAGTATAAGCTTCGACAACATTATTACCTATTAACAAACCTTACACCACAGTTTAAATCTGGGATGTCAATATCTTTAAGATGTGGATACTTTGAGATATCACTAACTAAAACATCACTCTTTGTCACAGGAATTTGATCAACAGTGTAACAATTCTTAATAACAATAGAATCTGACATATTATACCTATAAACTTTGATATTACTTAATACAATAGTAGGAATACTATTATAATTATTCATAGTTTGTAAATTAATACTAGTTTGTTTACCACTTAAACCTAAAGCATGCATTAAAGTACGCGTGCAGAAGCACACACTGCTACCAGGATCATTGAAAGCATAATTTTACACCCATTTACAACTTTAACTGGTACTATGGGCATTATACATGTGCATAGTCAACTCTGTTGTGCAGGACCGGCCTCCATATGAGAACCACCCTTTGCCCCAATTTTATCATTATGCAATATGGTTGGATGTTTTACATTACACTTAACACAGTTTAATTTATACCAACATCGATAACGTTGATGTCCAGGTTTAAGACAACCGAAGCAAAGGTATTCGTCACGAATACCACAATCATTAATAAAATGTTTTTCACTACAATAGTGACATATGAGTTTCTTATGAAAATTCTTAGACCTCTGTCTTTGTGGTGCTTGACTAAAGTGTTGTGACCTCTGAAGTTGGGGGGTTGTACTGGGGAACAAATTGCCTGCATGGCATCTTTACCATAAATAGGATCTGATAATTTTCTAGATTCTTCGCGGATAAACTAAATCTAAATCCTCAAAAGAGGGAATACAATTAGCATCCTTAACCCTTAAAGCTACATTTCTCCACCGATCTTGAAGATAATAAGACAACTTACTGACTAATTGCTTTAGATTCTCAGCATAATCTAAGATTTTTACAGAATTAATGTTTTTGACAGCATTTAAACATTCTGTTAAGAAAATACCAAATTCGTCCAATGATTTTGCATTATCAGATTTGATAGAAGGCCACTTTAATGCTTTGTTAACAAAGGCTGAAGCAATAATATCCGTATCACCATAGCGTTCATCAAATTCTCTAAGGGCAGAATTAAAGGCTATCTCAGCATTAAGATAACTGAGTCCAGAGACAATGCGGTGGGGCTGACCATAAGTATAATTTTCTAAAATATTAAGCCTGTCTTCAAAATTGTCACAGAATATCAAAACATTGGAATTCAATTGTCTCATAAACCTATTATACTCAATTGGATCACCTCCAAATTTTTTGACATCAATTTGAGGTCTCTTAAGAGACTGTAAAAGATCACGGTTAAAATTATAATTAGGATTAACTTTAGCAATAGAGGCTGACAGAATTTCATTACTAACAAAATTTGAAGCACCATTTGAGTTGCTTAGATTTGACACTTAATTGCTTATCAGAAGTTTGACAAGTGTATGAAGAGCCCTTTTTTAAAGGTTTACAATCTTGGTTACTTACAAAATTTGGAACACCACTTGAGTTGCTTAAATTGACAATGTAATTGTTTAACATAAAGTTTGACAGGAGTGTGAAGAACCCTTTTTTGAAAGTTCACGATGTATAACATTAGTTCTTGCTTCTGCGACAGCCACTTCGGTCTCTAGATTTAGTTTTTCTTCGCGTAGTTTTATCTCTAATTTCTCTTTCTCTAGTTGCTGTCTCTTTTCTAACAATTTCTGTTTTTCTAACAATACTGCCCGCTCTTGCTCTTGTCAAATTCTGATCAATGATATATCAGTATACCGAGAACTGGATTTTGTAGATTTTCAATATATGACTTAGTTGGAAGGAAAGTTTAGCCACATTAGGGGTGTTTTATCTACTTTTTTACAGAAATTTAGTTTACATACAAAATTGTGTCCTACCAAAACTATAAATTTCAATTGGAACTAGACCAGCGCGTTTGACAACATCAAAAACATACCAAAAAAACTCGTGCGAATAATTACGTCCTTAGTATCTGGGATGTACGTAAAGCCGTACATTCCCAGACCTACTAGAGAGGCGTTAATGGTCATTTCTTTTAGGGTCATTTTTGTGTGAAGTCTACATGTACTAGTCCCCGAGTTCACAACAAGTGGGTCGCCACCTGGGCGCTGAACTGCTGTTGATAACATTGTTCATTATTCGAGTGTTTTCAAATGCCGCCTGGCTTCTACCCACAACGCGGTAAAATGCCTCAGCAGTGGTCAATGAGTGGCCCATTGCCGAAGACAGTTTTGGGGATTGGTCATGGAAAAGGCCTTCCGCGTTGCTCTTTGACTGAGGCATTTTACCGCGTTGTGGGTAGAAGCCAGGCGGCATTTGAAAACACTCGAATAATGAACGTGGATCACGTGACTTTTGAACATATAAAGATGAAAAACCTGAAAAACACGTGTAAACACAAACTCGTGAGGTCAATCGATTCAAGTTTGCTTAAACTGAACACGCACACGTAACTTGAACTGGAAAAACAAATTAAAATTGTTATTTTCATCTTTATTAGAAAATGCCGCGCCTTTCAAATGGAGAACGTCTAGGCTCTATGCTGGTCAGTCTGTGGTCACTGTTGCAAGAGCCTTTAATTGTTCACGCCAGACAATAATTAATGTTAGAATGAGAGTGCTTCAAACTGGAGCTATTGCCGACCTCCCAAGATCGGGAGCGCCACGTGTGACGTCACTCCAGGAAGATCAAGCAATACGATTACGTCATCTTAGAAACAGATTTGTCACTAGAGAGATGTTTGGTGGAAGGGTAACTGCACAAACTGTTCGAAATCGCTTGCAGGCTGCTGGTCTTCGAGCTCGGAGGCCCTATAATGGACCAATATTGACACCTCTTCATCGCCGTAACCGACTTGTGTGGGCCAACAAGACACATAAGATTTACTCAAAGACAGTGGAATTCGGTTGTCTTTAGTGACGAATCTCGATTCACTTTGAGATTTGCCGATGGCAGGGTCCGAGTGTATCGCAGACGAGGTGAACGTTACGCTCAAGTATGCGTCAGAGAAGTTGACCGATTTGGTGGCGGCAGCGTCATGGTTTGGGGTTCTTTTTGTGCACATGGACGTTCTCCTCTTGTTGTTGTCCAAGGGAACTTAAATGCTGTCCAGTACAGGGATCAGATTTTGCAACCTGTTCTTCTTCCGTTTATGCAGAGACATGGTGTCCAAGTCCTGGATTGGCCGTCGCTTAGCCCCGACCTTAATCCTATTGAACAGATCTGGGACGAACTGGGTCGACGTGTTCGTCAGCAAGTGAATCCACCACTGACGTTGCAGGACCTTCAACATGCTCTTGCTGAGCAGTGGCGACGTCTTCCTCGGGTAGTGTTTACTAATGTTCTGAGATCCATGAGAAGACGTTGTGTGACAGTACGAGATGCTAGAGGAGGCCACAACCGTTTCTAAACACTTTATTCCGATTGTTCCCCAAGTCTGTGAATTTTATTTTGGGGGGTACTGTGACATCACGAACGTTATCAATTTCAAGGACTTTCGGTGAGACGTATTCTTGCTTTCTGTTGATGTCAAGGTCGTATGTGCACAACATAACACTAAAAAAGTTGCCTTAAACCAAATATTAAAAATCTAGTCCCAAAAATCCCGAGTGTCAAGTTTTTAATTTGGCTGAGTATAGAAGTCCATCAAGCGATGCACCTCCGACGGGATCACAAATTTACCAGGATTTCGATTGTCGTTTTTGTGATCGCCTATTAGTATTAGTAGCATATCATCTCCCTCTTCCGGCAAACATTTCTTGGCGTTGTGAAACTCCCTCACGGTCAGACCCTCAGACATCGATACCCTTTGAATGCCAGCCATCTGAAGATGGTTGAACAAGTATCTCGTGAAAAAATGAAGTCGCTTTGATTATCAATTCGACCACCACTGCGCGTCAATTTGTCCCTAATTGTGGTCAATCGATCGTTAATTTCAACGTTTTTTTCCAACTCTTCCCTCAACGCAGCAATGTCGTATTGCACCCCTTCAGTCTGATGTTGGATTTGCCGCTGCGTGTGTGCAACGGATATCCTGCTGTGGTTGTTTTTGACCATCACCGCCATGCTTTCGAACAAAACCTTGGCGTGTTCCTTAAAATCCGGATGGGAAATGTGATAACTACGGCTTGCAGGCCGCATAAATTCCCTTTGCCATCGAGGTCGTGCGCGAGCCTATCAAAATAATTAAAAAAAGTGTCTTGCATTCGGGTTTGCTGTATTCGTGCCCATATTGTGCTTCTTTTGAATGAAATGGAGTAATTTGGCAACTTTATTTACCTTTATTGTGGCGCTTCTTTCTTTTTTTTCGGCCTTGCACCGCATTATATGCTTAAAAAGGGAAAACAAGTGAGCGTCGCCCTTGCCCTCTTCTGTCATCTTAGAAACAGATTTGTCACTGCACAATCTGTTCGAAATCGCTTGCAGGCTGCTGGTCTTCGAGCTCGGAGACCCTATAATGGACTAATATTGACACCTCTTCATCGCCGTAACCGACTTGTGTGGGCCACAAGACACATAAGATTTACTCAAAGACAGTGGAATTCGGTTGTCTTTAGTGACGATTCACTTTGAGATTTGCTGCATCCATTCCCTTTGCCAAGGAGGTCGTGCAACGGGCCAACGACTGTCGATCACTACCTTCAACACCCGAACTCTTTGATGTGACACAGATTAGAGTTCATCACAAACGATGAAGGGAAGTTTTGTACCCGATCTTAGTCTGGTTTTAACCAGATTGTTCTTTATCCACCTTAGTATCTTAAGATGTAGCTGTTGCTAACTAGAAATACTTCTCGCTAACTTTATCGTCCCATCCGTAAGCACTTTGACATAATTCCTGAAGCAATATTTTAGCAGGTAGCAGTGCAGGTGCGGCCAAACCCAAAGGATCATTATTATACGGCACTAACAATAGATAAGATCCCTCTTCTTGTATGGGGTTTGCTGTTTAAGTTTATTTGAAACGAAACGAGTCCGACGAAACATCCCATAGTAACCCTAAGGCCCTTTCTATAACCGGATCGTCTTCTAATAGAGATATTTGCGACACTTTACCACGTTCAGCGAGCGGAATTGAGTCCTGAACGAATGTACTATTACTTATCCACTTATGGAGGTGAAAGCCTCCTAATTTACAAAGTTTTGTGAGATCTTGTACAAAGCCTACAAATTCATTAGAATTGTTTTTCGCAGTAGTTTTTAAGGCAAAGTTCGCATAGCTTGGGGAAGACACCGCCCCAAAAAGATGAGCTGTCATTTGATATTGTTTATGTTCGATAGATAATTCACCATTAGGCCACCACAAAAATCGTAAACCGTTTCTGTTTTGGTGGGACCTTTACCTGAAAGAACATTCCTTCAATGTCCGCCATAACTGCTTTCTTACCTAAACGAAAACGCAATAATACACCTAATAAAGTGTTAGCTAAATCTGGACCAGATAATAACGTGTCATTTAAGGATACACCTCTGTAATTTAGCCGAACAATCGTAAACTACACGCAATTTCCCTTTCTGCTTGTGAACTACCGCATGATGGGGTATAAACCATAGTTTATCGCTGTGTCGCAATGAAGCTCCTCCTCGGGGACTTCCTTGGCATACGATTTTTCAAGCATGGAATTCATAAAGTTTGTATATTCTTCATGAAATTTCAGATTTTTTCTAAACTTTCTCCGTAAAGATTCAAGTCTATCAACTGCCATATTAAAATTCTTTGGTAGCACAACATTATTATCCTTGAAGGGAATATCAATTCGATAATGCCCACTAGAATCTAGGGTAATTGATTCACTGACACAATTAATAAAGCATTCATCTAACACCGAATTTTCGTTCTGATCGTCAATGTTTCGTTCAGGAAAATCTAAATTAATAATAGTCCGGACGAGCCTATCTAAATTTTGAGATTGTTCAATTTCAGCACATAAATTTATACTGTTACGATTTGCAGTTAATTTTGATAATTCATCCTCATCGTGCATGACATTCCACAATATCCATCCAATTGCAGTCTTAGACGCGTGGGAGAGCCTCGCGGCCCTATCCTATACTCTTGAGGAGTATAAGCTTCGACAACATTATTACCTATTAACAAACCTTACACCACAGTTTAAATCTGGGATGTCAATATCTTTAAGATGTGGATACTTTGAGATATCACTAACTAAAACATCACTCTTTGTCACAGGAATTTGATCAACAGTGTAACAATTCTTAATAACAATAGAATCTGACATATTATACCTATAAACTTTGATATTACTTGAATAATGAACGTGGATCACGTGACTTTTGAACATATAAAGATGAAAAACCTGAAAAACACGTGTAAAACAAACTCGTGAGGTCAATCGATTCAAGTTTGCTTAAACTGAACACGCACACGTAACTTGAACTGGAAAAACAAATTAAAATTGTTATTTTCATCTTTATTAGAAAATGCCGCGCCTTTCAAATGGAGAACGTCTAGGCTCTATGCTGGTCAGTCTGTGGTCACTGTTGCAAGAGCCTTTAATTGTTCACGCCAGACAATAATTAATGTTAGAATGAGAGTGCTTCAAACTGGAGCTATTGCCGACCTCCCAAGATCGGGAGCGCCACGTGTGACGTCACTCCAGGAAGATCAAGCAATACGATTACGTCATCTTAGAAACAGATTTGTCACTAGAGAGATGTTTGGTGGAAGGGTAACTGCACAAACTGTTCGAAATCGCTTGCAGGCTGCTGGTCTTCGAGCTCGGAGGCCCTATAATGGACCAATATTGACACCTCTTCATCGCCGTAACCGACTTGTGTGGGCCAACAAGACACATAAGATTTACTCAAAGACAGTGGAATTCGGTTGTCTTTAGTGACGAATCTCGATTCACTTTGAGATTTGCCGATGGCAGGGTCCGAGTGTATCGCAGACGAGGTGAACGTTACGCTCAAGTATGCGTCAGAGAAGTTGACCGATTTGGTGGCGGCAGCGTCATGGTTTGGGGTTCTTTTTGTGCACATGGACGTTCTCCTCTTGTTGTTGTCCAAGGGAACTTAAATGCTGTCCAGTACAGGGATCAGATTTTGCAACCTGTTCTTCTTCCGTTTATGCAGAGACATGGTGTCCAAGTCCTGGATTGGCCGTCGCTTAGCCCCGACCTTAATCCTATTGAACAGATCTGGGACGAACTGGGTCGACGTGTTCGTCAGCAAGTGAATCCACCACTGACGTTGCAGGACCTTCAACATGCTCTTGCTGAGCAGTGGCGACGTCTTCCTCGGGTTAGTGTTTACTAATGTTCTGAGATCCATGAGAAGACGTTGTGTGACAGTACGAGATGCTAGAGGAGGCCACAACCGTTTCTAAACACTTTATTCCGATTGTTCCCCAAGTCTGTGAATTTTATTTTGGGGGGTACTGTGACATCACGAACGTTATCAATTTCAAGGACTTTCGGTGAGACGTATTCTTGCTTTCTGTTGATGTCAAGGTCGTATGTGCACAACATAATACTAAAAAAGTTGCCTTAAACCAAATATTAAAAATCTAGTCCCAAAAATCCCGAGTGTCAAGTTTTTAATTTGGCTGAGTCCATCACGCGATGCACCTCCGACGGGATCACAAATTTACCAGGATTTCGATTGTCGTTTTTGTGAGTAGCATATCATCTCCCTCTTCCGGCAAACATTTCTTGGCGTTGTGAAACTCCCTCACGGTCAGACCCTCAGACATCGATACCCTTTGAATGCCAGCCATCTGAAGATGGTTGAACAAGTATCTCGTGAAAAAATGAAGTCGCTTTGATTATCAATTCGACCACCACTGCGCGTCAATTTGTCCCTAATTGTGGTCAATCGATCGTTAATTTCAACGTTTTTTTCCAACTCTTCCCTCAACGCAGCAATGTCGTATTGCACCCCTTCAGTCTGATGTTGGATTTGCCGCTGCGTGTGTGCAACGGATATCCTGCTGTGGTTGTTTTTGACCATCACCGCCATGCTTTCGAGCAAAAACTTGGCGTGTTCCTTAAAATCCGGATGGGAAATGTGATAACTACGGCTTGCAGGCCGCATAAATTCCCTTTGCCATCGAGGTCGTGCGCGAGCCTATCAAAATAATTAAAAAAAGTGTCTTGCATTCGGGTTTGCTGTATTCGTGCCCATATTGTGCTTCTTTTGAATGAAATGGAGTAATTTGGCAACTTTATTTACCTTTATTGTGGCGCTTCTTTCTTTTTTTTCGGCCTTGCACCGCATTATATGCTTAAAAAGGGAAAACAAGTGAGCGTCGCCCTTGCCCTCTTCTGTCATCTTAGAAACAGATTTGTCACTGCACAAACTGTTCGAAATCGCTTGCACGCTGCTGGTCTTCGAGCTCGGAGACCCTATAATGGACCAATATTGACACCTCTTCATCGCCGTAACCGACTTGTGTGGGCCACAAGACACATAAGATTTACTCAAAGACAGTGGAATTCGGTTGTGTTTAGTGACGATTCACTTTGAGATTTGCTGCATCCATTCCCTTTGGTATCGAGGTCGTGCGCGAGCCCATCAAAATAATTAAAAAAAAGTGTTTTGTTGATACAGGCACTTCGGGTTTGCTGTACTCGTGCCCATATTGTGCTTCTTTTGAATGAAATCGATTAATTTTGCAACTTGATTTACCTTTATTGTGGCGCTTCTTTCTTTTTTTGTGCCTAGTACCGCATTATATGCTTAAAAGGGAAAACAAGTGAGCGTCGCCCTTGCCCTCTTCTGTGCTCCAGGCACAAACCAGCAGACTTTCTTATCCTACGGATGAGACCAACACAAGTTGTCCCCCTATAGGTATCGCCCTTCAGCAAATGCCTTGTCTGGGGATTGTTCAGTTCGTCTTCAGACTCGCTTTCAGACTCATCCTCGCTACTAGAGGACATAATCGGAAGAGTTTGTCTGTGGTGTCTTGTGGACTACTCTCCGCATCGGGGTGAGTAGCTGGAACGTCCTCGTTGTCACCGGCTTCGGGAAGATCGGTCGGAATGACGGCAACTTCGTCCGTTGCCACTTCACTGGCAGTCGGGGAATAATTTGAGTCCGTAACCTGTTCTGACACTACCGGAGCCTCTGACTCTATCGGTGCGTCTAAGACACATCGGGGGCGCGGGGTGGTATTATCTTGGTTCCTGGTAGTTGCAACGGGCCAACGACTGTCGATCACTACCTTCAACACCCGTACTCTTTGATGTGACACAGATTAGAGTTCATCACAAACGATGAAGGGAAGTTTTGTACCCGATCTTAGTCTGGTTTTAACCAGATTGTTCTTTATCCACCTTAGTAGGCCAAAATGTCTGATCGACATCCAATCACAGATCAGCTTGCAAGATCTTGCAAGTGCCCAATTGATCATTCACTGTAACATTATCAGGTTATAGACACACGCGTACTCTTTGATGTGACACAGGTTAGAGTTCATCACAAACGATGAAGGGAAGTTTTGTACCCGATCTTAGTCTGGTTCTAATCAGATTGTTCTTTATCCACCTCAGTATCTTAAGATGTAGCTGTTGCTAACTAGAAATACTTCTCGCTAACTTTATCGTCCCATCCGTAAGCACTTTGACATAATTCCTGAAGCAATATTTTAGCAGGTAGCAGTGCAGGTGCGGCCAAACCCAAAGGATCATTATTATACGGCACTAACAATAGATAAGATCCCTCTTCTTGTATGGGGTTTGCTGTTTAAGTTTATTTGAAACGAAACGAGTCCGACGAAACATCCCATAGTAACCCTAAGGCCCTTTCTATAACCGGATCGTCTTCTAATAGAGATATTTGCGACACTTTACCACGTTCAGCGAGCGGAATTGAGTCCTGAACGAATGTACTATTACTTATCCACTTATGGAGGTGAAAGCCTCCTAATTTACAAAGTTTTGTGAGATCTTGTACAAAGCCTACAAATTCATTAGAATTGTTTTTCGCAGTAGTTTTTAAGGCAAAGTTCGCATAGCTTGGGGAAGACACCGCCCCAAAAAGATGAGCTGTCATTTGATATTGTTTATGTTCGATAGATAATTCACCATTAGGCCACCACAAAAATCGTAAACCGTTTCTGTTTTGGTGGGACCTTTACCTGAAAGAACATTCCTTCAATGTCCGCCATAACTGCTTTCTTACCTAAACGAAAACGCAATAATACACCTAATAAAGTGTTAGCTAAATCTGGATCAGATAATAACGTGTCATTTAAGGATACACCTCTGTATTTAGCCGAACAATCGTAAACTACACGCAATTTCCCTTTCTGCTTGTGAACTACCGCATGATGGGGTATAAACCATAGTTTATCGCTGTGTCGCAATGAAGCTCCTCCTCGGGGACTTCCTTGGCATACGATTTTTCAAGCATGGAATTCATAAAGTTTGTATATTCTTCATGAAATTTCAGATTTTTTCTAAACTTTCTCCGTAAAGATTCAAGTCTATCAACTGCCATATTAAAATTCTTTGGTAGCACAACATTATTATCCTTGAAGGGAATATCAATTCGATAATGCCCACTAGAATCTAGGGTAATTGATTCACTGACACAATTAATAAAGCATTCATCTAACACCGAATTTTCCTTCTGATCGTCAATGTTTCGTTCAGGAAAATCTAAATTAATAATAGTCCGGACGAGCCTATCTAAATTTTGAGATTGTTCAATTTCAGCACATAAATTTATACTGTTACTCAAAACACGATTTGCAGTTAATTTTGATAATTCATCCTCATCGTGCATGACATTCCACAATATCCATCCAATTGCAGTCTTAGACGCGTGGGAGAGCCTCGCGGCCCTATCCTATACCCTTGAGGAGTATAAGCTTCGACAACATTATTACCTATTAACAAACCTACACCACAGTTTAAATCTGGGATGTCAATATCTTTAAGATGTGGATACTTTGAGATATCACTAACTAAAACATCACTCTTTGTCACAGGAATTTGATCAACAGTGTAACAATTCTTAATAACAATAGAATCTGACATATTATACCTATAAACTTTGATATTACTTAATACAATAGTAGGAATACTATTATAATTATTCATAGTTTGTAAATTAATACTAGTTTGTTTACCACTTAAACCTAAAGCATGCATTAAAGTACGCGTGCAGAAGCACACACTGCTACCAGGATCATTGAAAGCATAATTTTACACCCATTTACAACTTTAACTGGTACTATGGGCATTATACATGTGCATAGTCAACTCTGTTGTGCAGGACCGGCCTCCATATGAGAACCACCCTTTGCCCCAATTTTATCATTATGCAATATGGTTGGATGTTTTACATTACACTTAACACAGTCTAATTTATACCAACATCGATAACGTTGATGTCCAGGTTTAAGACAACCGAAGCAAAGGTCTTCGTCACGAATACCACAATCATTAATAAAATGTTTTTCACTACAATAGTGACATATGAGTTTCTTATGAAAATTCTTAGACCTCTGTCTTTGTGGTGCTTGACTACAGTGTTGTGACCTCTGAAGTTGGGGGGTTGTACTGGGGAACAAATTGCCTGCATGGCATCTTTACCATAAATAGGATCTGATAATTTTCTAGATTCTTCGCGGATAAACTAAATCTAAATCCTCAAAAGAGGGAATACAATTAGCATCCTTAACCCTTAAAGCTACATTTCTCCACCGATCTTGAAGATAATAAGACAACTTACTGACTAATTGCTTTAGATTCTCAGCATAATCTAAGATTTTTACAGAATTAATGTTTTTGACAGCATTTAAACATTCTGTTAAGAAAATACCAAATTCGTCCAATGATTTTGCATTATCAGATTTGATAGAAGGCCACTTTAATGCTTTGTTAACAAAGGCTGAAGCAATAATATCCGTATCACCATAGCGTTCATCAAATTCTCTAAGGAAGCGATGCACCTCCGACGGGATCACAAATTTACCAGGATTTCGATTGTCGTTTTTGTGAGTAGCATATCATCTCCCTCTTCCGGCAAACATTTCTTGGCGTTGTGAAACTCCCTCACGGTCAGACCCTCAGACATCGATACCCTTTGAATGCCAGCCATCTGAAGATGGTTGAACAAGTATCTCGTGAAAAAATGAAGTCGCTTTGATTATCAATTCGACCACCACTGCGCGTCAATTTGTCCCTAATTGTGGTCAATCGATCGTTAATTTCAACGTTTTTTTCCAACTCTTCCCTCAACGCAGCAATGTCGTATTGCACCCCTTCAGTCTGATGTTGGATTTGCCGCTGCGTGTGTGCAACGGATATCCTGCTGTGGTTGTTTTTGACCATCACCGCAATGCTTTCGAGCAAAACCTTGGCGTGTTCCTTAAAATCCGGATGGGAAATGTGATAACTACGGCTTGCAGGCCGCATAAATTCCCTTTGCCATCGAGGTCGTGCGCGAGCCTATCAAAATAATTAAAAAAAGTGTCTTGCATTCGGGTTTGCTGTATTCGTGCCCATATTGTGCTTCTTTTGAATGAAATGGAGTAATTTGGCAACTTTATTTACCTTTATTGTGGCGCTTCTTTCTTTTTTTTCGGCCTTGCACCGCATTATATGCTTAAAAAGGGAAAACAAGTGAGCGTCGCCCTTGCCCTCTTCTGTCATCTTAGAAACAGATTTGTCACTGCACAAACTGTTCGAAATCGCTTGCAGGCTGCTGGTCTTCGAGCTCGGAGACCTTATAATGGACCAATATTGACACCTTTCAACACCCGTACTCTATGATGTGACACACATTAGAGTTCATCACAAACGATGAAGGGAAGTTTTGTACCCGATCTTAGTCTGGTTTTAACCAGATTGTTCTTTATCCACCTTAGTAGGCCAAAATGTCTGATCGACATCCAATCACAGATCAGCTTGCAAGATCTTGCAAGTGCCCAATTGATCATTCACTGTAACATTATCAGGTTATAGACACAAGCGTACTCTTTGATGTGACACAGGTTAGAGTTCATCACAAACGATGAAGGGAAGTTTTGTACCCGATCTTAGTCTGGTTCTAACCAGATTGTTCTTTATCCACCTCAGTATCTTTTCCAGGTATCTAGTAAGTAGACTGCCAACATTTTAAGCAGGTTTTATTTTTTTTTTCAGTGCAATCCAATAGAGATATTTGCGACACTTTACCACGTTCAGCGAGCGGAATTGAGTCCTGAACGAATGTACTATTACTTATCCACTTATGGAGGTGAAAGCCTCCTAATTTACAAAGTTTTGTGAGATCTTGTCCAAAGCCTACAAATTCATTAGAATTGTTTTTCGCAGTAGTTTTTAAGGCAAAGTTCGCATAGCTTGGGGAAGACACCGCCCCAAAAAGATGAGCTGTCATTTGATATTGTTTATGTTCGATAGATAATTCACCATTAGGCCACCACAAAAATCGTAAACCGTTTCTGTTTTGGTGGGACCTTTACCTGAAAGAACATTCCTTCAATGTCCGCCATAACTGCTTTCTTACCTAAACGAAAACGCAATAATACACCTAATAAAGTGTTAGCTAAATCTAGACCAGATAATAACGTGTCATTTCTGTATTTAGCCGAACAATCGTAAACTACACGCAATTTCCCTTTCTGCTTGTGAACTACCGCATGATGGGGTATAAACCATAGTTTATCGCTGTGTCGCAATGAAGCTCCTCCTCGGGGACTTCCTTGGCATACGATTTTTCAAGCATGGAATTCATAAAGTTTGTATATTCTTCATGAAATTTCAGATTTTTTCTAAACTTTCTCCGTAAAGATTCAAGTCTATCAACTGCCATATTAAAATTCTTTGGTAGCACAACATTATTATCCTTGAAGGGAATATCAATTCGATAATGCCCACTAGAATCTAGGGTAATTGATTCACTGACACAATTAATAAAGCATTCATCTAACACCGAATTTTCCTTCTGATCGTCAATGTTTCGTTCAGGAAAATCTAAATTAATAATAGTCCGGACGAGCCTATCTAAATTTTGAGATTGTTCAATTTCAGCACATAAATTTATACTGTTACTCAAAACACGATTTGCAGTTAATTTTGATAATTCATCCTCATCGTGCATGACATTCCACAATATCCATCCAATTGCAGTCTTAGACGCGTGGGAGAGCCTCGCGGCCCTATCCTATACTCTTGAGGAGTATAAGCTTCGACAACATTATTACCTATTAACAAACCTACACCACAGTTTAAATCTGGGATGTCAGTATCTTTAAGATGTGGATACTTTGAGATATCACTAACTAAAACATCACTCTTTGTCACAGGAATTTGATCAACAGTGTAACAATTCTTAATAACAATAGAATCTGACATATTATACCTATAAACTTTGATATTACTTAATACAATAGTAGGAATACTATTATAATTATTCATAGTTTGTAAATTAATACTAGTTTGTTTACCACTTAAACCTAAAGCATGCATTAAAGTACGCGTGCAGAAGCACACACTGCTACCAGGATCATTGAAAGCATAATTTTACACCCATTTACAACTTTAACTGGTACTATGGGCATTATACATGTGCATAGTCAACTCCATATGAGAACCACCCTTTGCCCCATTTTTATCATCATGCAATATGGTTGGATGTTTTACATTACACTTAACACAGTCTAATTTATACCAACATCGATAACGTTGATGTCCAGGTTTAAGACAACCGAAGCAAAGGTCTTCGTCACGAATACCACAATCATTAATAAAATGTTTTTCACTACAATAGTGACATATGAGTTTCTTATGAAAATTCTTAGACCTCTGTCTTTGTGGTGCTTGACTACAGTGTTGTGACCTCTGAAGTTGGGGGGTTGTACTGGGGAACAAATTGCCTGCATGGCATCTTTACCATAAATAGGATCTGATAATTTTCTAGATTCTTCGCGGATAAACTAAATCTAAATCCTCAAAAGAGGGAATACAATTAGCATCCTTAACCCTTAAAGCTACATTTCTCCACCGATCTTGAAGATAATAAGACAACTTACTGACTAATTGCTTTAGATTCTCAGCATAATCTAAGATTTTTACAGAATTAATGTTTTTGACAGCATTTAAACATTCTGTTAAGAAAATACCAAATTCGTCCAATGATTTTGCATTATCAGATTTGATAGAAGGCCAATTTAATGCTTTGTTAACAAAGGCTGAAGCAATAATATCCGTATCACCATAGCGTTCATCAAATTCTCTAAGGAAGCGATGCACCTCCGACGGGATCACAAATTTACCAGGATTTCGATTGTCGTTTTTGTGAGTAGCATATCATCTCCCTCTTCCGGCAAACATTTCTTGGCGTTGTGAAACTCCCTCACGGTCAGACCCTCAGACATCGATACCCTTTGAATGCCAGCCATCTGAAGATGGTTGAACAAGTATCTCGTGAAAAAATGAAGTCGCTTTGATTATCAATTCGACCACCACTGCGCGTCAATTTGTCCCTAATTGTGGTCAATCGATCGTTAATTTCAACGTTTTTTTCCAACTCTTCCCTCAACGCAGCAATGTCGTATTGCACCCCTTCAGTCTGATGTTGGATTTGCCGCTGCGTGTGTGCAACGGATATCCTGCTGTGGTTGTTTTTGACCATCACCGCAATGCTTTCGAGCAAAACCTTGGCGTGTTCCTTAAAATCCGGATGGGAAATGTGATAACTACGGCTTGCAGGCCGCATAAATTCCCTTTGCCATCGAGGTCGTGCGCGAGCCTATCAAAATAATTAAAAAAAGTGTCTTGCATTCGGGTTTGCTGTATTCGTGCCCATATTGTGCTTCTTTTGAATGAAATGGAGTAATTTGGCAACTTTATTTACCTTTATTGTGGCGCTTCTTTCTTTTTTTTCGGCCTTGCACCGCATTATATGCTTAAAAAGGGAAAACAAGTGAGCGTCGCCCTTGCCCTCTTCTGTCATCTTAGAAACAGATTTGTCACTGCACAAACTGTTCGAAATCGCTTGCAGGCTGCTGGTCTTCGAGCTCGGAGACCTTATAATGGACCAATATTGACACCTTTCAACACCCGTACTCTATGATGTGACACACATTAGAGTTCATCACAAACGATGAAGGGAAGTTTTGTACCCGATCTTAGTCTGGTTTTAACCAGATTGTTCTTTATCCACCTTAGTAGGCCAAAATGTCTGATCGACATCCAATCACAGATCAGCTTGCAAGATCTTGCAAGTGCCCAATTGATCATTCACTGTAACATTATCAGGTTATAGACACAAGCGTACTCTTTGATGTGACACAGGTTAGAGTTCATCACAAACGATGAAGGGAAGTTTTGTACCCGATCTTAGTCTGGTTCTAACCAGATTGTTCTTTATCCACCTCAGTATCTTTTCCAGGTATCTAGTAAGTAGACTGCCAACATTTTAAGCAGGTTTTATTTTTTTTTTCAGTGCAATCCAATAGAGATATTTGCGACACTTTACCACGTTCAGCGAGCGGAATTGAGTCCTGAACGAATGTACTATTACTTATCCACTTATGGAGGTGAAAGCCTCCTAATTTACAAAGTTTTGTGAGATCTTGTACAAAGCCTACAAATTCATTAGAATTGTTTTTCGCAGTAGTTTTTAAGGCAAAGTTCGCATAGCTTGGGGAAGACACCGCCCCAAAAAGATGAGCTGTCATTTGATATTGTTTATGTTCGATAGATAATTCACCATTAGGCCACCACAAAAATCGTAAACCGTTTCTGTTTTGGTGGGACCTTTACCTGAAAGAACATTCCTTCAATGTCCGCCATAACTGCTTTCTTACCTAAACGAAAACGCAATAATACACCTAATAAAGTGTTAGCTAAATCTAGACCAGATAATAACGTGTCATTTCTGTATTTAGCCAAACAATCGTAAACTACACGCAATTTCCCTTTCTGCTTGTGAACTACCGCATGATGGGGTATAAACCATAGTTTATCGCTGTGTCGCAATGAAGCTCCTCCTCGGGGACTTCCTTGGCATACGATTTTTCAAGCATGGAATTCATAAAGTTTGTATATTCTTCATGAAATTTCAGATTTTTTCTAAACTTTCTCCGTAAAGATTCAAGTCTATCAACTGCCATATTAAAATTCTTTGGTAGCACAACATTATTATCCTTGAAGGGAATATCAATTCGATAATGCCCACTAGAATCTAGGGTAATTGATTCACTGACACAATTAATAAAGCATTCATCTAACACCGAATTTTCCTTCTGATCGTCAATGTTTCGTTCAGGAAAATCTAAATTAATAATAGTCCGGACGAGCCTATCTAAATTTTGAGATTGTTCAATTTCAGCACATAAATTTATACTGTTACTCAAAACACGATTTGCAGTTAATTTTGATAATTCATCCTCATCGTGCATGACATTCCACAATATCCATCCAATTGCAGTCTTAGACGCGTGGGAGAGCCTCGCGGCCCTATCCTATACTCTTGAGGAGTATAAGCTTCGACAACATTATTACCTATTAACAAACCTACACCACAGTTTAAATCTGGGATGTCAGTATCTTTAAGATGTGGATACTTTGAGATATCACTAACTAAAACATCACTCTTTGTCACAGGAATTTGATCAACAGTGTAACAATTCTTAATAACAATAGAATCTGACATATTATACCTTTGATATTACTTAATACAATAGTAGGAATACTATTATAATTATTCATAGTTTGTAAATTAATACTAGTTTGTTTACCACTTAAACCTAAAGCATGCATTAAAGTACGCGTGCAGAAGCACACACTGCTACCAGGATCATTGAAAGCATAATTTTACACCCATTTACAACTTTAACTGGTACTATGGGCATTATACATGTGCATAGTCAACTCCATATGAGAACCACCCTTTGCCCCATTTTTATCATCATGCAATATGGTTGGATGTTTTACATTACACTTAACACAGTCTAATTTATACCAACATCGATAACGTTGATGTCCAGGTTTAAGACAACCGAAGCAAAGGTCTTCGTCACGAATACCACAATCATTAATAAAATGTTTTTCACCACAATAGTGACATATGAGTTTCTTATGAAAATTCTTAGACCTCTGTCTTTGTGGTGCTTGACTAAAGTGTTGTGACCTCTGAAGTTGGGGGGTTGTACTTGGGGAACAAATTGCCTGCATGGCATCTTTACCATAAATAGGATCTGATAATTTTCTAGATTCTTCGAGGATAAACTAAATCTAAATCCTCAAAAGAGGGAATACAATTAGCATCCTTAACCCTTAAAGCTACATTTCTCCACCGATCTTGAAGATAATAAGACAACTTGCTTTAGATTCTCAGCATAATCTAAGATTTTTACAGAATTAATGTTTTTGACAGCATTTAAACATTCTGTTAAGAAAATACCAAATTCGTCCAATGATTTTGCATTATCAGATTTGATAGAAGGCAACTTTAATGCTTTGTTAACAAAGGCTGAAGCAATAATATCCGTATCACCATAGCGTTCATCAAATTCTCTAAGGGCAGAATTAAAGGCTATCTCAGCATTAAGATAACTGAGTCCAGAGACAATGCGGTGGGGCTGACCATAAGTATAATTTTCTAAAATATTAAGCCTGTCTTCAAAATTGTCACAGTATATCAAAACATTGGAATTCAATTGTCTCATAAACCTATTATACTCAATTGGATCACCTCCAAATTTTTTGACATCAATTTGAGGTCTCTTAAGAGATTGTAAAAGATCACGGTTAAAATTATAATTAGGATTAACTTTAGCAATAGCGGCTGACTGAATTTCATTACTAACAAAATTTGAAGCACCATTTGAGTTGCTTAGATTGACACTTAATTGCTTTTCAGAAGTTTGACAAGTGTATGAAGAGTTCTTTTTTAAAGGTTTACAATCTTGGTTACTTACAAAATTTGGAACACCACTTGAGTTGCTTAAATTGACATGTAAATTGTTTAACATAAAGTTTGACAGGAGTGTGAAGAACCCTTTTTTGAAAGTTCACGATCTATAACATTAGTTCTTGCTTCTGCGATAGCCACTTCGGTCTCTAGATTTAGTTTTTCTTCGCGTAGTTTTATCTCTAATTTCTCTTTCTCTAGTTGCTGTCTCTTTTCTAACAATTTCTGTTTTTCTAACAAATTCTGATCAATGATATATCAGTATACCGAGAACTGGATTTTGTAGATTTTCAATATATGACTTAGTTGGAAGGAAAGTTTAGCCACATTAGGGGTGTTTTATCTACTTTTTTACAGAAATTTAGTTTACATACAAAATTGTGTCCTACCAAAACTATAAATTTCAATTGGAACTAGACCAGCGCGTTTGACAACATCAAAAACATACCAAAAAAACTCGTGCGAATAATTACGTAATACGTCCTTAGTATCTGGGATGTACTGTTATAGCAAGAATGGCCAACTCTCTATTAATATCTCCCATAATGTATCTTTTACCGTCTTTTTCTTTTGCTCCTCATCAACTTTGCTGAAAAATCCGTACCCTTGAAAAGTGTACCTGCCATTGTCTTGGTGGGTACGGACTCGTCGGGACCAACGGGATATGCCTTGAATAGGGCTCCGTGCAGTATCTTGACTATGTCATCAAGCGACATCACATCTGACCAAACCGACGATACCGAAGGGAATGAACATACCGACGATGGAGACGGATCTGACGGATATTGTTCTGACACCAGGGCCCGAGACGCCAACACCAGTTGTACTAGCTTCCGAGTTCACTTCGCGTGGATCGCCGACAGCCATGACTCCAGATGAACTAGTCCCCGAGTTCACAACAAATGGGGTCGCCACCTGGGCGCTGAACTGCTGTTGATAACATTGTTCATTATTCGAGTGTTTTCAAATGCCGCCTGGCTTCTACCCACAACGCGGTAAAATGCCTCAGCAGTGGTCAATGAGTGGCCCATTGCCGAAGACAGTTTTGGGGATTGGTCATGGAAAAGGCCTTCCGCGTTGCTCTTTGACTGAGGCATTTTACCGCGTTGTGGGTAAAAGCCAGGCGGCATTTGAAAACACTCGAATAATGAACGTGGATCACGTGACTTTTGAACATATAAAGATGAAAAACCTGAAAAACACGTGTAAACACAAACTCGTGAGGTCAATCGATTCAAGTTTGCTTAAACTGAACACGCACACGTAACTTGAACTGGAAAAACAAATTAAAATTGTTATTTTCATCTTTATTAGAAAATGCCGCGCCTTTCAAATGGAGAACGTCTAGGCTCTATGCTGGTCAGTCTGTGGTCACTGTTGCAAGAGCCTTTAATTGTTCACGCCAGACAATAATTAATGTTAGAATGAGAGTGCTTCAAACTGGAGCTATTGCCGACCTCCCAAGATCGGGAGCGCCACGTGTGACGTCACTCCAGGAAGATCAAGCAATACGATTACGTCATCTTAGAAACAGATTTGTCACTAGAGAGATGTTTGGTGGAAGGGTAACTGCACAAACTGTTCGAAATCGCTTGCAGGCTGCTGGTCTTCGAGCTCGGAGGCCCTATAATGGACCAATATTGACACCTCTTCATCGCCGTAACCGACTTGTGTGGGCCAACAAGACACATAAGATTTACTCAAAGACAGTGGAATTCGGTTGTCTTTAGTGACGAATCTCGATTCACTTTGAGATTTGCCGATGGCAGGGTCCGAGTGTATCGCAGACGAGGTGAACGTTACGCTCAAGTATGCGTCAGAGAAGTTGACCGATTTGGTGGCGGCAGCGTCATGGTTTGGGGTTCTTTTTGTGCACATGGACGTTCTCCTCTTGTTGTTGTCCAAGGGAACTTAAATGATGTCCAGTACAGGGATCAGATTTTGCAACCTGTTCTTCTTCCGTTTATGCAGAGACATGGTGTCCAAGTCCTGGATTGGCCGTCGCTTAGCCCCGACCTTAATCCTATTGAACAGATCTGGGACGAACTGGGTCGACGTGTTCGTCAGCAAGTGAATCCACCACTGACGTTGCAGGACCTTCAACATGCTCTTGCTGAGCAGTGGCGACGTCTTCCTCGGGTAGTGTTTACTAATGTTCTGAGATCCATGAGAAGACGTTGTGTGACAGTACGAGATGCTAGAGGAGGCCACAACCGTTTCTAAACACTTTATTCCGATTGTTCCCCAAGTCTGTGAATTTTATTTTGGGGGGTACTGTGACATCACGAACGTTATCAATTTCAAGGACTTTCGGTGAGACGTATTCTTGCTTTCTGTTGATGTCAAGGTCGTATGTGCACAACATAACACTAAAAAAGTTGCCTTAAACCAAATATTAAAAATCTAGTCCCAAAAATCCCGAGTGTCAAGTTTTTAATTTGGCTGAGTATAGAAGTCCATCAAGCGATGCACCTCCGACGGGATCACAAATTTACCAGGATTTCGATTGTCGTTTTTGTGAGTAGCATATCATCTCCCTCTTCCGGCAAACATTTCTTGGCGTTGTGAAACTCCCTCACGGTCAGACCCTCAGACATCGATACCCTTTGAATGCCAGCCATCTGAAGATGGTTGAACAAGTATCTCGTGAAAAAATGAAGTCGCTTTGATTATCAATTCGACCACCACTGCGCGTCAATTTGTCCCTAATTGTGGTCAATCGATCGTTAATTTCAACGTTTTTTTCCAACTCTTCCCTCAACGCAGCAATGTCGTATTGCACCCCTTCAGTCTGATGTTGGATTTGCCGCTGAGTGTGTGCAACGGATATCCTGCTGTGGTTGTTTTTGACCATCACCGCCATGCTTTCGAGCAAAACCTTGGCGTGTTCCTTAAAATCCGGATGGGAAATGTGATAACTACGGCTTGCAGGCCGCATAAATTCCCTTTGCCATCGAGGTCGTGCGCGAGCCTATCAAAATAATTTAAAAAAGTGTCTTGCATTCGGGTTTGCTGTATTCGTGCCCATATTGTGCTTCTTTTGAATGAAATGGAGTAATTTGGCAACTTTATTTACCTTTATTGTGGCGCTTCTTTCTTTTTTTTCGGCCTTGCACCGCATTATATGCTTAAAAAGGGAAAACAAGTGAGCGTCGCCCTTGCCCTCTTCTGTCATCTTAGAAACAGATTTGTCACTGCACAAACTGTTCGAAATCGCTTGCAGGCTGCTGGTCTTCGAGCTCGGAGACCTTATAATGGACCAATATTGACACCTCTTCATCGCCGTAACCGACTTGTGTGGGCCACAAGACACATAAGATTTACTCTTGGTTCCTGGTAGTTGCAACGGGCCAACGACTGTCGATCACTACCTTTCAACACCCGTACTCTTTGATGTGACACAGATTAGAGTTCATCACAAACGATGAAGGGAAGTTTTGTACCCGATCTTAGTCTGGTTTTAACCAGATTGTTCTTTATCCACCTTAGTAGGCCAAAATGTCTGATCGACATCCAATCACAGATCAGCTTGCAAGATCTTGCAAGTGCCCAATTGATCATTCACTGTAACATTATCAGGTTATAGACACAAGCGTACTCTTTGATGTGACACAGGTTAGAGTTCATCACAAACGATGAAGGGAAGTTTTGTACCCGATCTTAGTCTGGTTCTAACCAGATTGTTCTTTATCCACCTCAGTATCTTTTCCAGGTATTTAGTAAGTAGACTGCCAATATTTTAAGCAGGTTTTATTTTTTTTTTCAGTGCAATCCAATAGAGATATTTGCGACACTTTACCACGTTCAGCGAGCGGAATTGAGTCCTGAACGAATGTACTATTACTTATCCACTTATGGAGGTGAAAGCCTCCTAATTTACAAAGTTTTGTGAGATCTTGTCCAAAGCCTACAAATTCATTAGAATTGTTTTTCGCAGTAGTTTTTAAGGCAAAGTTCGCATAGCTTGGGGAAGACACCGCCCCAAAAAGATGAGCTGTCATTTGATATTGTTTATGTTCGATAGATAATTCACCATTAGGCCACCACAAAAATCGTAAACCGTTTCTGTTTTGGTGGGACCTTTACCTGAAAGAACATTCCTTCAATGTCCGCCATAACTGCTTTCTTACCTAAACGAAAACGCAATAATACACCTAATAAAGTGTTAGCTAAATCTAGACCAGATAATAACGTGTCATTTAAGGATACACCTCTGTATTTAGCCGAACAATCGTAAACAACACGCAATTTCCCTTTCTGCTTGTGAACTACCGCATGATGGGGTATAAACCATAGTTTATCGCTGTGTCGCAATGAAGCTCCTCCTCGGGGACTTCCTTGGCATACGATTTTTCAAGCATGGAATTCATAAAGTTTGTATATTCTTCATGAAATTTCAGATTTTTTCTAAACTTTCTCCGTAAAGATTCAAGTCTATCAACTGCCATATTAAAATTCTTTGGTAGCACAACATTATTATCCTTGAAGGGAATATCAATTCGATAATGCCCACTAGAATCTAGGGTAATTGATTCACTGACACAATTAATAAAGCATTCATCTAACACCGAATTTTCCTTCTGATCGTCAATGTTTCGTTCAGGAAAATCTAAATTAATAATAGTCCGGACGAGCCTATCTAAATTTTGAGATTGTTCAATTTCAGCACATAAATTTATACTGTTATTCAAAACACGATTTGCAGTTAATTTTGATAATTCATCCTCATCGTGCATGACATTACACAATATCCATCCAATTGCAGTCTTAGACGCGTGGGAGAGCCTCGCGGCCCTATCCTATACTCTTGAGGAGTATAAGCTTCGACAACATTATTACCTATTAACAAACCTACACCACAGTTTAAATCTGGGATGTCAGTATCTTTAAGATGTGGATACTTTGAGATATCACTAACTAAAACATCACTCTTTGTCACAGGAATTTGATCAACAGTGTAACAATTCTTAATAACAATAGAATCTGACATATTATACCTATAAACTTTGATATTACTTAATACAATAGTAGGAATACTATTATAATTATTCATAGTTTGTAAATTAATACTAGTTTGTTTACCACTTAAACCTAAAGCATGCATTAAAGTACGCGTGCAGAAGCACACACTGCTACCAGGATCATTGAAAGCATAATTTTACACCCATTTACAACTTTAACTGGTACTATGGGCATTATACATGTGCATAGTCAACTCCATATGAGAACCACCCTTTGCCCCAATTTTATCATTATGCAATATGGTTGGATGTTTTACATTACACTTAACACAGTCTAATTTATACCAACATCGATAACGTTGATGTCCAGGTTTAAGACAACCGAAGCAAAGGTCTTCGTCACGAATACCACAATCATTAATAAAATGTTTTTCACCACAATAGTGACATATGAGTTTCTAATGAAAATTCTTAGACCTCTGTCTTTGTGGTGCTTGACTAAAGTGTTGTGACCTCTGAAGTTGGGGGGTTGTACTGGGGAACAAATTGCCTGCATGGCATCTTTACCATAAATAGGATCTGATAATTTTCTAGATTCTTCGAGGATAAACTAAATCTAAATCCTCAAAAGAGGGAATACAATTAGCATCCTTAACCCTTAAAGCTCCATTTCTCCACCGATCTTGAAGATAATAAGACAACTTACTGACTAATTGCTTTAGATTCTCAGCATAATCTAAGATTTTTACAGAATTAATGTTTTTGACAGCATTTAAACATTCTGTTAAGAAAATACCAAATTCGTCCAATGATTTTGCATTATCAGATTTGATAGAAGGCCACTTTAATGCTTTGTTAACAAAGGCTGAAGCAATAATATCCGTATCACCATAGCGTTCATCAAATTCTCTAAGGGCAGAATTAAAGGCTATCTCAGCATTAAGATAACTGAGTCCAGAGACAATGCGGTGGAGTTGACCATAAGTATAATTTTCTAAAATATTAAGCCTGTCTTCAAAATTGTCACAGAATATCAAAACATTGGAATTCAATTGTCTCATAAACCTATTATACTCAATTGGATCACCTCCAAATTTTTTGACATCAATTTGAGGTCTCTTAAGAGACTGTAAAAGATCACGGTTAAAATTATAATTAGGATTAACTTTAGCAATAGCGGCTGACTGAATTTCATTACTAACAAAATTTGAAGCACCATTTGAGTTGCTTAGATTGACACTTAATTGCTTATCAGAAGTTTGACAAGTGTATGAAGAGTCCTTTTTTAAAGGTTTACAATCTTGATTACTTACAAAATTTGGAACACCACTCGAGTTGCTTAAATTGACATGTAATTGTTTAACATAAAGTTTGACAGGAGTGTAAAGAACCCTTTTTTGAAAGTTCACGATCTATAACATTAGTTCTTGCTTCTGCGATAGCCACTTCGGTCTCTAGATTTAGTTTTTCTTCGCGTAGTTTTATCTCTAATTTCTCTTTCTCTAGTTGCTGTCTCTTTTCTAACAATTTCTGTTTTTCTAACAATACTGCTCTTGTCGAATTCTGATCAATGATATATCAGTATACCGAGAACTGGATTTTGTAGATTTTCAATATATGACTTAGTTGGAAGGAAAGTTTAGCCACATTAGGGGTGTTTTATCTACTTTTTTACAGAAATTTAGTTTACATACAAAATTGTGTCCTACCAAAACTATAAATTTCAATTGGAACTAGACCAGCGCGTTTGACAACATCAAAAACATACCAAAAAAACTCGTGCGAATAATTACGTAATACGTCCTTAGTATCTGGGATGTACGTAAAGCCGTACATCCCAGACCTACTAGAGAGGCGTTAATGGTCATTTCTTTTAGGGTCATTTTTGTGTGAAGTCTACATACTAGTCCCTGAGTTCACAACAAGTGGGTCGCCACCTGGGCGCTGAACTGCTGTTGATAACATTGTTCATTATTCGAGTGTTTTCAAATTCCGCCTGGCTTCTACCCACAACGCGGTAAAATGCCTCAGCAGTGGTCAATGAGTGATACGAATTGAATTGCAACCCCGTCTCAAACCACAGCCATTGAAAACGTTACTTGATAATCGAGATTATGTAGGTGAAGTTAACGCCTGTCAATCAAACGATTGTCTATTCTCAGAGACGGTGAAGAGAGAGTTGACTCCCATTTCTAGTTAAAAATTACAATAGTGATAACTTTGTTCAGAATAAAGTAATTTGAAATTTTCAATATATTCTTCTTTCATCATATATTTTGAACTGTTATAGCAAGAATGGCCAACTCTCTATAATGTATCTTTTACCGTCTTTTTCTTTTGCTCCTCATCAACTTTGCTGAAAAATCCGTACCCTTGAAAAGTGTACCTGCCATTGCCTTGGTGGGTACGGACTCGTCGGGACCAGCGGGATATGCCTTGAAATAGGGCTCCGTGCAGTATCTTGACTATGTCATCAAGCGACATCACATCTGACCAAACCGACGATACCGAAGGGAATGAACATACCGACGATGGAGACGGATCTGACGGATATTGTTCTGACACCAGGGCCCGAGACGCCAACACCAGTTGTACTAGCTTCCGAGTTCACTTCGCGTGGATCGCCGACAGCCATGACTCCAGATGAACTAGTCCCCGAGTTCACAACAAATGGGGTCGCCACCTGGGCGCTGAACTGCTGTTGATAACATTGTTCATTATTCGAGTGTTTTCAAATGCCGCCTGGCTTCTACCCACAACGCGGTAAAATGCGAGGTCTTCGAGCTCGGAGGCCCTATAATGGACCAATATTGACACCTCTTCATCGCCGTAACCGACTTGTGTGGGCCAACAAGACACATAAGATTTACTCAAAGACAGTGGAATTCGGTTGTCTTTAGTGACGAATCTCGATTCACTTTGAGATTTGCCGATGGCAGGGTCCGAGTGTATCGCAGACGAGGTGAACGTTACGCTCAAGTATGCGTCAGAGAAGTTGACCGATTTGGTGGCGGCAGCGTCATGGTTTGGGGTTCTTTTTGTGCACATGGACGTTCTCCTCTTGTTGTTGTCCAAGGGAACTTAAATGATGTCCAGTACAGGGATCAGATTTTGCAACCTGTTCTTCTTCCGTTTATGCAGAGACATGGTGTCCAAGTCCTGGATTGGCCGTCGCTTAGCCCCGACCTTAATCCTATTGAACAGATCTGGGACGAATTGGGTCGACGTGTTCGTCAGCAAGTGAATCCACCACTGACGTTGCAGGACCTTCAACATGCTCTTGCTGAGCAGTGGCGACGTCTTCCTCGGGTAGTGTTTACTAATGTTCTGAGATCCATGAGAAGACGTTGTGTGACAGTACGAGATGCTAGAGGAGGCCACAACCGTTTCTAAACACTTTATTCCGATTGTTCCCCAAGTCTGTGAATTTTATTTTGGGGGGTACTGTGACATCACGAACGTTATCAATTTCAAGGACTTTCGGTGAGACGTATTCTTGCTTTCTGTTGATGTCAAGGTCGTATGTACACAACATAACACTAAAAAAGTTGCCTTAAACCAAATATTAAAAATCTAGTCCCAAAAATCCCGAGTGTCAAGTTTTTAGTTTGGCTGAGTATAGAAGTCCATCAAGCGATGCACCTCCGACGGGATCACAAATTTACCAGGATTTCGATTGTCGTTTTTGTGAGTAGCATATCATCTACTCAATTGGATCACCTCCAAATTTTTTGACATCAATTTGAGGTCTCTTAAGAGACTGTAAAAGATCACGGTTAAAATTATAATTAGGATTAACTTTAGCAATAGCGGCTGACTGAATTTCATTACTAACAATTGGCCCTATAATGGACCAATATTGACACCTCTTCATCGCCGTAACCGACTTGTGTGGGCCAACAAGACACATAAGATTTACTCAAAGACAGTGGAATTCGGTTGTCTTTAGTGACGAATCTCGATTCACTTTGAGATTTGCCGATGGCAGGGTCCGAGTGTATCGCAGACGAGGTGAACGTTACGCTCAAGTATGCGTCAGAGAAGTTGACCGATTTGGTGGCGGCAGCGTCATGGTTTGGGGTTCTTTTTGTCCACATGGACGTTCTCCTCTTGTTGTTGTCCAAGGGAACTTAAATGCTGTCCAAGTACAGGGATCAGATTTTGCAACCTGTTCTTCTTCCGTTTATGCAGAGACATGGTGTCCAAGTCCTGGATTGGCCGTCGCTTAGCCCCGACCTTAATCCTATTGAACAGATCTGGGACGAACTGGGTCGACGTGTTCGTCAGCAAGTGAATCCACCACTGACGTTGCAGGACCTTCAACATGCTCTTGCTGAGCAGTGGCGACGTCTTCCTCGGGTAGTGTTTACTAATGTTCTGAGATCCATGAGAAGACGTTGTGTGACAGTACGAGATGCTAGAGGAGGCCACAACCGTTTCTAAACACTTTATTCCGATTGTTCCCCAAGTCTGTGAATTTTATTTTGGGGGGTACTGTGACATCACGAACGTTATCAATTTCAAGGACTTTCGGTGAGACGTATTCTTGCTTTCTGTTGATGTCAAGGTCGTATGTGCACAACATAACACTAAAAAAGTTGCCTTAAACCAAATATTAAAAATCTAGTCCCAAAAATCCCGAGTGTCAAGTTTTTAATTTGGCTGAGTATAGAAGTCCATCAAGCGATGCACCTCCGACGGGATCACAAATTTACCAGGATTTCGATTGTCGTTTTTGTGAGTAGCATATCATCTCCCTCTTCCGGCAAACATTTCTTGGCGTTGTGAAACTCCCTCACGGTCAGACCCTCAGACATCGATACCCTTTGAATGCCAGCCATCTGAAGATGGTTGAACAAGTATCTCGTGAAAAAATGAAGTCGCTTTGATTATCAATTCGACCACCACTGCGCGTCAATTTGTCCCTAATTGTGGTCAATCGATCGTTAATTTCAACGTTTTTTTCCAACTCTTCCCTCAACGCAGCAATGTCGTATTGCACCCCTTCAGTCTGATGTTGGATTTGCCGCTGCGTGTGTGCAACGGATATCCTGCTGTGGTTGTTTTTGACCATCACCGCCATGCTTTCGAGCAAAACCTTGGCGTGTTCCTTAAAATCCGGATGGGAAATGTGATAACTACGGCTTGCAGGCCGCATAAATTCCCTTTGCCATCGAGGTCGTGCGCGAGCCTATCAAAATAATTAAAAAAAGTGTCTTGCATTCGGGTTTGCTGTATTCGTGCCCATATTGTGCTTCTTTTGAATGAAATGGAGTAATTTGGCAACTTTATTTACCTTTATTGTGGCGCTTCTTTCTTTTTTTTCGGCCTTGCACCGCATTATATGCTTAAAAAGGGAAAACAAGTGAGCGTCGCCCTTGCCCTCTTCTGTCATCTTAGAAACAGATTTGTCACTGCACAAACTGTTCGAAATCGCTTGCAGGCTGCTGGTCTTCGAGCTCGGAGACCTTATAATGGACCAATATTGACACCTCTTCATCGCCGTAACCGACTTGTGTGGGCCACAAGACACATAAGATTTACTCTTGGTTCCTGGTAGTTGCAACGGGCCAACGACTGTCGATCACTACCTTTCAACACCCGTACTCTTTGATGTGACACAGATTAGAGTTCATCACAAACGATGAAGGGAAGTTTTGTACCCGATCTTAGTCTGGTTTTAACCAGATTGTTCTTTATCCACCTTAGTAGGCCAAAATGTCTGATCGACATCCAATCACAGATCAGCTTGCAAGATCATGCAAGTGCCCAATTGATCATTCACTGTAACATTATCAGGTTATAGACACACGCGTACTCTTTGATGTGACACAGGTTAGAGTTCATCACAAACGATGAAGGGAAGTTTTGTACCCGATCTTAGTCTGGTTCTAACCAGATTGTTCTTTATCCACCTCAGTATCTTTTCCAGGTATTTAGTAAGTAGACTGCCAATATTTTAAGCAGGTTTTATTTTTTTTTTCAGTGCAATCCAATAGAGATATTTGCGACACTTTACCACGTTCAGCGAGCGGAATTGAGTCCTGAACGAATGTACTATTACTTATCCACTTATGGAGGTGAAAGCCTCCTAATTTACAAAGTTTTGTGAGATCTTGTCCAAAGCCTACAAATTCATTAGAATTGTTTTTCGCAGTAGTTTTTAAGGCAAAGTTCGCATAGCTTGGGGAAGACACCGCCCCAAAAAGATGAGCTGTCATTTGATATTGTTTATGTTCGATAGATAATTCACCATTAGGCCACCACAAAAATCGTAAACCGTTTCTGTTTTGGTGGGACCTTTACCTGAAAGAACATTCCTTCAATGTCCGCCATAACTGCTTTCTTACCTAAACGAAAACGCAATAATACACCTAATAAAGTGTTAGCTAAATCTAGACCAGATAATAACGTGTCATTTAAGGATACACCTCTGTATTTAGCCGAACAATCGTAAACAACACGCAATTTCCCTTTCTGCTTGTGAACTACCGCATGATGGGGTATAAACCATAGTTTATCGCTGTGTCGCAATGAAGCTCCTCCTCGGGGACTTCCTTGGCATACGATTTTTCAAGCATGGAATTCATAAAGTTTGTATATTCTTCATGAAATTTCAGATTTTTTCTAAACTTTCTCCGTAAAGATTCAAGTCTATCAACTGCCATATTAAAATTCTTTGGTAGCACAACATTATTATCCTTGAAGGGAATATCAATTCGATAATGCCCACTAGAATCTAGGGTAATTGATTCACTGACACAATTAATAAAGCATTCATCTAACACCGAATTTTCCTTCTGATCGTCAATGTTTCGTTCAGGAAAATCTAAATTAATAATAGTCCGGACGAGCCTATCTAAATTTTGAGATTGTTCAATTTCAGCACATAAATTTATACTGTTATTCAAAACACGATTTGCAGTTAATTTTGATAATTCATCCTCATCGTGCATGACATTACACAATATCCATCCAATTGCAGTCTTAGACGCGTGGGAGAGCCTCGCGGCCCTATCCTATACTCTTGAGGAGTATAAGCTTCGACAACATTATTACCTATTAACAAACCTACACCACAGTTTAAATCTGGGATGTCAGTATCTTTAAGATGTGGATACTTTGAGATATCACTAACTAAAACATCACTCTTTGTCACAGGAATTTGATCAACAGTGTAACAATTCTTAATAACAATAGAATCTGACATATTATACCTATAAACTTTGATATTACTTAATACAATAGTAGGAATACTATTATAATTATTCATAGTTTGTAAATTAATACTAGTTTGTTTACCACTTAAACCTAAAGCATGCATTAAAGTACGCGTGCAGAAGCACACACTGCTACCAGGATCATTGAAAGCATAATTTTACACCCATTTACAACTTTAACTGGTACTATGGGCATTATACATGTGCATAGTCAACTCCATATGAGAACCACCCTTTGCCCCAATTTTATCATTATGCAATATGGTTGGATGTTTTACATTACACTTAACACAGTCTAATTTATACCAACATCGATAACGTTGATGTCCAGGTTTAAGACAACCGAAGCAAAGGTCTTCGTCACGAATACCACAATCATTAATAAAATGTTTTTCACCACAATAGTGACATATGAGTTTCTAATGAAAATTCTTAGACCTCTGTCTTTGTGGTGCTTGACTAAAGTGTTGTGACCTCTGAAGTTGGGGGGTTGTACTGGGGAACAAATTGCCTGCATGGCATCTTTACCATAAATAGGATCTGATAATTTTCTAGATTCTTCGAGGATAAACTAAATCTAAATCCTCAAAAGAGGGAATACAATTAGCATCCTTAACCCTTAAAGCTCCATTTCTCCACCGATCTTGAAGATAATAAGACAACTTACTGACTAATTGCTTTAGATTCTCAGCATAATCTAAGATTTTTACAGAATTAATGTTTTTGACAGCATTTAAACATTCTGTTAAGAAAATACCAAATTCGTCCAATGATTTTGCATTATCAGATTTGATAGAAGGCCACTTTAATGCTTTGTTAACAAAGGCTGAAGCAATAATATCCGTATCACCATAGCGTTCATCAAATTCTCTAAGGGCAGAATTAAAGGCTATCTCAGCATTAAGATAACTGAGTCCAGAGACAATGCGGTGGAGTTGACCATAAGTATAATTTTCTAAAATATTAAGCCTGTCTTCAAAATTGTCACAGAATATCAAAACATTGGAATTCAATTGTCTCATAAACCTATTATACTCAATTGGATCACCTCCAAATTTTTTGACATCAATTTGAGGTCTCTTAAGAGACTGTAAAAGATCACGGTTAAAATTATAATTAGGATTAACTTTAGCAATAGCGGCTGACTGAATTTCATTACTAACAAAATTTGAAGCACCATTTGAGTTGCTTAGATTGAAACTTAATTGCTTATCAGAAGTTTGACAAGTGTATGAAGAGTCCTTTTTTAAAGGTTTACAATCTTGATTACTTACAAAATTTGGAACACCACTCGAGTTGCTTAAATTGACATGTAATTGTTTAACATAAAGTTTGACAGGAGTGTAAAGAACCCTTTTTTGAAAGTTCACGATCTATAACATTAGTTCTTGCTTCTGCGATAGCCACTTCGGTCTCTAGATTTAGTTTTTCTTCGCGTAGTTTTATCTCTAATTTCTCTTTCTCTAGTTGCTGTCTCTTTTCTAACAATTTCTGTTTTTCTAACAATACTGCTCTTGTCGAATTCTGATCAATGATATATCAGTATACCGAGAACTGGATTTTGTAGATTTTCAATATATGACTTAGTTGGAAGGAAAGTTTAGCCACATTAGGGGTGTTTTATCTACTTTTTTACAGAAATTTAGTTTACATACAAAATTGTGTCCTACCAAAACTATAAATTTCAATTGGAACTAGACCAGCGCGTTTGACAACATCAAAAACATACCAAAAAAACTCGTGCGAATAATTACGTAATACGTCCTTAGTATCTGGGATGTACGTAAAGCCGTACATCCCAGACCTACTAGAGAGGCGTTAATGGTCATTTCTTTTAGGGTCATTTTTGTGTGAAGTCTACATACTAGTCCCTGAGTTCACAACAAGTGGGTCGCCACCTGGGCGCTGAACTGCTGTTGATAACATTGTTCATTATTCGAGTGTTTTCAAATGCCGCCTGGCTTCTACCCACAACGCGGTAAAATGCCTCAGCAGTGGTCAATGAGTGATACGAATTGAATTGCAACCCCGTCTCAAACCACAGCCATTGAAAACGTTACTTGATAATCGAGATTATGTAGGTGAAGTTAACGCCTGTCAATCAAACGATTGTCTATTCTCAGAGACGGTGAAGAGAGAGTTGACTCCCATTTCTAGTTAAAAATTACAATAGTGATAACTTTGTTCAGAATAAAGTAATTTGAAATTTTCAATATATTCTTCTTTCATCATATATTTTGAACTGTTATAGCAAGAATGGCCAACTCTCTATTAATATCTCCCATAATGTATCTTTTACCGTCTTTTTCTTTTGCTCCTCATCAACTTTGCTGAAAAATCCGTACCCTTGAAAAGTGTACCTGCCATTGCCTTGGTGGGTACGGACTCGTCGGGACCAGCGGGATATGCCTTGAAATAGGGCTCCGTGCAGTATCTTGACTATGTCATCAAGCGACATCACATCTGACCAAACCGACGATACCGAAGGGAATGAACATACCGACGATGGAGACGGATCTGACGGATATTGTTCTGACACCAGGGCCCGAGACGCCAACACCAGTTGTACTAGCTTCCGAGTTCACTTCGCGTGGATCGCCGACAGCCATGACTCCAGATGAACTAGTCCCCGAGTTCACAACAAATGGGGTCGCCACCTGGGCGCTGAACTGCTGTTGATAACATTGTTCATTATTCGAGTGTTTTCAAATGCCGCCTGGCTTCTACCCACAACGCGGTAAAATGCGAGGTCTTCGAGCTCGGAGGCCCTATAATGGACCAATATTGACACCTCTTCATCGCCGTAACCGACTTGTGTGGGCCAACAAGACACATAAGATTTACTCAAAGACAGTGGAATTCGGTTGTCTTTAGTGACGAATCTCGATTCACTTTGAGATTTGCCGATGGCAGGGTCCGAGTGTATCGCAGACGAGGTGAACGTTACGCTCAAGTATGCGTCAGAGAAGTTGACCGATTTGGTGGCGGCAGCGTCATGGTTTGGGGTTCTTTTTGTGCACATGGACGTTCTCCTCTTGTTGTTGTCCAAGGGAACTTAAATGATGTCCAGTACAGGGATCAGATTTTGCAACCTGTTCTTCTTCCGTTTATGCAGAGACATGGTGTCCAAGTCCTGGATTGGCCGTCGCTTAGCCCCGACCTTAATCCTATTGAACAGATCTGGGACGAATTGGGTCGACGTGTTCGTCAGCAAGTGAATCCACCACTGACGTTGCAGGACCTTCAACATGCTCTTGCTGAGCAGTGGCGACGTCTTCCTCGGGTAGTGTTTACTAATGTTCTGAGATCCATGAGAAGACGTTGTGTGACAGTACGAGATGCTAGAGGAGGCCACAACCGTTTCTAAACACTTTATTCCGATTGTTCCCCAAGTCTGTGAATTTTATTTTGGGGGGTACTGTGACATCACGAACGTTATCAATTTCAAGGACTTTCGGTGAGACGTATTCTTGCTTTCTGTTGATGTCAAGGTCGTATGTACACAACATAACACTAAAAAAGTTGCCTTAAACCAAATATTAAAAATCTAGTCCCAAAAATCCCGAGTGTCAAGTTTTTAGTTTGGCTGAGTATAGAAGTCCATCAAGCGATGCACCTCCGACGGGATCACAAATTTACCAGGATTTCGATTGTCGTTTTTGTGAGTAGCATATCATCTACTCAATTGGATCACCTCCAAATTTTTTGACATCAATTTGAGGTCTCTTAAGAGACTGTAAAAGATCACGGTTAAAATTATAATTAGGATTAACTTTAGCAATAGCGGCTGACTGAATTTCATTACTAACAATTGGCCCTATAATGGACCAATATTGACACCTCTTCATCGCCGTAACCGACTTGTGTGGGCCAACAAGACACATAAGATTTACTCAAAGACAGTGGAATTCGGTTGTCTTTAGTGACGAATCTCGATTCACTTTGAGATTTGCCGATGGCAGGGTCCGAGTGTATCGCAGACGAGGTGAACGTTACGCTCAAGTATGCGTCAGAGAAGTTGACCGATTTGGTGGCGGCAGCGTCATGGTTTGGGGTTCTTTTTGTCCACATGGACGTTCTCCTCTTGTTGTTGTCCAAGGGAACTTAAATGCTGTCCAAGTACAGGGATCAGATTTTGCAACCTGTTCTTCTTCCGTTTATGCAGAGACATGGTGTCCAAGTCCTGGATTGGCCGTCGCTTAGCCCCGACCTTAATCCTATTGAACAGATCTGGGACGAACTGGGTCGACGTGTTCGTCAGCAAGTGAATCCACCACTGACGTTGCAGGACCTTCAACATGCTCTTGCTGAGCAGTGGCGACGTCTTCCTCGGGTAGTGTTTACTAATGTTCTGAGATCCATGAGAAGACGTTGTGTGACAGTACGAGATGCTAGAGGAGGCCACAACCGTTTCTAAACACTTTATTCCGATTGTTCCCCAAGTCTGTGAATTTTATTTTGGGGGGTACTGTGACATCACGAACGTTATCAATTTCAAGGACTTTCGGTGAGACGTATTCTTGCTTTCTGTTGATGTCAAGGTCGTATGTGCACAACATAACACTAAAAAAGTTGCCTTAAACCAAATATTAAAAATCTAGTCCCAAAAATCCCGAGTGTCAAGTTTTTAATTTGGCTGAGTATAGAAGTCCATCAAGCGATGCACCTCCGACGGGATCACAAATTTACCAGGATTTCGATTGTCGTTTTTGTGAGTAGCATATCATCTCCCTCTTCCGGCAAACATTTCTTGGCGTTGTGAAACTCCCTCACGGTCAGACCCTCAGACATCGATACCCTTTGAATGCCAGCCATCTGAAGATGGTTGAACAAGTATCTCGTGAAAAAATGAAGTCGCTTTGATTATCAATTCGACCACCACTGCGCGTCAATTTGTCCCTAATTGTGGTCAATCGATCGTTAATTTCAACGTTTTTTTCCAACTCTTCCCTCAACGCAGCAATGTCGTATTGCACCCCTTCAGTCTGATGTTGGATTTGCCGCTGCGTGTGTGCAACGGATATCCTGCTGTGGTTGTTTTTGACCATCACCGCCAATCTTTCGAGCAAAACCTTGGCGTGTTCCTTAAAATCCGGATGGGAAATGTGATAACTACGGCTTGCAGGCCGCATAAATTCTCTTTGCCATCGAGGTCGTGCGCGAGCCTATCAAAATAATTAAAAAAAGTGTCTTGCATTCGGGTTTGCTGTATTCGTGCCCATATTGTGCTTCTTTTGAATGAAATGGAGTAATTTGGCAACTTTATTTACCTTTATTGTGGCGCTTCTTTCTTTTTTTTCGGCCTTGCACCGCATTATATGCTTAAAAAGGGAAAACAAGTGAGCGTCGCCCTTGCCCTCTTCTGTCATCTTAGAAACAGATTTGTCACTGCACAAACTGTTCGAAATCGCTTGCAGGCTGCTGGTCTTCGAGCTCGGAGACCCTATAATGGACCAATATTGACACCTCTTCATCGCCGTAACCGACTTAGAGTTCATCACAAACGATGAAGGGAAGTTTTGTACCCGATCTTAGTCTGGTTTTAACCAGATTGTTCTTTATCCACCTTAGTAGGCCAAAATGTCTGATCGACATCCAATCACAGATCAGCTTGCAAGATCTTGCAAGTGCCCAATTGATCATTCACTGTAACATTATCAGGTTATAGACACAAGCGTACTCTTTGATGTGACACAGGTTAGAGTTCATCACAAACGATGAAGGGAAGTTTTGTACCCGATCTTAGTCTGGTTCTAACCAGATTGTTCTTTATCCACCTCAGTATCTTTTCCAGGTATTTAGTAAGTAGACTGCCAATATTTTAAGCAGGTTTTATTTTTTTTTTCAGTGCAATCCAATAGAGATATTTGCGACACTTTACCACGTTCAGCGAGCGGAATTGAGTCCTGAACGAATGTACTATTACTTATCCACTTATGGAGGTGAAAGCCTCCTAATTTACAAAGTTTTGTGAGATCTTGTCCAAAGCCTACAAATTCATTAGAATTGTTTTTCGCAGTAGTTTTTAAGGCAAAGTTCGCATAGCTTGGGGAAGACACCGCCCCAAAAAGATGAGCTGTCATTTGATATTGTTTATGTTCGATAGATAATTCACCATTAGGCCACCACAAAAATCGTAAACCGTTTCTGTTTTGGTGGGACCTTTACCTGAAAGAACATTCCTTCAATGTCCGCCATAACTGCTTTCTTACCTAAACGAAAACGCAATAATACACCTAATAAAGTGTTAGCTAAATCTAGACCAGAAATAACGTGTCATTTAAGGATACACCTCTGTATTTAGCCGAACAATCGTAAACAACACGCAATTTCCCTTTCTGCTTGTGAACTACCGCATGATGGGGTATAAACCATAGTTTATCGCTGTGTCGCAATGAAGCTCCTCCTCGGGGACTTCCTTGGCATACGATTTTTCAAGCATGGAATTCATAAAGTTTGTATATTCTTCATGAAATTTCAGATTTTTTCTAAACTTTCTCCGTAAAGATTCAAGTCTATCAACTGCCATATTAAAATTCTTTGGTAGCACAACATTATTATCTTTGAAGGGAATATCAATTCGATAATGCCCACTAGAATCTAGGGTAATTGATTCACTGACACAATTAATAAAGCATTCATCTAACACCGAATTTTCCTTCTGATCGTCAATGTTTCGTTCAGGAAAATCTAAATTAATAATAGTCCGGACGAGCCTATCTAAATTTTGAGATTGTTCAATTTCAGCACATAAATTTATACTGTTACTCAAAACACGATTTGCAGTTAATTTTGATAATTCATCCTCATCGTGCATGACATTACACAATATCCATCCAATTGCAGTCTTAGACGCGTGGGAGAGCCTCGCGGCCCTATCCTATACTCTTGAGGAGTATAAGCTTCGACAACATTATTACCTATTAACAAACCTACACCACAGTTTAAATCTGGGATGTCAGTATCTTTAAGATGTGGATACTTTGAGATATCACTAACTAAAACATCACTCTTTGTCACAGGAATTTGATCAACAGTGTAACAATTCTTAATAACAATAGAATCTGACATATTATACCTATAAACTTTGATATTACTTAATACAATAGTAGGAATACTATTATAATTATTCATAGTTTGTAAATTAATACTAGTTTGTTTACCACTTAAACCTAAAGCATGCATTAAAGTACGCGTGCAGAAGCACACACTGCTACCAGGATCATTGAAAGCATAATTTTACACCCATTTACAACTTTAACTGGTACTATGGGCATTATACATGTGCATAGTCAACTCCATATGAGAACCACCCTTTGCCCCAATTTTATCATTATGCAATATGGTTGGATGTTTTACATTACACTTAACACAGTCTAATTTATACCAACATCGATAACGTTGATGTCCAGGTTTAAGACAACCGAAGCAAAGGTCTTCGTCACGAATACCACAATCATTAATAAAATGTTTTTCACCACAATAGTGACATATGAGTTTCTAATGAAAATTCTTAGACCTCTGTCTTTGTGGTGCTTGACTAAAGTGTTGTGACCTCTGAAGTTGGGGGGTTGTACTGGGGAACAAATTGCCTGCATGGCATCTTTACCATAAATAGGATCTGATAATTTTCTAGATTCTTCGAGGATAAACTAAATCTAAATCCTCAAAAGAGGGAATACAATTAGCATCCTTAACCCTTAAAGCTACATTTCTCCACCGATCTTGAAGATAATAAGACAACTTACTGACTAATTGCTTTAGATTCTCAGCATAATCTAAGATTTTTACAGAATTAATGTTTTTGACAGCATTTAAACATTCTGTTAAGAAAATACCAAATTCGTCCAATGATTTTGCATTATCAGATTTGATAGAAGGCCACTTTAATGCTTTGTTAACAAAGGCTGAAGCAATAATATCCGTATCACCATAGCGTTCATCAAATTCTCTAAGGGCAGAATTAAAGGCTATCTCAGCATTAAGATAACTGAGTCCAGAGACAATGCGGTGGAGTTGACCATAAGTATAATTTTCTAAAATATTAAGCCTGTCTTCAAAATTGTCACAGAATATCAAAACATTGGAATTCAATTGTCTCATAAACCTATTATACTCAATTGGATCACCTCCAAATTTTTTGACATCAATTTGAGGTCTCTTAAGAGACTGTAAAAGATCACGGTTAAAATTATAATTAGGATTAACTTTAGCAATAGCGGCTGACTGAATTTCATTACTAACAAAATTTGAAGCACCATTTGAGTTGCTTAGATTGACACTTAATTGCTTATCAGAAGTTTGACAAGTGTATGAAGAGTCCTTTTTTAAAGGTTTACAATCTTGGTTACTTACAAAATTTGGAACACCACTCGAGTTGCTTAAATTGACATGTAATTGTTTAACATAAAGTTTGACAGGAGTGTAAAGAACCCTTTTTTGAAAGTTCACGATCTATAACATTAGTTCTTGCTTCTGCGATAGCCACTTCGGTCTTTAGATTTAGTTTTTCTTCGCGTAGTTTTATCTCTAATTTCTCTTTCTCTAGTTGCTGTCTCTTTTCTAACAATTTCTGTTTTTCTAACAATACTGCTCTTGTCGAATTCTGATCAATGATATATCAGTATACCGAGAACTGGATTTTGTAGATTTTCAATATATGACTTAGTTGGAAGGAAAGTTTAGCCACATTAGGGGTGTTTTATCTACTTTTTTACAGAAATTTAGTTTACATACAAAATTGTGTCCTACCAAAACTATAAATTTCAATTGGAACTAGACCAGCGCGTTTGACAACATCAAAAACATACCAAAAAAACTCGTGCGAATAATTACGTAATACGTCCTTAGTATCTGGGATGTACGTAAAGCCGTACATCCCAGACCTACTAGAGAGGCGTTAATGGTCATTTCTTTTAGGGTCATTTTTGTGTGAAGTCTACATACTAGTCCCTGAGTTCACAACAAGTGGGTCGCCACCTGGGCGCTGAACTGCTGTTGATAACATTGTTCATTATTCGAGTGTTTTCAAATGCCGCCTGGCTTCTACCCACAACGCGGTAAAATGCCTCAGCAGTGGTCAATGAGTGATACGAATTGAATTGCAACCCCGTCTCAAACCACAGCCATTGAAAACGTTACTTGATAATCGAGATTATGTAGGTGAAGTTAACGCCTGTCAATCAAACGATTGTCTATTCTCAGAGACGGTGAAGAGAGAGTTGACTCCCATTTCTAGTTAAAAATTACAATAGTGATAACTTTGTTCAGAATAAAGTAATTTGAAATTTTCAATACATTCTTCTTTCATCATATATTTTGAACTGTTATAGCAAGAATGGCCAACTCTCTATTAATATCTCCCATAATGTATCTTTTACCGTCTTTTTCTTTTGCTCCTCATCAACTTTGCTGAAAAATCCGTACCCTTGAAAAGTGTACCTGCCATTGCCTTGGTGGGTACGGACTCGTCGGGACCAGCGGGATATGCCTTGAAATAGGGCTCCGTGCAGTATCTTGACTATGTCATCAAGCGACATCACATCTGACCAAACCGACGATACCGAAGGGAATGAACATACCGACGATGGAGACGGATCTGACGGATATTGTTCTGACACCAGGGCCCGAGACGCCAACACCAGTTGTACTAGCTTCCGAGTTCACTTCGCGTGGATCGCCGACAGCCATGACTCCAGATGAACTAGTCCCCGAGTTCACAACAAATGGGGTCGCCACCTGGGCGCTGAACTGCTGTTGATAACATTGTTCATTATTCGAGTGTTTTCAAATGCCGCCTGGCTTCTACCCACAACGCGGTAAAATGCGAGGTCTTCGAGCTCGGAGGCCCTATAATGGACCAATATTGACACCTCTTCATCGCCGTAACCGACTTGTGTGGGCCAACAAGACACATAAGATTTACTCAAAGACAGTGGAATTCGGTTGTCTTTAGTGACGAATCTCGATTCACTTTGAGATTTGCCGATGGCAGGGTCCGAGTGTATCGCAGACGAGGTGAACGTTACGCTCAAGTATGCGTCAGAGAAGTTGACCGATTTGGTGGCGGCAGCGTCATGGTTTGGGGTTCTTTTTGTGCACATGGACGTTCTCCTCTTGTTGTTGTCCAAGGGAACTTAAATGATGTCCAGTACAGGGATCAGATTTTGCAACCTGTTCTTCTTCCGTTTATGCAGAGACATGGTGTCCAAGTCCTGGATTGGCCGTCGCTTAGCCCCGACCTTAATCCTATTGAACAGATCTGGGACGAATTGGGTCGACGTGTTCGTCAGCAAGTGAATCCACCACTGACGTTGCAGGACCTTCAACATGCTCTTGCTGAGCAGTGGCGACGTCTTCCTCGGGTAGTGTTTACTAATGTTCTGAGATCCATGAGAAGACGTTGTGTGACAGTACGAGATGCTAGAGGAGGCCACAACCGTTTCTAAACACTTTATTCCGATTGTTCCCCAAGTCTGTGAATTTTATTTTGGGGGGTACTGTGACATCACGAACGTTATCAATTTCAAGGACTTTCGGTGAGACGTATTCTTGCTTTCTGTTGATGTCAAGGTCGTATGTACACAACATAACACTAAAAAAGTTGCCTTAAACCAAATATTAAAAATCTAGTCCCAAAAATCCCGAGTGTCAAGTTTTTAGTTTGGCTGAGTATAGAAGTCCATCAAGCGATGCACCTCCGACGGGATCACAAATTTACCAGGATTTCGATTGTCGTTTTTGTGAGTAGCATATCATCTACTCAATTGGATCACCTCCAAATTTTTTGACATCAATTTGAGGTCTCTTAAGAGACTGTAAAAGATCACGGTTAAAATTATAATTAGGATTAACTTTAGCAATAGCGGCTGACTGAATTTCATTACTAACAATTGGCCCTATAATGGACCAATATTGACACCTCTTCATCGCCGTAACCGACTTGTGTGGGCCAACAAGACACATAAGATTTACTCAAAGACAGTGGAATTCGGTTGTCTTTAGTGACGAATCTCGATTCACTTTGAGATTTGCCGATGGCAGGGTCCGAGTGTATCGCAGACGAGGTGAACGTTACGCTCAAGTATGCGTCAGAGAAGTTGACCGATTTGGTGGCGGCAGCGTCATGGTTTGGGGTTCTTTTTGTCCACATGGACGTTCTCCTCTTGTTGTTGTCCAAGGGAACTTAAATGCTGTCCAAGTACAGGGATCAGATTTTGCAACCTGTTCTTCTTCCGTTTATGCAGAGACATGGTGTCCAAGTCCTGGATTGGCCGTCGCTTAGCCCCGACCTTAATCCTATTGAACAGATCTGGGACGAACTGGGTCGACGTGTTCGTCAGCAAGTGAATCCACCACTGACGTTGCAGGACCTTCAACATGCTCTTGCTGAGCAGTGGCGACGTCTTCCTCGGGTAGTGTTTACTAATGTTCTGAGATCCATGAGAAGACGTTGTGTGACAGTACGAGATGCTAGAGGAGGCCACAACCGTTTCTAAACACTTTATTCCGATTGTTCCCCAAGTCTGTGAATTTTATTTTGGGGGGTACTGTGACATCACGAACGTTATCAATTTCAAGGACTTTCGGTGAGACGTATTCTTGCTTTCTGTTGATGTCAAGGTCGTATGTGCACAACATAACACTAAAAAAGTTGCCTTAAACCAAATATTAAAAATCTAGTCCCAAAAATCCCGAGTGTCAAGTTTTTAATTTGGCTGAGTATAGAAGTCCATCAAGCGATGCACCTCCGACGGGATCACAAATTTACCAGGATTTCGATTGTCGTTTTTGTGAGTAGCATATCATCTCCCTCTTCCGGCAAACATTTCTTGGCGTTGTGAAACTCCCTCACGGTCAGACCCTCAGACATCGATACCCTTTGAATGCCAGCCATCTGAAGATGGTTGAACAAGTATCTCGTGAAAAAATGAAGTCGCTTTGATTATCAATTCGACCACCACTGCGCGTCAATTTGTCCCTAATTGTGGTCAATCGATCGTTAATTTCAACGTTTTTTTCCAACTCTTCCCTCAACGCAGCAATGTCGTATTGCACCCCTTCAGTCTGATGTTGGATTTGCCGCTGCGTGTGTGCAACGGATATCCTGCTGTGGTTGTTTTTGACCATCACCGCCAATCTTTCGAGCAAAACCTTGGCGTGTTCCTTAAAATCCGGATGGGAAATGTGATAACTACGGCTTGCAGGCCGCATAAATTCCCTTTGCCATCGAGGTCGTGCGCGAGCCTATCAAAATAATTAAAAAAAGTGTCTTGCATTCGGGTTTGCTGTATTCGTGCCCATATTGTGCTTCTTTTGAATGAAATGGAGTAATTTGGCAACTTTATTTACCTTTATTGTGGCGCTTCTTTCTTTTTTTTCGGCCTTGCACCGCATTATATGCTTAAAAAGGGAAAACAAGTGAGCGTCGCCCTTGCCCTCTTCTGTCATCTTAGAAACAGATTTGTCACTGCACAAACTGTTCGAAATCGCTTGCAGGCTGCTGGTCTTCGAGCTCGGAGACCCTATAATGGACCAATATTGACACCTCTTCATCGCCGTAACCGACTTGTGGGCCACAAGACACATAAGATTTACTCAAAGACAGTGGAATTCGGTTGTCTTTAGTGACAATTCACTTTGAGATTTGCTGCATCCATTCCCTTTGCCATCGAGGTCGTGCGCGAGCCCATCAAAATAATCAAAAAAAAGTGTCTTGCTGATACAGGCACTTCGGGTTTGCTGTACTCGTGCCCATATTGTGCTTCTTTTGAATGAAATCGAGTAATTTTGCAACTTGATTTACCTTTATTGTCGCGCTTCTTTCTTTTTTTCGGCCTAGTACCGCATTATATGCTTAAAAGGGAAAACAAGTGAGCGTCGCCCTTGCCCTCTTCTGTGCTCCAGGCACAAACCAGCAGACTTTCTTATCCTACGGATGAGACCAACACAAGTTGTCCCCCTATAGGTATCGCCCTTCAGCAAATGCCTTGTCTGGGGATTGTTCAGTTCGACTCGCTTTCAGACTCATCCTCGCTACTAGAGGACATAATCGGAAGAGTTTGTCTGTGGTGTCTTGTGCAAGAGGCTATCTCTGGACTACTCTCCGCATCGGGGTGAGTAGCTGGAACGTCCTCGTTGTCACTGGCTTCGGGAAGATCGGTCGGAATGACGGCAACTTCGTCCGTTGCCACTTCACTCGCAGTCGGGGAATAATTTGAGTCCGTAACCTGTTCTGACACTACCGGAGCCTCTGACTCTATCGGTGCGTCTAAGACACATCGGGGGCGCGGGGTGGTATTATCTTGGTCCCTGGTAGTTGCAACGGGCCAACGACTGTCGATCACTACCTTCAACACCCGTACTCTTTGATGTGACACAGATTAGAGTTCATCACAAACGATGAAGGGAAGTTTTGTAGTCTGGTTTTAACCAGATTGTTCTTTATCCACCTTAGTAGGCCAAAATGTCTGATCGACATCCAATCACAGATCAGCTTGCAAGATCTTGCAAGTGCCCAATTGATCATTCACTGTAACATTATCAGGTTATAGACACACGCGTACTCTTTGATGTGACACAGGTTAGAGTTCATCACAAACGATGAAGGGAAGTTTTGTACCCGATCTTAGTCTGGTTCTAACTAGATTGTTCTCTATCCACCTCAGTATCTTTTCAAGGTGTTTAGTAAGTAGACTGCCAACATTTTAAGCAGGTTTTATTTTATTTTTTCAGTGCAATCCAAGTCTGTGGAACGACACAACAGAAAAGCTCTTACTGCACATATTTAAAGTAGTAGACTCCGGTAAACCCCAGAAATGTAAATGGAAGACAGTTGCACTGAAGGTTAATGAATATGGCTACAATTTTAATGCTGAGCAGTGCCGCTTAAAAGTAAAATCTCTAAAACAGAAATATGACAGAAACAAGAAAAAAATGAAGAAATTTGGTGAATCACCACCCTCTGAAGATGATCTGTCCGAAGTTGAATCTGTGTTTGATTCTTTGCCCGATATGAGACCGACTTTTACCATTGACTCAGGCAATCTGGAAGACCTGGAAGTGAAACCTAAAGATCAAGATCAACCATCTACATCTTCTTACTGTTCAAGAGGCATTGAAGGGTGAAGAAATGGGCAAGAAGTGGATATAAATTTCAAACCATATCATAGCACAAAGCGAGGTTTTTGCCCAGAAATAGAAAGTACAGTATATGTTCACGGCTTAATGTTCCAGATGCATAATTTGTGTCAGTCAATCTGAGCTGTATTATTAGAAACGATTTTTCTCCCATATATTGTTTTTGGGCGTATATACTATAGTCGTCAGCCCGTCTGTCCGTCAACAATTGGCTTGTGAACATGATAGAGGCTAGTTTTCAACATAATTTGGTGTGAAGCATTGTAGTCATAAGGGGACGAACCCTATTGATATTTAGCGTTCTGTGACCTTCCATACCATTTGTTTCCCCTTGTCCGACAAACCTGTGAACTGATCATACATTTGTATAACCTTGATTTAAAATATTTTCTTAACATATTTTGACAGGTGACACCTCTACAAAGAAGAAGAAGAATCAGAAAAGATCAATTGATCATATGCTGGATTATTTGGAAGTTAACTTCGAGAAAAGGGAGGCCGAGGCCAAGAAAAGACACAGTGAGAAGATGGAGCTATTTGGTTGGTGTATTGAAGGACGTAGCCAAAAAATAAAAATACAGTGACAGACTTTGAATTTAATCATTTTTCGTGACCTAATACCATACCGCAGATGTTTACTCTGCGATCCTTTTTTATCTTTTTATGTGATGCTGGGGGAGATACTCTCTATTTTTGTATGTGATACAGAACAAGATACTCTCTGTTTTTTTTATACTGAGGAAGATACTCTCTATTTTTTGTGTGATATTTTTATATGCCCAAATATTCAAGTAGACTTATATTGTCGTCACATGTGTCCGTCCAGTTGTCTGTCTACACTTTACAGTGACAGACTTTGAATTTAATCATTTTTCGTGACCTAATTCCATACCGCAGATGTTTACTCTGCGATCCTTTTTTATCTTTTTATGTGATGCTGGGGGAGATACTCTCTATTTTTGTATGTGATACAGAACAAGATACTCTCTGTTTTTTTTATACTGAGGAAGATACTCTCTATTTTTTGTGTGATATTTTTATATGCCCAAATATTCAAGTAGACTTATATTGTCGTCACATGTGTCCGTCCAGTTGTCTGTCTACACTTTATTTGTAGACTTTTTTACAGATCATAATTTTTATTTGGTTCCCTTTGATATTGGCATGGGTCAGACTATAACTTCATGGCCCCAGATTGCACTAAAAAATTGCATTTTTAGCTTCTGGTAGATCGTCATTATTTTTATAACTCCATGGATTATAGCCCCTGATTGTAAAAAAATCGCATTGTTAGCTTGTGGTACCTCTAGGGGTCACATTTTTTAAAACCGGTTAAATATTTTACCATAACACACTAATAACGTTTCAGTTCTAATTTGAGGAAACTTTAAATATCGATTTGTATCCCAGAGATCTCGGTTTAAATATACTATTCAAAAAAAGTAGGAGATATTTGATTTTGGGGGCATAATACTAAAATATGCAAATGACTACGAAAAAAGTCACTATAGAACCTAACAGAAAAAACATTTCCAGTTACATGTGACGCCCAAACGCACCAATAGCTACCGCATGGAATGCAGGTGATGCTTGGGATCATCATGGGGGTCCAACCCAAGATTTGCACGACTCTGACTTTGAATGTTACAGTCATTGTGGCATTGAATTCCAGGGTGGAAACATCAGTTTAATTGTTTTAGTGACCAGAAAACAAATTTTGATATGCGTCGACTTACCCAAAATGAAAGGTTACGTGCCCTTGGCATGCTACAGATCGGCACAACACAGGCGGTTGTGGCGCGGACGATGAATGTTTCTCAGTCTGTCATAAGCAGGCTATGGTCCAGATACCGTGATACACAATCTGTACAGGACAGACCACGCTCAGGTCGACCAAGGGTGACAACTCAAGCCCAGGATCGATTTATCCGTACCTTGGCCTTGAGAAATCGTGTCATCACAGCAAATCAGATCAGCGCTCGTCTTCAAACAGACAATGGTGTGAGAGTGAGTGGCCAGACGATTCGGAATCGACTGCATAGGGGTCACCTTCGCGCCCGACGTCCTCGCGTGATCCCTTGTTTGAGAGATCATCACATTCAGGCAAGACGTCGTTGGTGTAGGGATCGTCAACACTGGGATAATCGACGCTGGAGCAATGTGATGTTTTCAGATGAGTCAAGGTTCACTGTTGATTTTTTGGACAGACGTAGGAGGGTGTGGCGTCGTCGAAACGAGCGCTTCCAAGACGTTAACGTCATCAGACATGATCGATTTGGGGGTCGTTCTGTTATGGTGTGGGGAGGCATCACTGTTGCTGGAAGAACGGCTTTACATGTTGTTGCAGGGCGTGTTACAGGCCAGTACTACCGGGACAACATCTTGGCAGTCCATGTTGTGCCGTTCGCACGACGTCATTGGCCGCCGTTTCATCTTCCAGGATGACAACGCAAGATGTCACAGGGCCAGGATCGTTACAGGTTACCTCCAACAACAGAACATCACCACATTACCTTGGCCAGCACTGAGTCCCGACCTCTCCCCCATCGAGCATGTCTGGGACATGATTGGACAGAGGTTACGTCAACGTCAACAACGTCCTGCCAATGTCCAAGAACTTGCTGCTGCGTTGCAACAGGAATGGGACCAATCTGGACCAAAATGACCTTAGACGTCTCATTAGGAGTATGCCACGTCGGATCAATGCTTGTTTGGCAAACAGAGGAGGATTTACCCGTTACTGACTTGGTTGTGATGCTGTGGTAACTTTGCTGTTTGACCCCGGGTATCATTTTACCCTTATAATGGTCAGTCTGTGCCTTACTTAGTCTAACGATCATTTGGAATAAATCGATGAATGTGAACTTCATTTCATTTTGTCATTTGTTTCTTCGTCAGTTTCATTAGGTGACTTTAATAACACTTAAAAATCAAATATCCCCTACTTTTTTTGAATAGTATATATTACCATAACACCCTAATGACCTTTGAGTTCGACTTTGATGGACCTTTAGATATTGGTCTCCAAGAGATCTTGGTTCCTTTTGATAATCGGACCATAACTTAATGAAAATTGTGGGCATATCTTGCATGGCAAGCGCTTGTTTATGTTATACATGTAGACATTTTCATTATTTTTTATGTGATACTGGGAGATATCATTATTATTGTTTTTGTAATACTGGGAGAGATACTCGTTTATTTTTATTTTAAGACATGATAATTGCAATTGCATTTGTTAAGTTTAAGAGTTAAGAATAACATATTCAGTGAGTTCACAGAACTAGATTTTCTTTACCAGAATTTAATTATATTGATGAAAATTATCAAAGTTTGCTCTGGCAACTCTGTTTTCAAATGTGAATATATTAGGTCACCCAAAAGAAATAATAGGCATCTAAGTTGGAGCTCTAAGCTGCCATCTAAATTCTTGTAACCACAGAGGGTTAAAATTACTTGAGAATTCCAAATATGCTAGACTGATTATAATCAGTTTGGAGGGTTGTTCATCTTAAAACTCAAAGTTCCTGGTTTTCCATTATTTCTCTATGGCTACCTTTTTCGTATGCTAATATATGAAAATGAAAAGTAGGACTTTTATAATGTTTAAGTCACGGGTGTATAGCTAGCATATATGATACTAGTGTAAACATTCTTTTTGAAAATCTGTCTCAAATTACAAAAATTAAATGTACGGAAGTTAAATGTATTATGGTGCTAGTCAGATTCCAGAGTGGATTTATGTCCTTTTTTGGTTCTATAAACTTAGTGAACCCTCATAAGTTTCCTAAAATATTTGCAAGACAAAACAAAAATAGTCTTTTTGTTAGAATGTTGAAATATTATGTTAGCGTTTATTTACAAGTCATTATAATAAATGTTAAAAGAATTTGTTTCCTCATCTTATTTCTTAAATAGAGTTAATAATATGCAGTCTTTTCAGCTGTACTCATTGAATGACACCGTTTCAAAACTCTCAAAAGGTGTTAGTAATCTGCTGTCTTTTCAGCTGTCCTTGTAAATCATTTTCTATAATAACCTGTCTATAATTATTGTCTTCTTCGTCGGCATTCTCTTCCAAAAAATCCTGGAGATAATCTTTTTTTTGTATGCAGAGATTGTGAATAATGCATGCTGCGGTGATGGTGCAACAAATTGTCTCAATTGACCGAGCATGAATGTATTTTAGTCTGCGAAAACGACCTTTTAGTATGGGCAAATGCTTTATTAAATGCTTTTTGTTGACGTGTAAGATGTCCGTTGTCTCTAGATGGAACCAGAAGCCATTCTTTTAACGGATATGCTGCATCTCCCAAAATGTGGTAACGGCCATTTAAACATTTAGAAAACCCCGATTGCCACAAGCTGCTGTGTTTTAGTACTTTTGCATCATGTACACGTCCAGGCCATCCAACATGAATGTCAGTGAACAGCATATCGTCATTACAAACAGCCTGTAAGATAATGGAATGAAACCCTTTCCTATTATAGTAAGAGTTGGGGTTTTCAGCTGGGGCTGCGATAGCGATATGGGACCCATCAATCGCTCCAACTACATTCGGGAAATCCATTGTACCAGAATCCGAAGGTTGTTTGATTTTGGCCAGTTGATAAACTTCTTTAGCAGGTGAGTAATAAGTGCATCAATAACTTGTGACTTGCTACGGAGTAAGGTGAAATCAGTCACATTAAACCTATCACTTAAGTCATGAATTGTGTCGCTTGATGACAAGTATCTTAATGTCATAAAAACTTTCTTTTCTAAGGGAATTGGTGATCTCCCAGACTGAAAGTCCTTTACTTGGAATACGTGCTAGAAATTGACACAGTTCCTCAACTGTTGTAGCATTAAGTTTAAAAAACCTCTTAAACTCATCTGGGCAGCCTTCGGGTGCGCGTGTATGGTCACGACTAAACGGCAGAGTATAGTTCACTACACCCGAACGGAAGCTAGTTCGACCATAGTCGTCAAAATGGACGCCACTATCTTCAATGAACAGCTACAAAACCTTTTAATTAACGAAAACGCAAGTTTGCTTAATGAGAACTTTGATATGACCACATCATTCTTTGGAGATAAATTCTCGGAACGTTTTCAACGACTATGCTGAAAACGCCATACCAGAGGAAGAATATGATAACGACGATTTCAAGAAATCTACTCAAGAGTTGAGTAAGTGACCGAGTTATCCCCAGACAAAAAAAAATGAACAAACCAACAAAATATCCAGAGTTTATTTACATAATTTATATTTACAATGTATATCAAACTGATGTATTTATGAACAAAATCGTTTGTTTGTGTTTCTGTTTTTCCAAATAAAATTCACAAATAGATGAAATATTTTTACTATAGGCCTAATACTGTCACTTTCATAATTTTAGTCTAACACCCGTCTTGGTCGAATTGATTGATAAAACATGATTATCCACTTTATATACTATTCAAAAAAAGTAGGGGATATTTGATTTTTAAGTGTTATTAAAGTCACCTAATGAAACTGACGAAGAAACAAATGACAAAATGAAATGAAGTTCACATTCATCGATTTATTCCAAATGATCGTTAGACTAAGTAAGGCACAGACTGACCATTATAAGGGTAAAATGATACCCGGGGTCAAACAGCAAAGTTACCACAGCATCACAACCAAGTCAGTAACGGGTAAATCCTCCTCTGTTTGCCAAACAAGCATTGATCCGACGTGGCATACTCCTAATGAGACGTCTAAGGTCATTTTGGTCCAGATTGTCCCATTCCTGTTGCAACGCAGCAGCAAGTTCTTGGACATTGGCAGGACGTTGTTGACGTTGACGTAACCTCTGTCCAAGCATGTCCCAGACATGCTCGATGGGGGAGAGGTCGGGACTCAGTGCTGGCCAAGGTAATGTGGTGATGTTCTGTTGTTGGAGGTAACCTGTAACGATCCTGGCCCTGTGACATCTTGCGTTGTCATCCTGGAAGATGAAACGGCGGCCATGACGTCGTGCGAACGGCACAACATGGACTGCCAAGATGTTGTCCCGGTAGTACTGGCCTGTAACACGCCCTGCAACAACATGTAAAGCCGTTCTTCCAGCAACAGTGATGCCTCCCCACACCATAACAGAACCACCCCCAAATCGATCATGTCTGATGACGTTAACGTCTTGGAAGCGCTCGTTTCGACGACGCCACACCCTCCTACGTCTGTCCAAAAAATCAACAGTGAACCTTGACTCATCTGAAAACATCACATTGCTCCAGCGTCGATTATCCCAGTGTTGACGATCCCTACACCAACGACGTCTTGCCTGAATGTGATGATCTCTCAAACAAGGGATCACGCGAGGACGTCGGGCGCGAAGGTGACCCCTATGCAGTCGATTCCGAATCGTCTGGCCACTCACTCTCACACCAGTGTCTGTTTGAAGACGAGCGCTGATCTGATTTGCTGTGATGACACGATTTCTCAAGGCCAAGGTACGGATAAATCATCCTGGGCTTGAGTTGTCGCCCTTGGTCGACCTGAGCGTGGTCTGTCCTGTACAGATTGTGTATCACGGTATCTGGACCATAGCCTGCTTATGACAGACTGAGAAACATTCATCGTCCGCGCCACAACCGCCTGTGTTGTGCCGATCTGTAGCATGCCAAGGGCACGTAACCTTTCATTTTGGGTAAGCCGACGCATATCAAAATTTGTTTTCTGGTCACTAAAACAATTAAACTGATGTTTCCACCCTGGAATTCAATGCCACAATGACTGTAACATTCAAAGTCAGAGTCGTGCAAATCTTGGGTTGGACCCCCATGATGGTCCCAAGCATCACCTGCATTCCATGCGGTAGCTATTGGTGCGTTTGGGCGTCACATGTAACTGGAAATGTTTCTTCTGTTAGGTTCTATAGTGACTTTTTTCGTAGTCATTTGCATATTTTAGTATTATGCCCCCAAAATCAAATATCCCCTACTTTTTTTGAATAGTATATAACATGGAACCTACTTAAATATGTTATATGAAGTTAAATAACTTTCAGGTTCTGGAGCAACTTTGGTAGTATACGTTCTATCTTCAAATAACAATTCCAACACAACACGTTTTGTCGCGAGCCGCCATTTTTAATCTGACTTGACCAGCCTCAACCGACCTCGAAGGGTTGGTTAAGCATGGTCGCGACTATAGTCTAACCATTTCAAGTTCGGGTGTGCATGTTCGAGACCTAGTTGAACTATGGTCGAACATTTGGACGAGCCGAAGGCGGCCCTGGAAGGTATCTGGAGATTGTATACTCAAAGTATTTCTGTGTCTTAACTCGGTCTTCTCTGATGCTGGTGAGAGAAATTAAACAATAATAAATATTTATAGTTAAAATAAGACGGTTAAACTTGTTGAATTTGCCTTACTTTATACTGTGGGGTTATTTATCACAAATTAAAATATAAGTCATTGATAGGAGTACTTGTGTTAAAAGTGTAGATTATTGCACAATGGAAAATGTTTCAAATAGATGTTGTTTATTATTAAGTATATGAACACAGCAGTCATATATTATATCAGGGATCGCGGAACAGGGGGGGGGGGGCTACAGGGTCTCCAACCCCACCCCCACACACTCTTTTTTTTTCAAGAAAAAAAATATCATTTCATTTAATTTTTTAACATGTAATCTCCAGCCAAAAACACTGTTGCAACTTGGTTAGGCTGTCAACATAGCAATGAATAAGATAAGATAAGATTTTATTGTATCAAAACATCCGAACTTAGGCCAACATAAAATATAAATATTTACATAAATACTGTTATAAATGGCAAATGTAAACATTTACAAACAAAGCAAATGATGATTTTAATGAAGTATATATATATACACATATATGTATAAACACATTTATCTGAAATATATAGGTCAATGCTCTTCAATATACAACTGCATTTAAGTGGGCAATCAACAATGAAAGAGCGAGAACGGTTGTACAGTATTTGAAACCCGTGGTTTAAATGAGTTAAAAATTAAAGCACCGACGGATTTTGCTATAGATTAGCTTGGATTGAAAACATAGTAAACAATTGTGGCAAGTGATGGTTATACGTAAATAGTGCGAAGAGTTTCGTAGGCGTGGAATTCTACTGGAAATCTAATTCATTTTCAACTTTTGGTAAAGAACATATTGCTGGCATTTTCTCTGGTCTGGTGGAATATTCTTATATCTGTCCCCTTCAATTTTGACATTCTTGTTATATTACACTTACATAGATGCCAAGCCTAATAACGATCGGTCTGTGTCGTCATTATCATCTTCACTGTCCAAGATGTGATCTACCAGAGGCAAAATACTCGCACCAACCAAGATTTTGGTCTTATCCGACGCCATATTGTCTATCAGCCGGGTTACTTGATTTGGTCCGATACGGTCACTTGACCGGCGTACGCCCTTTGCAAACCGGATCGCCTATCGGCGGATAAATCAAGCAGACCCATTGGTAGGGTAACCCACCATAAATTAATATCTCCAAATATCTCGACAATTACGCCACACTATTTATATATATGCCAAGCCTCAAATCAGTTTCACACAATTATAGTCACTAATATAAATAAACGATCATGTTGTACTCTATGACCATTAATCATGTATAAATAATAGACTGAAAATTAGTTCCAAGTGTCGTCCATAACATCCAGACACTTTTGAGTAAAAGATAGGTTACGTGCCCTTGTTTTGAAATTAGTCTCGCTTAACCAGTCTATCGACCATTCTACCCCTGATTGACAGGTCGGGATAATCAAGGCTACTTTTTTACGAAACATAACAAAAAGCTAGAACAAGAAATTGAATTTAGAAATAAGCACTTTAGACAACTCAACAAATGTTTTAAGAAACTTGTAAAAGTAAAATGAAACTACTGCTAGTATCATGTTCCTGTCTAACCCGAGTGTTTCAGAGATATTATTTGTACTAAACCAAAAGATGCCGCTCTTAACGGTACAGTTAATGATAAAGTAATTTAAAAAATAAAACAAACGTAATTTCTAAAGCTGCTGTAATAACCAAGAAGCTAAATTTTACTGCTATTCAAAATCGTCAACAATAGATTTTTTACGGCTGTAATAGTTGATATATTTGTAGAGAATTGCACGTGCCATGGCTATTTATCGACTCAAAGAGAGTGCGGGGTAGTCAGAAATCAGTTCGAGACACGCAACTGAAGCGTGCACATTTAGCCGTGTCGAGACCAACTTTCTGTAGAGTGCACGGGTCACCATTGGTGAACAATGTCAGATCTAGCTAAACCCTGAATTTAAACCCTTTAATATTAACCTAATCAACTTTTAACCAAACTAACTAATGTCACTTGATACGTTGGACGATATGAGGAATGGAGAAGTTCTAGCACAAAAAAAAATAATATTTATTCTAATTTGTCGGAAATAAAATGTAACCCCCAATATTTCAAGTACATAAAATAAGAAGAAATAAAAAAATAACTTAACTGCTTTCGTCTATACGTCTATCCTAAAGCACAAATATAATCCAAAAAGAATTTCGCACAATGAAATAAAGTGTAAACAATTCAGAAACACGTACTTATATACCCACAAGAATGTAACTATTTGTGTAATGCCAACTAATTTTATAGGATTAATCTAAAACCTAAGCCAACTTCAAACTAACCCCGACAGTCACCTGCTGGTGCGATTCCATTACAGGAATAGAAGAAAAACATAATGTGTCTGTTGAAATTAAATTTTAATTTTATGCTTCACAGCTACAATCCCAAAATATGCATTTAACATTCCATAGTATTTATCCATTGGAATGTGTCATTAATTAATTAATCAGCCTATATTTTGAACCATAATTGTTCAATCAATTTTAATTCAATCTAAACACATACTGTGCATTTTGAAAATGGAACGACGTGGCTGTGAGATCTGTAACAATAAAAACATCAAACTGAGAGAGAAAAAAACGCGTAAATTATTATTGCTGTTTAATATCAATGCTAATGTTGTTGGGATCCTCATTGTTCGTTCCTGTGATTTTACATCCACTTCAACCTAACCTGATATCGCAGAATAGTGGGAGTTTCTAAAATTACGTGTTAATTTATAAAGTATTAATATATACTCAGCCAAATTAAAAACTTGACACTGATGAATTTCAACAAATTTTTTTTTCTGGTAAGTCAAATAAATTTGAAAGTGTTTCTAACGATAGTAAGTAGTAAGAAGCCTTTAATTAAAGTCACGTGGATCACGTGACTTTTTTGCATATAAAGATGAAAAACCTGAAAAACACGTGCAAACACAAATTCGTGAGGTCAATCGATGCAAGTTTGCTTAAACTGAACACGCACACGTAACTTGAACTGGAAAAACAAATTAAAATTGCTATTTTCATCTTTGTTAGAAAATGCCGCGCCTTTCAAATGTAGAACGTCTACGTGAAATAGGTAGGCTCTATGCTGGTCAGTCTGTGGTCACGCCAGACAATAATTAATCTTAGAATGAGAGTGCTTCAAACTGGAACTATTGCCGACCGCCCAAGGGCGGGAGCGCCACGTTTGACGTCACTCCAGGAAGATCAAAGCAATACGATTTACGTCATCTTAGAAACAGATTTGTCACTGCAACCTCCACAAGTACAGAGATGTTTGGTGGAAGGGTAACCGCACAAACTGTTCGAAATCGCTTGCAGGCTGCTGGTCTTCGAGCTCGGAGGCCCTATAATGGACCAATATTGACACCTCTTCATCGCCGTAACCGACTTGTGTGGGCCACAAGACACATAAGATTTACTCAAAGACAGTGGAATTCGGTTGTCTTTAGTGACGAATCTCGATTCACTTTGAGATTTGCCGATGGCAAGGCCCGAGTGTACCGCAGACGTGGTGAACGTTACGCTCAAGTATGCGTCAGAGAGTTGACCGATTTGGTGGCGGTAGCGTCATGGTTTGGGGTTCTTTGTGTGCAACCTGTTCTTCTTCCGTTTATGTGGGCCTGGACTAACGTTTCAACAAGACAATGCTCGACCCCATACAGCAATTGCTACCCAGAATTTTTTTAAGAAATGCCGGTTTTAATCCTTTTGAACACATCTGGGACGAACTGGGTCGACGTGTTCGTCAGCAAGTGAATCCACCACTGACTTTGCAGGACATTCAACATGCTCTTGCTGAGCAGTGGCGACGTCTTCCTCGGGTAGTGTTTACTAATGTTCTGAGATCCATGAAAAGACATTGTGTGGCAGTACGAGACGCTAGAGGAGGCCACAACTGTTCCAAAACATTTTATTCCGATTGTTCTCCAAGTCTGTGAATTTCATTTTGGGGGGTACTGTGACATCACGAACGTTATCAATGTCAAGGACTTTCGGCGAGACGTATTCTTGCTTTCTGTTGATGTCAAGGTCGTCTGTGCACAACATAACACTAAAATAGTTGCCTTAAACCAAATACTTATGTATGCATGAATATATCCAACCGATGCGCGTTTTTACTCAATAATTTGTTGCGATAATATCCGAGAGAGAGAGAGAGAGAGGGAGAGAGAGGGAGAGAGAGAAATGGAGTTTACCGTCCACTCGACACAAACCAGGTCATTTCGGGACTAACATATGGTTCAATTTTATTTCCATAATTCGCTTGCGCGTAGGGGTTTTTAGCAGTGGGAGGAAACCGGAGGACCCGGAGAAAACCCACGAAGTTGGACAGGCGACCTTATTGCTTGTCATGTACAACCGGGGATTCGAAACCAAGACAGTTGATTCAATGACAGACTTTATGATACAGCACGCACGTGCTAACCATTCAACCATCAACCCCCCGATATTATCCAAATGTGGCAATGATTGAAAATGGATGTAATGTAATTGCATACTTGGCAACTCTTAAGATTTTTTTTGTTGGAAATAAACATCAATCTAAACAATTCTGGCTTATAGGCGGCTTTCTTTCAAGAGGTTAACTGTGGTTGTAATTATATACTTGGCAACTTGAGATATTTCCTGTTGGTCAAAACAGAAGGAAACATTAACAGAACACAGTTTTTATGGGATACAATCACTAGTTTATTCTAAAAGCACAACGTTTCGACAAGTATCCTCTTATCGTTATCAAGCACAAAATGAAGGAAACATGTGTTCTAGATATATCAATTCTGGCTTATTATAAGGGCGTTTCTTTGAGGGTGTTAACGGATTAACTGAGGGAGTGACTTCAATAAACCTAATATTTTGTTTGAATGTTAAAATGTAATGGGGTTTTTTTCTATTCAAATGTTACGTTAAACAAAGTATGCAATTAAAATTCGTGGTTTATTTATTTATTGCACACTTTTGGTCTTCTATGATAAAATCGAAACAATATATAAAATATTATCCGTAGAACGTAAACTGTTTATTTTTATATATACTGATCGCCATGGAAAACGCATCACTTTTTTTCCCAAATATTTTATTACTAGGTGGTTTTGTAAGTATAATATTATGCAATACTATGAACTATTGTTTCACACAATGCTCCCAAACGCAAAAAATATCGACCCGTGTGCACAAAAAAAATTGCACGAGATGCACATGAAAAACCCAATATTCACGTGCAGCATTGTGTGTGAGCCCTTTAAAAGCATGTTTTCAACTTAATGTGCAGTACATAAACTGTGAAACGTCATTCTGTCGTAATTTGTTGTTGGACGTGTGAAGGAATCGAGCTAGAGATGCCGAGACTTACTGAAAATCAAAGGAATGAAGCCATGGGAATGTCCCGGGCTGGCATGTCTACACGTGCTATTGCCAGACACTTCAATTGTCATCAGTCCACTATTGTAAGGTTGGTGGAACGTGTTCGAGTTACTGGATCAACACGTGACCGTCAACGTCCTGGTCCACAACGCGTTACATCAAGACCGCTACATCCGGGTCACTCATCTGCATGACAGATTCCGCCCAGCGACTCCTACAGGTGCAGCAGTCGTCGGAAGACAAGGACCAGTAAGTGCCAACACCGTAAGACGTCGTCTAAGAGAAGTAGGACTCCGTGCACGACGACCTTATGTGGGAGCTATCCTCAATGATCATCACCGTCAGCGGCGTTTGATATGGGCTCAAGGACACCAGACATGGAGAAGAGTAGACTGGCAAAGTGTGCTCTTCAGTGATGAGAGTCGCTTTCATCTTTATCACGCTGATGGCCGTCAACGTGTGTACGTCTTTGGGAACGTCTTGCAGACTGCTGCGTCTTCGAAACGAATCGATGGGGTGGGGGAAGTGTAATGGTGTGGGGAAGGCTTCACATTTCATCACAGGACCGCCCTACACATTTGCAGGGATCGCGTTAATGCTGTAGCCTACCGTGATGATGTCTTGCAACCAATTGTTGTTCCGATGTTTCGAGCGCACCCACAACTTCAGTACTTCCAACAGGATAATGCACGTCCGCATACCTCCCGTTTTAGTATGGACTACCTGGTTGCTAACAACATCATGTCTTGGACTGGCCAGCCATGTATCCGGACATGGCACCGATAGAACATGTCTGGGATGAGATTGGACGCTGTCTGTATCGGAGACATCAGATATGCACACCATTGCTGCTTTAGAAGCTGCTCCTGTCCAAGAATGGAACAATTTGCCCCAGGCCTTCTTTCAAACATTGGTAAATTCCATGCGACGTCGCTGCACAGCGTGCGTAAGAGCCCGTGGAGGACACACGCGCTACTGACATCTGTGTCGTACTTTTGGTTTTGACCGCTCTGACTTTGTACCGTTGATTACAGATTAAACATCCATAAGTGTAAAAATGTGTTGTTATTGATGTGTTCCCATTTGAATATTGTTCACAATAAGAAGCAAAATAAATAAGATATGTTTACAGGATCATTTTGTTATACGAAAAACTAAGTGATGCGTTTTCCATGGCGCTCAGTATACTTAAAATACTTATAACCTGATTCAAGTGCTATCAAAAGCATGGATTAAGAGCTTCAATCATACACACCATTTTGTTACCAGCATCGGTTAATTAATCTACACGAATCGGTAGGGATATGATAAAATCGAAAGAATGTTTAAAAATACTGAAATGAATTGAAGTGAAATGGGGTTTAACGTCCTACTGTTCTGCTCCGAACTGGGCTAATGAAGACAGGCATACGCCATACAGTGTGCTATGAGGAAAATTTTGCCCGGACAGCGGCACTACGGCCTACTCTTATATCGAATTCCAACAGTCCGGGGGTATTTTACATTCACGCCAATATGTACACGGGACCTCGGTTTTCGTCCCATCCGAACGACTAGACAGCTGTCCTATATTACTGACAAAGGGGAACCACGCCGAAAATCTGGATAGACTTTCTCGGTCAATGCAGGGATCGGATACCCGACCTCCAGACTAGCGAGACAGCGTCTTTCCCAATTAGCCACCGTGACCCCCCCCCCCCCCCCCCGCCTCTCGTATAAAATACTATGTGACATCTTTTTTATTTTTTATTTTTATATTATTACAAGAGAATAAAAGTATTTCGCTCCATATATCTATATACTGCATGGACTAAGGAGTTCATTGTTACCCAATAATTTGTTGAGATATTATCCGAATGTGGGAATGATTGAAAATGAATGTAATTGTAATTGCATACTTGGCAACTTTTGAGATTTTTTTTGTTGGAAATAAACATCAATCTAAACAATTCTGGCTTATAGGCGGCATTCTTTCAAGGGATTAACTGTGGTTGTTATTACATACTGGGCAACTTGAGATATTTCCTGTTGGTCAAAACAGAAGGAAACTGGCTTATAGGCGCGTTTCTTTGAGGGTGTTAACGGGTTAACTAAGGGAGTGACTTCAATAAACCAAATATTTGGTTTAAACAATATTTATTTACCATATACATGTATTACATACTATATACAATACATAATAATTTATTTGGATTGGGAAACAAGCTATAAAGCTTATATTAATCCGTCTCCAGAATAATGAAACAAAATAAATTTGCATAAAAATTATAATATATTACATAAAAAATATGTATAATATCGGGTCATTACTGTCACCGTGGCATCATTATGTTCAACGTGCGTCCTCATCCGCGGGGTGGGGTGGGGGGTTGGGGGTTGGGGGGGGGGGGTAGTTTAGGGTTTTTAATCGACTACATCACTACTTTATCAGTTTGAACAATTTCAAAACAAACCTGTTATAGTTCTAAGGGCATCTAGGTGGATTTTTTCAAGTTTGTCAATGTCAGTTTTATTACAATTATCATAAATCAGCGTCATCAAATATAGGGAGAATGAAGGATTTGTATATAGTCTCTAATGATTTCCTTGATAATTTATATTTGAAACTTCTTAGAACTCCTGCTTCCACTGTTTTAATTTTAGAAGTTTCGTTTTTAATAACTACAACTTGTTGTCTGTTCGATAAGTAATTTCTTAGTTTCAGTAGAGTCATTTATCCACGTTTCAGATAAGGTAAGGATATCAACGTCGGGAAAATCGATGAACAGTAAGTCTAATTTGTTTTGCAGGCTTCTAACATTTAAGTGAATTATATTGAGTTTATTCGGACCAGGGTTGGGATGAATATCGCCAGAGACTAAAAGGAACAGGCTAGCAATGGTTAGTGGGTGGTATTTGACAGACAACAATCTTAATTTGGAATCTTGATTAAAGAAGTTTGACAACTGATATGACAATGGCAAAGACAAGGACGATGGCCACGATGAGGATGACGTGACTAAGACGTAAGACGACGGAGATGACGACACATGGTATGATTCAAAGTGAACATATTTTAAACAACAAATATAAAAAGATGAGAACAAAGTATATACATAAGAGGCAGAGAATAATATCTCTATTGGACATATCAACAGTTTGACAAGGCACATAAAAATAGATGCGATGAGTATCGGATCGCGGTCAATATACACATGTTAATAGTGGGTAGTTTCAGTATAAGTCAAAGTGGGTTATAATCCACAATTTCCTGCTTGACAAGTTTCTTTACACTATGTTGCCTTAAGGTCATTATATAACCAGATCATGCATTAGGTACTAGTAGTGGTGTATGTAAAGATATATGCTTTCTATCAATGGTAGGTATGTTGGGATAAGTGTATACTGGTATTGGCAAATATGTAGGGACAGATACAGTATAGTAATGATAGGTAAATAGGGATACATACATCATAGTAGTGGTAGGTATGTAGGGATACATACATCATAATGGTGGTTAAGTAGGGGGTACATATATCATAATGGTTGGTATGTAGGCATACATACATCATAGTAGTGGTAGGTATGTAGGAATAAATACATCATAATGGTAGCTAATTAGAGATACATACATCATAGCAATGGTAGGTATGTTGGGATACATACATTATAGTAATTTTGGATATGTATGGAAATACATGCATACCTAAAGGAAGGTGTATAGTGTGATATCAATTATCCTAACCAGTGGTATACATCTTTAAGTCAATATTCAGGCAGTGATAGAGGTAAATATACAGATATACTATTCATTATCATAACTAGGGATATACTTTTATAAGACAGAAGTTTCAATAATCAAAGCCAAGTGTATGCATCTATAGATCAAATATTCATGCACAGTGATAAGGGCGGGCACATAGTTATATCAATTAGCATAAACTAGGGGTATCTTTAAAATTAGGTTGTCGCCATGCTGGTGCAGTGATAAAGTTAGGCGCACAGCTATAATTCCAGCTTAGGATAACTAGGGGTATACATCTTTAAATCAATCGATGTCACAATGATACAATATTCATGGCCAGTGTAAAAGGCAGGCATGTAGAAACAATATCAATTATCGCAACTGAAGGTATATCAAAATACGCTCCCAATGGTATAGTTTGGTATGTATACCCATATTAAATAAATGCACAACGATAAAGCTAGTTAGCTATGAAGTGATATACCACTTATCTTATCCGCGGATTTAAAATTATAAATCTATATTCACGGACTAAGATGATGATTGGTATAAAATGGATATGAAGTAACATAATATATGCCATTATAGCTATGGATATATATATATATTATAATATAATTCAGATATATCAAGAAGTTTGCTCATTTACCGCTAGTCTAAGGCGGTAACGATCACGTGGGGAAGTTTCAGCCAATCAGGTAATCACTTTTTCGATTTTAGTCAGTCACATATGCACGTGTATCATCTTGAGCAATGTAGACATACCGTTAGTTTCTTTTTGCTTATTTGGTTTGTAAACTAAAGACAAATAAAGAAAAATTACTGTGTTTGGGTAGGTCCTTCGTCCATTGGAATATTAACAAAAGAATCATCCACATCTGTACGACGAAGAGTCAATTTTAATTTTGTTTCGGATATGATCTGATTTAGTTGTTTCTGTGTTCTTATTAGGACCACTCTGTCATCGCGTTTTTTTAACAAAAATTATGCCATCGCTTGTCCATGTTGACTGAATTTTCTTTTCTTTTTGGAGTTGACGCGCTTGGTAAGCCAGGTTGGAGCGAACTTTTGTAAGGTCTTCATTAATGAAAACATTTTTTGGGAAAATATCTTTAATTTTCTGGTGGGTTCTTGGTGTTGAGGTAAGTAAGTTGGGATGATGAGCCAGGTTGATTCGAATTTAACTCAGTTTGGTCTCCTTCGGGCTGACACTAGAGAATATTTCTACTTTGCTTCTTATGTCTTTGAGATTTTTAGTTTGCTTTATGAAGGGGATAGTCTTTTGTCATATATCTGGCGATCGTGTGACGCCTTTGGGACCGTGAAAGCCTTCGGCATTGCGCGCAATTCTAGTTAGGCTTTCACCTTCGGTGAAAGACTATTGTTATTACTAAGATTATTCTTCTTCTTATTACTAAAATTATTAGGCTTTCGGTGAAAGAGTATTGTTATTACTAAGATTAATATACTATTCAAAAAAAGTAGGGGATATTTGATTTTGGGGGCATAATAGTAAAATATGCAAATGACTACGAAAAAAGTCACTATAGAACCTAACAGAAGAAACATTTCCAGTTACATGTGACGCCCAAACGCACCAATAGCTACCGCATGGAATGCAGGTGATGCTTGGGATCATCATGGGGGTCCAACCCAAGATTTGCACGACTCTGACTTTGAATGTTACAGTCATTGTGGCATTAAATTCCAGGGTGGAAACATCAGTTTAATTGTTTTAGTGACCAGAAAACAAATTTTGATATGCGTCGGCTTACCCAAAATGAAAGGTTACGTGCCCTTGGCATGCTACAGATCGGCACAACACAGGCGGTTGTGGCGCGGACGATGAATGTTTCTCAGTCTGTCATAAGCAGGCTATGGTCCAGATACCGTGATACACAATCTGTACAGGACAGACCACGCTCAGGTCGACCAAGGGCGACAACTCAAGCCCAGGATCGATTTATCCGTACCTTGGCCTTGAGAAATCGTGTCATCACAGCAAATCAGATCAGCGCTCGTCTTCAAACAGACACTGGTGTGAGAGTGAGTGGCCAGACGATTCGGAATCGACTGCATAGGGGTCACATTCGCGCCCGACGTCCTGGAGTGATCCCTTGTTTGAGAGATCATCACATTCAGGCAAGACGTCGTTGGTTTAGGGATCGTCAACACTGGGATAATCGACGCTGGAGCAATGTGATGTTTTCAGATGAGTCAAGGTTCACTGTTGATTTTTTGGACAGACGTAGGAGGGTGTGGCGTCGTCGAAACGAGCGCTTCCAAGACGTTAACGTCATCAGACATGATCGATTTGGGGGTGGTTCTGTTATGGTGTGGGGAGGCATCACTGTTGCTGGAAGAACGGCTTTACATGTTGTTGCAGGGCGTGTTACAGGCCAGTACTACCGGGACAACATCTTGGCAGTCCATGTTGTGCCGTTCGCACGACGTCATGGCCGCCGTTTCATCTTCCAGGATGACAACGCAAGATGTCACAGGGCCAGGATCGTTACAGGTTACCTCCAACAACAGAACATCACCACATTACCTTGGCCAGCACTGAGTCCCGACCTCTCCCCCATCGAGCATGTCTGGGACATGCTTGGACAGAGGTTACGTCAACGTCAACAACGTCCTGCCAATGTCCAAGAACTTGCTGCTGCGTTGCAACAGGAATGGGACAATCTGGACCAAAATGACCTTAGACGTCTCATTAGGAGTATGCCACGTCGGATCAATGCTTGTTTGGCAAACAGAGGAGGATTTACCCGTTACTGACTTGGTTGTGATGCTGTGGTAACTTTGCTGTTTGACCCCGGGTATCATTTTACCCTTATAATGGTCAGTCTGTGCCTTACTTAGTCTAACGATCATTTCATTTTGTCATTTGTTTCTTCGTCAGTTTCATTAGGTGACTTTAATAACACTTAAAAATCAAATATCCCCTACTTTTTTTGAATAGTATATATTAGATTGCCTTTTTGAGAAATAGACCTCTAAACATGCTCGTACAGCGGCGCTAGTCTTCTTCTATATAGAATTCCAACCGGCAAGGGATCTTTTACGGTCACACCAATGTGTACACGGGACATCGGAATCGCGTTCATGTAACTGGTTCAAAAATTGATTGAATATTCAATGAAATATCGCCAATTTTCTGGTTTCGTGCACGTTAAAGATTTGACGTCACTAATAAAAATTTAATATTAATTACAGATAAAGTCCATGCTCAAACAACGTCATGCCTTTCATCATAGGTCCAATATTCGATACTACCCTACGATACTACTTTCTTATAAACAGCGCGAGCCGTCGATTTCTGTCCAGATGATTACCGGTATAAGATAATTTTGACAAAGAAGCAACAATATTAATTCAAAGACTAATTATTACACACATCAATCAACTATTTCTGTTACAGGGTCACTAACCCCATATTTTGGATAGAAGGAAACACTCATAGTTGAAATAATTTCAGTTCAAATATCATCACTGATAAAAGCACTCTTGAATAGTCTCTATACGTTGACAAAACGTACAGAGTGTATCCCCCCCACCCCCCTTATGTTTCGCTTAACAATGAAAGCTGCCGTTTTCAATATTCGATCCCTCTGTTTTCCTACTCCTGATATGTGGGACTGTTGTACAATCGTTTTATATATAACACTACCGATAGGCCTCTCTGTAGAAGAAGTTCCAAAAAAGAATTATGTTGACTTTTCGAGAAATAGGCCTCTAAAAATGCTCCAAATCGTAAAAATACGACATTTTTTATTTTCGATCTCTTTTTTCGGCTACCCCTGACATTTCAAAAAATGATACAGTGGTTTCACGAAACAGAGTACCCATTAGCCTCTCGATTGAGAAAGTTTTTAAAAAATCGTTTTGGGCGTTTCCGAGAAACATGCGTCCAAAGTTGCTCGAAATCGTAAAAAACGTTACTTTTCAAAGTCACATAACTTTTTAAATTTTTGATAGAAACATGCCGCTTTAGTACCATCCAATAGACAATTCAATTGGCTATTAAACGATATAAAACTTTAACTAATCGACAAGAACACAATTGATACATCGCATTTTCCGCACAGGCACCTATTTTTCTCAATTTTGTCAAAGTTTGGATACCTTTCTTGACTACTTCCGGTGATTAGCCTCTCGATTGAGAAAGTTTTTTTAAAGATCGTTGGGGGCGTTTCTGAGAAACATGCGTCCAAAGTTGCTTTAGTACCATCCGATAGACAATTCAATTGGCTATTAAACGATATAAAACTTTAACTAATCGACAAGAACACAATTGATACATCGCATTTTCCGCACAGGCACCCATTTTTCACAATTTTGTCAAAGTCTGGATACCTTTCTAGACTACTTCCGGTGATTAGAGGATTTTCATTTATAGTTCATGGACTGGTTTGGTCCTTCGACTTCATATTCCTGAATTTTCAGAAAAATCGTTGGAGCCGTTTTAAAAAAATAAGAACTCTACGATTTGACCAAAATGCGAAAAAAAGTGAAAAATCAAAGTCAACATTTCAGAACAAAACTTATATTGTTGCAATCGGATTGATGTCAGCTAGCTATCCAAAAATATAACTGAAATTTCAAAATTCCCAAAAATAAATTTTTTAGAAAATTTTGAAAATTTTCCATTTTTCACCAAAAAAAATGATAGCGACAAACTAGGCAAAACGGAAAATATTAATCTTAGTAAAAACAATAGGCTTTCACCGAAGGTGAAAGCCTAATAATATTAATCTTAGTAATAACAATAGTCTAACTAGAACTGCGATGCAGTAATGACGGGTTTCACCGGTGCCACGTTACCCTAAACATTCATTTCCGGTACCAATGAAACCATTAAACAGGTTTCCACATAAGCATTGGACACATCAAATAATAGAGAATTTTCCAAAATTTCACGATTTTTCGACTCTTTTCAATTTTCAGTCCATTTTTTATCCTATTCCAGACGTCTCGAATTCTTATTGGATAGTTTCATGCACAAGACTACCGAAAGGACTCTCGATAGAGAAAGTTTAAGAAAAATCCTTGGAGCAGTTTTCGAGATCAAGGCGTCCAAAAACGCTCCAAATCAGAAAATACTTGATTTTCAGCGTGCCATAGTTTGCTGCCTGGTCATAGTATCCTTATAAATTTGGTATCATACGACAGTTCAATCATCGTGCTACACAACGATACATTATTTTGTTTAATCCGTTGAAATTGGACGGAGAAATCCCGTTTTTCCCAAAAGCACCCATTTTTTGCCTTTTTTTTTCAAAATATCGAGCATTATTTCGACTACTTCCGGTTTACGGATCGTTGTTGAAATTGCTTTATCCAACGGTCTGACAATATGGCTTTACGATCCTGAAGTTTCAGAAAGATCGATTGATGCTTTAAAAAAATATAAGGGTTGGAAAATGGGCAGAAAATTCGAAAAAAAAAGAAAAATAAAGGGCGATAACTCGGAATGAAACTTATATTACTGGAATCGGAAGGACTTCAGGTATCCAAAAATGTAGGTCAAATTTGAAAATTTGGAAAAATAACAAAAATTGTCTCGAAAACAACGTGTTTTCAATTTTCGAACGATAAAAGTCATAGACGAATGTTCGAAATCTCGGAAAAGATTAAGGGTTTCCGAAAATGTCATTTGTTTAAAAATAGGTAAAGAATTGACGAAACAACGGCCGATTTTCGATTCCAGGAAAAAGTCCAAACTTCGGTCATTTCCGGAATGCGCAGAAGTTTGAAAAATAGTTTATCCAGTAGCCACCACATGGTTTCCAAAAAGAATACTTAGTTCCAGATCAATATCTGTTTCCGATCATAGAGAAATAGGCTCCCGCGGAAAAAAATAATAACTAGACCTGCATGGCAGTACTGAATCGGCTTTAAGGTAACAGACCGGAAGAAAGCATACGAAAGTCCATTCACTGAGCTATCGAACGATACTTTAGCTCTTTTGATCTGGTAATATCCAACGGAGAAATCGCGTTTTTGGCATAAATCTTTATTTTTACGCATTTTTTCAAAATATCGGATATCGTATCAACTACTTCCGGCTTACGTATCAATTTCGGAATAGTTTTAAAACGTGGCGTTGGCCTTTAACTTCCTGTACCAGAAGATTCAGAAACATCCATTGAGCAATTTTGAATAAAAAGAAAAATAGAAGAGCATTTTCAGTAATTTAACGATTTTTCAATTTGTTTTCAAAGTTTCAGGCTCTTTTTGGACCATTTATATCATTTCAAGTCTTTTACATTTGGATGCACACCCTAGACCACAACTCGCTAACCTCTAGATCCAATAGTCAATCCCCATATTAGTCAAAAAATTATCAGATTAGCCAGCTTGGATCTTCCCTTGTGAAAAGTGTAAGGATGATGGATGGTCTGACAAAGGACAACATATAGTTAGATGGGATGAAAAACCTAGGTCCTATGTACGCATTTGCTTGCACGTAACACAACCCAAAACAATTGGAATACTAAATGAGTTCCCTATAGCGTTGCTGTCCGGGCAAAAATCCTTCATAACACAATTTTCTAAATTGATTATCTATTTCTGGTAATGTGCACCACTTTGATGCCATTTTCTACCTAAGCAGCAGTGGGGGTGCCAGTCACATATTTTAAGGAGGGTGGGGGTGGGGTGAACAAGTGGTTAACGCGTCCGTAATCCATCATGAGGTCTATCATTGAATCGATTGGTGTGGATGTGTCATAGATTATACATGACAAGGACTAGTGCCTGTCCAATCTCCTGGGTTTCCTCCCACTGTTACGAAGTCAAAGTACTGTGGAATCCAGAACCCTGCTGTACGTGACCAGGGCATAGGGTCATCTGGTTTCCCCCCACTGGTAAAGACCCCAATGCACAAGCATATTATTGAAATGAAGTTTAACCATAAGTTATGCCCAAAATGACCTATTTTGTATCAATAGATGTTAAACCACATTTCTTCATCAGCCAATCTTCAACGTACAGGAGGGGTTTTAGACGGTTGTCAATGCCTAACTGGGAGTTGTTTTTTTTTTTAGATGGTTGATTATCTTCTATATATATATATTTGTGACTGTCGTTTGTCTGTCTGTCTGTCTGTCTGTCTGTTCGGGGTTGGCGGCTACACTAGGTCTGCCCCGAGTCTGAAATTTGGGGTATAGGGGTAGCTCGGACCGGGGAGTAACATACGCCAGGTGGCGTTAATCTACCACTTCCGGTTTCGGAGTTATGACCCCCGAGCGAAGCCGGTCTGTTCGGGGTTGGCGGCTACAGTAGGTCTGCCCCGAGTCTGAAATTTGGGGTATAGGGGTAGCTCGGACCGAGGAGTAAAATAGGCCAGGTGGCGTTAGTGTACCACTTCCGGTTTCGGAGTTATGACCCCCGAGCGAAGTCTGTTCGGGGTTGGCGGCTACACTAGGTCTGCCCCGAGTCTGAAATTTGGGGTATAGGGGTAGCTCTGACCGGGGAGTAGCATAGGTCAGGTGGCGTTAGTCTACCACTTCCGGTTTCGGAGTTATGACCCCCGAGCCAAGCCGGTCTGTTCGGAGTTGGCGGCTACACTAGGTCTGCCCCGAGTCTGAAATTTGGGGTATAGGGGTAGCTCGTACCGGGGAGTAACATAGGCCAGGTGGCGTTAGTCTACCCCTTCCGGTTTCGGAGTTATGACCCCCGAGCGAAGCCGGTCTGTTCAGGGTTGGCGGCTACACTAGGTCTGCCCCGAGTCCGAAATTTGGGGTTTAGGGGTAGCACGGACCGGGGAGTAACATAGGCTAGGTGGCGTTAGTCTACCACTTCCGATTTCGGAGTTATGACCCCGAGCGAAGTCTGTCTGTTCGGGGTTGGCGGCTACACTAGGTCTGCCCCGAGTCTGAAATTTGGGGTATAGGGATAGCTCGGACCGGGGAGTAACATAGGCCAGGTGGCGTTAGTCTACCACTTCCGGTTTCGGAGTTATGACCCTTGTTACGATTACTCGATTCCCTTAGCGAAGAACGTAAATGGAAATAGGGTTCGCTCCAGTCTAGTACTATACCAAAAGAATAAGACAAACAACAAGTTAAAAATTAATAAATTTTATTAGGAGGAAAACAATTAATTAATTGTAGGCCTATATATTATAGGTTCTACGGCAATAAATAAACAAATCGGCAATACCTAAACAAATCATCAAATTGCATAAATTATAAAATATTGGTAGGCAATTATAGTAGTGAACGCCAGATACTTTCTGTATTAAAATAATTAAAAATATGAAGCTGATCATTGACGTTACCGCCCTTTGCCCTAATTGTGGGATTGCATGTTTTTCCGTCCCAAAAGCCAAAAGTGACAAAATAGGGATTTTTCCCCAAAAAGTGGGGATTTACCCACTTACCCACTAATTGATAAAAATGGGGATTTTTCCCCCAAAATGGCAAAAGTGGGTATTTACCCACTAACCCAATAATTGATGAAATGGGGGTTTTTCCCCAGGAGTGATGAGAGTTAGGATTTTACCCAACTATTGATAAAAGCGGGGATTTACCCACTAATTGATGAAATTAATGGGGATTTTTCCCCAAAAATGATGAGTTGTGAGGTTATCTCACTAATGATTAGGAGCTGAAATAGAACCTGTAAAATATACAAAAGGCAAGTAGATCTATATGTTGTTATTTAACGTTGTTGAATTCGGCTCTGGGAGGCCTCGAATTCCGGTCAAAATAAGGCCTACAAAAGGAGACAATCAATATTGACAAATTGACGGGGGAAACTGAGTCTAAGGCCTAGGCCTAACTTGCAAAAAAAAGTTCTATAGTCCAGCTTAAATAATCGCCAGTCAGTGTTCTACCGTTTACCACGGGAATTAATAGGCTGCTATTCACCTACCAATAATGTATCCATGACTTTCTTTAAGGCAAAATTGGCCTAAAAAGTAGTAACCTTAGATTCGACTGCGCCCAGTGACTGCCGGAGACCGAAGTGTCAAACCTAAGGCCTGTCGTCTGCTCTAATTAAACGCTCCGCCAATCAGAAGGATTGGAACGTCGGCTTGCGCTCACCAACCAATGAAATGACTTCGAAGGTAAGCGCGAGTACTACGGCCAATCACAGTGCCTGGAACAGACGCTCGTGTAAAACGTCAGTCAAATGCCGGAGTTGGTGAATGAAGCTTGTCAGAATCCGAGACGATGAATATTTGAAAAATACGGGTGCAATCTGCATTGGTATGCTTTCTTGCGTAAGTATTCCTATCGCCCTTGAGATGGGGCATATTAATACGAATTATTGAAACATGACAAGCTGAATTTCGACCAGGGTAGAAGTAGTTCTCACGCGTTGACTTTGTGAAATCAAACGCACGCGGTCTGCCTCCATTTGAGTAGATAAACTTTAAATAATATAGCAGGTTAATGTCATCTCTAATTCTATGACCTTTTGACTTGTAGACTTTGGCCGCGATATATATATAATAATGATACTACTAATAATATACTATTCAAAAAAAGTAGGGGATATTTGATTTTTAAGTGTTATTAAAGTCACCTAATGAAACTGACGAATAAACAAATGACAAAATGAAATGAAGTTCACATTCATCGATTTATTCCAAATGATCGTTAGACTAAGTAAGGCACAGACTGACCATTATAAGGGTAAAATGATACCCGGGGTCAAACAGCAAAGTTACCACAGCATCACAACCAAGTCAGTAACGGGTAAATCCTCCTCTGTTTGCCAAACAAGCATTGATCCGACGTGGCATACTCCTAATGAGACGTCTAAGGTCATTTTGGTCCAGATTGTCCCATTCCTGTTGCAACGCAGCAGCAAGTTCTTGGACATTGGCAGGACGTTGTTGACGTTGACGTAACCTCTGTCCAAGCATGTCCCAGACATGCTCGATGGGGGAGAGGTCGGGACTCAGTGCTGGCCAAGGTAATGTGGTGATGTTCTGTTGTTGGAGGTAACCTGTAACGATCCTGGCCCTGTGACATCTTGCGTTGTCATCCTGGAAGATGAAACGGCGGCCATGACGTCGTGCGAACGGCACAACATGGACTGCCAAGATGTTGTCCCGGTAGTACTGGCCTGTAACACGCCCTGCAACAACATGTAAAGCCGTTCTTCCAGCAACAGTGATGCCTCCCCACACCATAACAGAACCACCCCCAAATCGATCATGTCTGATGACGTTAACGTCTTGGAAGCGCTCGTTTCGACGACGCCACACCCTCCTACGTCTGTCCAAAAAATCAACAGTGAACCTTGACTCATCTGAAAACATCACATTGCTCCAGCGTCGATTATCCCAGTGTTGACGATCCCTAAACCAACGACGTCTTGCCTGAATGTGATGATCTCTCAAACAAGGGATCACTCCAGGACGTCGGGCGCGAATGTGACCCCTATGCAGTCGATTCCGAATCGTCTGGCCACTCACTCTCACACCAGTGTCTGTTTGAAGACGAGCGCTGATCTGATTTGCTGTGATGACACGATTTCTCAAGGCCAAGGTACGGATAAATCGATCCTGGGCTTGAGTTGTCGCCCTTGGTCGACCTGAGCGTGGTCTGTCCTGTACAGATTGTGTATCACGGTATCTGGACCATAGCCTGCTTATGACAGACTGAGAAACATTCATCGTCCGCGCCACAACCGCCTGTGTTGTGCCGATCTGTAGCATGCCAAGGGCACGTAACCTTTCATTTTGGGTAAGCCGACGCATATCAAAATTTGTTTTCTGGTCACTAAAACAATTAAACTGATGTTTCCACCCTGGAATTCAATGCCACAATGACTGTAACATTCAAAGTCAGAGTCGTGCAAATCTTGGGTTGGACCCCCATGATGATCCCAAGCATCACCTGCATTCCATGCGGTAGCTATTGGTGCGTTTGGGCGTCACATGTAACTGGAAATGTTTCTTCTGTTAGGTTCTATAGTGACTTTTTTCGTAGTCATTTGCATATTTTAGTATTATGCCCCCAAAATCAAATATCCCCTACTTTTTTTGAATAGTATATAACAATAATTATAGTTTTATTCTCGTGCAACTTGAGCAGGGAAGTTATCACAAACATGTCACAAAGTGATGCATCTAGCTATAACTAAATAGCTTATAAAAATAACAATACTGACTCTGGTGCATGGCACATATTAACGTTGACGTAATGATACTAAGTTAGCAATACTAAGTTAGGTCGATTCAGCTCTAATATTAGCTTTGCTTCCGCGCGTAACATTGGCCCTTCCCCTTCAAAACATTCGTCCCGAATGAGTAAATAAAAATAAACTCTTTTTTTTTAAAGGCAAAGCTATAGGAATGAGTATATAGGCTACCTTGTTTATCAAAGGTCAGGTAATGTACGTACACGAGACTGGCAGGATAACATGAAAATTGGGCTAGGCAAACGCCTATACTTATTCTGCACTAAACAGTGACATTTGCCACTTAAATATTACACATATATGCAAGAAGTAAACATGCCTATTGCAGGTCTATATTTAGGCCTGAAAAGTTATATAAACTATTAATTACACACTTATTAACCAAACATTATCGCGATATTAACTAGATTAGAAAGGTTTGCGAATACACCAGTGCACTAGTTACCACCATGCCCACATCCTGTTAAAACAACAAACAGTGATAATTTGGCTGATTGAATTATAAATTATTATAACAGGGATGATCAACTATTAAACACTCTTAACTAATGTTTCTTTGAATAATATATATATAGCATTTAAATGAATTCTATTACAGCTACATATTAAGTGAGACGGCAAACACCGTAAATCCATTTCTAATGGTAAAATCCTGCAAGCCGGCAAGAAAGTTAGTGAACATGAAACAAGAACAATATAATAAAAGCAGCACTACTCTAACAGGAAGAAGTAGTTTTCATCATTCAAATACAGGAAGTCTTAAATCTCCTGCAATTTTTGACTTATGAATGATTGTAAACCAGTAATACCATAAAATTGGGCCTCACCAAGCAATTCATGTAACAATTGATAGCTATATGGCAATGCCATTTTGGATGCAGGGACTCCAACATCCCCTCTTAAAAATGTTAGAATGGTATCAAAATGTTTTGGCGATCTATCTATAAAATAATAAGGAAGGCCACCTTTCTTTTCAGCTTTGATAGGAGCATCCTCCTTAAGCAAGTGAAAAAACAGAGTCTCCTGATGTGACCTCAAAGTGGCCATAGTGGTTTTAAATTCTGTTCCCCCCACATCTAAAATAACCATTCTGTGTTCATTATCTGCCATATTCTTAAGTTGTTTAATTTTCAGCACCAGACTGGATTCGGTCGAACTATTATTGTTATTAGAATTTGGAAACTCTGGTGGCCTCTCACTAACCCGCAGTGTTGCTATGGATCCGGAAGACACGTCAGACAGGGCCGACGATGAAGAGGATGAAGATGAAGATGAAACAGTTCTCAAACGCTTACGATTAATGCGGATAGGAGACACAAAAAGTGGTTTGGCTAAATTACTTGCAGTACTGGGGATTTCAGAATTTTGTGGAGGTACCACTTCAGGCACTGCTGTCACTCTGGCCTCTCGTCTTTCGGAGTCGGACCTGGCTTGACGCCTTAAGATTTAACCTCATTTTTCATGTTGGCCACAAAATCCTTATATTCGGCCTTCTCTATCTCACCATATCTCATGTTGGCCCTTTTTACCCTCTCCATGGTGGCACGTGGACATCCAGGGTGTTTAATGTCCGGTCGGTTTGTAACATTCTTGCATTGACTACATTTGTATCCAAAACCAGAATGGCTACTGATGATGTGCCTCTCGCAATGGGCGATCCGCAGATATTCTCGGTTATCATTGCATATACTGCATTTATACCGTGTGACCTGTAATACATAATGAAAATGACCTTCGTTATTTAAAAAGTGATTGCTACAAAGGTTTGTTGGGGTTTTTTTTATTTTTTTTTATTTAATATGCTTATTATTTAGTGCTTATTTCCCAATTGAGTAGAATTGCCCACATATGGTTTTAACAAATTGTGATGGATAACCTTGGGTATAGAAGCCACAGACTTTCGAATTTTATAAAGTACGTCATTGATGGGTTTTAACACGACACAAGGACCCTCCCATGCAGGGCTTAATTTATTTCCTGCATCCTTACACCGGGCATTATAAATCCACACACGGTCTCCCGCCTTATATTGATTAACCAGAATATTTCTGTCATGGTTGCGTTTCATATTATCCGCTGATATCCTTAACCTTTTACGTGCGAATTCATGAATTGTTTTTAATCTTTCCGTCAACCGATATGCATATTCTGATTTGTTTTGATTTACTTCAGGTAGAATTCTACCAAGAACAAGATCAACAGGTAGGTTTATTTTACGTCCTAAGACCATATGATTGGGACTAATGCCAGTAGACTCGTGATCCGCTGAACGATAGGCAGTTAATAATAAACTTAAGTGCTATCCCAGTTTTTTTTATTTTCAGCAATGAAACAAGATATCATGTTTTCAATTTTACGGTTTTCCCTCTCAATCATCCCATCTGATTGGGGTCTGTAGGCGGTAGTACGCGTTTTCGTAATACCCAATATTGTGCATATTTCCTTAAACACTTATGACTCAAAATTTGATCCCTGATCGGAGTGGAGCTCCATAGGCACTCCGAAAATGCTAACCACCCGGTCTATAAATTTATTGGCTACAGTATGCGCTTTTTGGTCCTTCATTGGTACCGCATCGACCCACTTAGTGAAATAATCAGCCATTACTAAAATAAACTTGTTTCCGTTTTCAGTCACAGGTAATGGTCCAATGACGTCTAGTGCCCACCGTTCCATTGGAACACCAACATTATATTTTTTAATGGGGCTTTAGCAGTTTTAGTCTTGAATTTTCGAGCAGAACAATAATCACATGCTTTAACCCAGTGCTTGATGTCATTTCCCATATTATTCCACATAAATCTCTCCTTTATTTTGGACAGAGTTTTCTTTCTGCCTAAATGTGCCCCACCAACCCCATTGTGAAGGTGTTCATTGACTACCTTCCTAAGGCTAACTGGCAAAATTATCTGAAAATGGGGTTGTCTCCCCTTATCTGGTTCCCACTCATAACAAAGGATATTATCCTTAAATACCAAAGAATCAAAGCGCATCCAGTAATATTTTAAGCTTTCACTCTCTAGTGAAATATCAACCAAAGGCGGTCTTTTATTTCCCTTAACCCACAAACTGACTTTTTGTATAATTGGGTCTTTTTCTTGAAAATTGATAACATTCTGACCCTCTAATAATTGTGACATATCTAACTGTACATTTTTACTTTCAGGGGGAACATTGAGTGGATTTTTATTTAAGGTACATGAGTTTTCCATGTCATTGGACATGGCATTCACAGACACGTCACACAGTGAAATTTGATTATCAGGATTGGCCTCACAGGTATAATTTTGCTCAGCCCGAGTACAGTGCCCACACTGTTCGATACATGGCCTCCGCGAAAGCGAATCTGCTTTATTATGGGCACGCCCTGCACGATATTCTGTTTTGAAATGATATAAGAACTTGAACCATCTAGCCAATTGACCTTCAGGATTTTTAAAATTGATAAGCCAGGTCAGGGCCCTGTGATCTGTGCGAACTCTGAAAAACTTCCCATACAAATAATGATGAAATTGTTTTATTGATAGCACAATAGCCAATAGCTCTCTTCTAGTCACACAATATTTGCGTTCAGTTCTACTGAATGCCTTACTATAATATGAAATAACTTTTTCAGTGCCACATTGAATCTGAGATAAAACAGCCCCAGCTCCAAAATTGGAAGCGTCGGAATCGATAATGAACAAGCCCCCTGGCTGGGGAAATGACAGAATCGGTGGACTGGTAAGTGCACCTTTTAGATTATCAAACGCTTTCTGACTATCTTCCCCCCAAACGAATTTCTGGGTTTTCTCGGTTAGTTTATGCAATGGTTTTGCTATGTCCGCAAATTTTGATACAAATTTTCTATAATAAGAACATAGCCCCAAAAATGATCTAACTTCTTTCACTGAAGTAGGAATCGGCCAGTTTTGAACTGCATGAGTTTTCTCAGGATCGGTGGCTATGCCATGTTCACTGACCACATGACCCAGAAAAGACACCTCTTTCTTCAACATTGCACACTTATTGGGGTTCATTTTTAAATTGGCTTCTCTTAATCTTTGAAATACTAGGTTCAAGTTTTCCATATGTCCCTCAAATGTTTTCGCGAATACAATAATGTCATCAAGATAGACCATGCAAATTTTCCATGTTAGTTTAGATAAAACTTTATCCATGAGACGAACAAAAGTGCTCGCGGCATTACATAATCCCATCGCCATGCGATTGAAATGATATAAACCACCGCCTTGAATTGCGAAGGCCGTTTTCGGTCGATCTTTCTCAGCTATTTTTAACTGCCAATACCCTGAACGCAAATCAATGGTGGAAAAAATTGAATTTCCAGATAGAGCGTCTAGTGTTGTATCTATTCTAGGTATCGGATGGCTACACTTCAATGTCACCCCATTCAATCGACGGAAATCCAAACAAAAACGCAGACTGTTGTCTTTCTTTTTGACTAGCACTACACAACTACTCCATGGACTACATGAGGGCTCAATTATTCCCTTATTAATCATATCCTCAAGCTCTTTTTCAACCTCCTCAACCTTAGCTATGGGAATCCTACGGGGATGCTGTTTAATTGGAGGATTAAGTCCTGTATCAATTTCATGTTCCACTTAATCAGTCAAGCCTAGATCACCCGACGACTTTGAGAACACATCTTTATATTTTATTAATAAATTTTTTAGGGCTAGCTTTTGGCTCTCCTCGAGATCGACGGACGACTTATGGTACAATTCCACCAGGTGCTCAGGTATGTCATTATTTTCGGATGAACTTGATTTATTTGTTAATATTTCATTTACATCACAATCGGGGGGAGAATCCATACACATATCAATGACCTCACAGAGACCCTGCAACAACTGTGATTATCTCCCTTTTGATATCTATAACATGGAACTTCATCCCCCTTTATTGATAAACAGTTTTTCATAATTAAAATATCTATGTTATGCTTCGTTAAGAAATCGATCCCAATAATACCAAAATTGGTAATTTTTGCAATTAGAAATTCATGTTTAAAACTATGTGCACCAATAATCACATTTGCAGTACATTTCCCTAGGAATGGTTCTCTTTCCCCAGTAGCAGTGATAAGGTTCAGTTTTACTGGTTCGATATGTACTTCACACATAGTTTTTAGCTTCTGTATGGATTTCTCACGAAGTATGCTAATATTCGCCCCCGTATCCACTAACATTGGGGCATCTAAGTTTTCCACCTTGGGGGCGGTGGGGTTCACTGGAGTTACCTCCCCTTATTTCCCAATTATTTTCTCTCCTTTGATCCCTTGGCACATAACTATTGCCTCTGGGACTGTCATTGCCTGCCTGATATGGCTTATTATAATTGTTATTGTTACTTCTGCCCCCGTTCCACACATTCCTTTGCCTCGGCGGTTGGTTAAATGCTTAATTGTTACTTAACGTTTGAACCAGCTGTCTAGTCGTGTTGTCCAACGTATTGATTGATCTATTTAGCGTTCTGATATCTAACTCGTATTTTTCAGGCACTGATTGGCTTTGAGAGTGACATACAGAAACAGGCTCCTGACTGATTTGATGCACAGAACGTCCACGTTGCCTATCAGCGAGTCTGCGCTTCTAACCGAATGGCATGTGTTTCAGCCTCATTAATATCTTTAGGCCGAAGTTCACGTATTCTCAACCTCATGTCCGAGTCTTGGATGGAATCAACAAAATGATCGAGGGCCAAGATGTTAGTGAGCAATGAATCGGCTGTCGGATAAGCCTGCCGTGTTAATTTCAGCCTTTCCTCTACAACGAGTTTGGAGTCGGGCTCGATACATTTCTGAACGTTCAAGTGAGCCAAATCTAATACTGAGAGTCCTAATGAGAATATTGAAGTCTTTTCTCTCCAGTGGGCTGAGTTCAATTAAAATAGCTCTGGCATTACCAGTTAAGCTGCTGGCTAAATACAAGGATTTGTCATTATAACTCCACCTATTTATGTTGGAAACAATTTCAAACTGGGAAAGGTACTCCTCAAAATCTTCTAAACCGTCATATTGATGGGGTCTCATTTTAACAGAGTGATTATTTTCATGAGCTCTACTGTTAAAACGCGGATAACTCACATGGTTATCATTTTGGTTTGATTGTGTAATGGGAGAACTACTTTGAAAATCACCTTCATGGTTATCATTTTGGTTTGATTGTGTAATGGGAGAACTACTTTGAAAATCACCTTCAGGAAATACATCCCTAACCATGCCACTCGGCTCAAGTCTAGCACTTTTACGTAACCCATTAAATTCATGAGACAATGCATCGACATCCTTCTTAATAACATTTATTTCTTGTTTCATTTCGATCAACCCTTTATGGCTCTCACTTCTTAGATATTCCAATTGTTGGCTGATTTGATCTAAGATCGAGTTGTTATTTATCAAAATACTGGGATGGTCGCTTTCCACAGACTGAAGTGATTCATTGGAATTTTGTATACTATCATTGGTGCCCTCATTAGTCGGGTTTGCTACAGCACTTTTTTTATTATTTATGATAACTTCTGTATCATCAAAAGTCGCCATTATGAAGGAATTATATCACAATAAAACGAAATGTTCTTTTTTTCAGGTGCGTTTGATTATATTTTTATTTATGATTTAACTATTGACTTATTCTCTTGGCACACTAGAGCTGGAGTTTACAATAATAATAAGGGAATTTTGTGGTAGTATCCCACTTCTGACACCAATGTTACGATTCCTCGATTCCCTTAGCGAAGAACGTAAATGGAAATAGGGTTCGCTCCAGTCTAGTGCTATACCAAAAGAATAAGACAAACAACAAGTTAAAAATTAATAAATTTTATTAGGAGGAAAACAATTAATTAATTGTAGGCCTATATATTATAGGTTCTACGGCAATAAATAAACAAATCGGCAATACCTAAACAAATCATCAAATTGCATAAATTATAAAATATTGGTAGGCAATTATAGTAGTGAACGCCAGATACTTTCTGTATTAAAATAATTAAAAATATGAAGCTGATCATTGACGTTAGCGCCCTTTGCCCTAATTGTGGGATTGCATGTTTTTCCGTCCCAAAAGCCAAAAGTGACAAAATAGGGATTTTTCCCCAAAAAGTGGGGATTTACCCACTAATTGATAAAAATGGGGATTTTTCCCCCAAAATGGCAAAAGTGGGTATTTACCCACTAACCCAATAATTGATGAAATATTGGGGGGTTTTCCCCAGGAGTGATGAGAGTTAGGATTTTACCCAACTATTGATAAAAGCGGGGATTTACCCACTAATTGATGAAATTAATGGGGATTTTTCCCCAAAAATGATGAGTTAGGATTTTACCCAACTAGTGATAAAAGCGGGGATTTACCCACTAATTGATGAAATTAGGCCTAATGGGGATTTTTCCCCAAAAATGATGAGTTGTGAGGTTATCTCACTAGGCCTAATGATTAGGAGCTGAAATAGAACCTGTAAAATATACAAAAGGCAAGTAGATCTATATGTTGTTATTTAACGTTGTTGAATTCGGCTCTGGGAGGCCTCGAATTCCGGTCAAAATAAGGCCTACAAAAAGAGACAATCAATATTGACAAATTGACGGGGGAAACTGAGCCTAAGGCCTAGGCCTAACCATAGATAATACCGTATGATTGCCGACTCATGAATTCTCGACGTTATGTTGCGAAACGCGTGAAACGGCGAGAAAGGTGGTTGATCACTTCCGGTCTTCTGTTCTCGCTGTTTGTTTACTATAGGCCCAGTAGCGATATTTTTATTTAGCGCTTTCTTGTAGTATTAAATGTGGCATCATCTGGTTAAATGGTAACGAGAAATAGAAGCAATGTTCGAGGTAAGAATAAAAATGAATATCTTATAATTTTGATATTATATTGTATTATAATAAAATAAGTATTACATTTCATGAAAATCTCGACACGTGTGTTGTCCAGTTAAGGCAAAGTTTGACAGCTTTGACCTACTTTTAAAAATCGGCAAAATAGAGTTTTCAATTCATTAATTTGTAAAATAATACTTGCAGATCATTAATAAATCGTAAATATATAAAATACAGTTTGGTATGAATAATAACATTGCTGTGTTGGCTATATATAAGCTTTTAATTACACAAAATTTTTTTAAAATCTTTTGTATTTTCAGCAGAACGTACTGGTACCCGTCTTTTGTTTGCTGCCTAGGGGAGTGCCAGCTTGTCAAGCAAATATATTTCATGTTGATTTATTGTGATACTGATAAATAATTGTATGTTTTATTTATGTTATTTACTTCTTTTCATATTGTGGGTGTGGGTGGGGGGGGGGAGGGGGTATAAATATTGAGACACTAGACATTAATATATTGATAAAGTATTTTATTTTATGTATCTATTTATTTATTTATTTTTTTTTTTGGGGGGGGGGGGGGGGGGAGAGGGGGGGGGGGGATATTATTATTTTCATTATTTTATTTGTTTTATTTTAATACTCAACAAGGGATTTGGTTTAAATTGTTTGATTGTATTATATCATTATTGATTTTAATTTTGTATAGTTGAATTAAGCATTTATCATAAAAGTATTGTTAATTAAAGATGCGTTTTTAAATGTTAAACAGGCATGATGTAAGAGCTAAATCTGCTTATTGCAGGTCTTTCTTTGGGCCTTAATGTTATGTAAATTATCAATTAGACATTTATTAACATGAAAAGACCATAATCAACTCTCGATGCCATCTGATTGCTCAGATTTTAAATAGATTAGAACGGTATGGTGGTAAATTTTCAATATATTCAATTTGCATTATCTATTTTTGAAATGTTATAGTTAATAACGAGAACGACCAGCTCTTTATCTAAATCTTACATAATTCCCCTTCAAATTTATGTCTATTGTTATTGTTTTATTTTAATTTAGGACATAAAGAAATATATTTTGGTTCTCGCTTGGATGACGTGTTTAATTTTTTTTTTTTTAAAAAAAACCCTAACAAAACAGTCTTGTTAATTACCCCGGTTACACGAAGTAACTCTGTAAAAAAATTTTGACTAGATCTATAGGCTAATTTGTCAAGTATGCAAACAAATGTTAATGACATGAATGATATTGGATACCGTAATCATATATTCATATAAACAACATGATGAGATAAATGTAGTGCCTTACAATTTTTAAAAACTCATCTGTTACAAACAAGTGATAACTTAGAGCTAAAGACTTCGTGTAGGTATGTTTTGCCAAGCGCTATGAACACAATTTTTGCTGAATTTTGGCGCTATAGAAATGGACGTTCATTATATTTATTTATTTGGTTCTTCTGGAAAAATACATACATCTATTTAAACACCAAAAGTACTTGGCTGTACTGTTCAAAAGCTTATAGTTCCAAATTTTTAAACAAAACATCTTTCACATGATGTAATTAGCTATTTATTTTTATATCGAAGCCCGAAGAACAGGAAATCAAATTGGTGTGGCCAACATTGAAATATCAGATATCAAGGATGAAGTTGCCTTTATCAACTCTTGTAAATCTTTTAATGTACAGGATTCCTTTTTCCTTCTGCAAATTAAATTGTAGAACATTTTTTTTGAAGTATTATAAAAATAAAAATAAAGGTGTTTGAAGTATTATCTCTATATCAAAAATATTTCCTAATTTTAGTGTAAATTGGTACGGTACATGATTCATGAATGAAGAAAGGCATTTTTTGCCCATTTGTAACCTTTTTTCAACTTAACGTCACACAGTAGCTATTTCATCTTTTGCAATAATATAAAAATATTTTGGAAGGAGATATCTTGTTCTTTTTTTTCATATAATTTTTATATACGTGTTCATTTTATTAATTTCATAAACGTAAGTTTCAAAAATGTCAATTTCGCGTGTCACTGTGCGTACGTACTGTCGAAAGCTAGACCGGAAGTAAACAACCCCCCCTGCGCAAAAAAATATTCGCACGAACCAGAACGCAACATCACGTAAAGGGCTAAAGACGAGTCGGCAATCATACGGTATTATCTATGGCCTAACTTGCAAAAAAAAAGTTCTATAGTCCAGCTTAAATAATCGCCAGTCAGTGTTCTACCGTTTACCACGGGAATTAATAGGCTGCTATTCACCTACCAACAATGTATCCATGACTTTCTTTAAGGCAAAGTGGGCCTAAAAAGTAGTAACCTTAGATTCGACTTTAAGGCAAAATGGGCCTAAAAAGTAACCTTAGATTCGACTGCGCCCAGTGACTGCCGGAGACCGAAGTGTCAAACCTAAGGCCTGTCGTCTGCTCTAATTAAACGCTCCGCTAATCAGAAGGATTGGAACGTCGGCTCGCGCTCACCAACCAATGAAATGACTTCGAAGGTTAGCGCGAGTACTACGGCCAATCACAGTGCCTGGAACAGACGCTCGTGTAAAACGTCAGTCAAATGCCGGAGTTGGTGAATGAAGCTTGTCAGAATCCGAGACGATGAATATTTGAAAAATACGGGTGCAATCTGCATTGGTATGCTATCTTGCGTAAGTATTCCTATCGCCCTTGAGATGGGGCATATTAATACGAATTATTGAAACATGACAAGCTGAATTTCGACCAGGGTAGAACTAGTTCTCACGCGTTGACTTTGTGAAATCAAACGCACGCGGTCTGCCTCCATTTGACACTTCCAAACGGCTGACAATAAATGAGTAGATAAACTTTAAATAATATAGCAGGTTAATGTCATCTCTAATTCTATGACCTTTTGTAGACTACTAATGATACTACTAATAATATAACAATAATTATAGTTTTATTCTCGTGCATCTCGGGCAGGGAAGTTATCACAAACATGTCACAAAGTGATGCATCTAGCTATAACTAAATAGCTTATAAAAATAACAATACTGACTCTGGTACATGGCACATATTAACGTTGACGTAATGATACTAAGTTAGCAATACTAAGTTAGGTCGATTCAGCTCTAATATTAGCTTTGCCTCCGCGCGTAACACCCCCGAGCGAAGCCGGTCTGTTCGGGGTTGGCGGCTACACTAGGTCTGCCCCGAGTCTGAAATTTGGGGTATAGGGGTAGCTCTGACCGGGGAGTAGCATAGGCCAGGTGGCGTTAGTCTACCACTTCCGGTTTCGGAGTTATGACCCCCCGAGCCAAGCCGGTCTGTTCGGAGTTGGCGGCTACACTAGGTCTGCCCCGAGTCTGAAATTTGGGGTATAGGGGTAGCTCGGACCTGGGAGTAACATAGGCCAGGTGGCGTTAGTATACCACTTCCAGTTTCGGAGTTATGATCCCCTAGCGAAGCCGGGTATTCTGCTAGTCTATACTAATATTTGTGACTGTCGTTTGTCTGTTTGTCTGTTCGGGGTTGGCGGCTACACTAGGTCTGCCCCGAGTCTGAAGTTTGGGGTATATGGGTTTCTCGGACCGGGGAGTAACATAGGCCAGGTGGCGTTAGTTTACCACTTCCGGGTATCCTACTAGTCCACTATATTTGGAGGCAGACCACTAATAATTTCTCCAATGTTGAATCACTAATGTTCTACATGCAGTAGCCCATTCTCTAAATTTCGCCGATAACTTCCCTTACAGCACAGCTAGTATGACATTATGGGATCATCAGAGTACCGAATTTGTATATGGGTTGACCACCAAAATTTCAATTCACTGATATTCATAGCAGACTGGGGACAGAATATCATGACCGTGTTAGTGCAAAAACAAAACAACGCTTCTCGACTTGGTGTATTATTACGCCATAAAAGTCACAAACCAGGCAGAAAATAAAAATTCTACACCCAAATGTCAATACAGATAGGCAATCAAGATGGCATAAAAGGAGGGAGAAAAATATATCTAAAAATAACCGGCATTACCGAGATATGCAAAATTAATAGTGTTCTGCATCCATCTAGCCACATTAGCTACCAAACGCTTCTCGACTTGGTGTATTATTACGCCATAAAAGTCTTAAACCAGGCAGAAAATAGAAATTCAATACCTCTTCCTCAATTCTACACCCAAATGTCAATACAGATAGGCAATCAAAATGGCAAAACAGAAACGAGACGGACAACAAATCAGGCAGAACATAGATATTCAATTCCTCTTCATCAATTCTACACTAAAATGTCAATACAGATAGGCAAACAATATGCCATAAAAGGAGGGAAAAAAATATATCTAAAAATAACCGGCACTACCGAGATATGCAAAATTAATAGTGTTCTGCATCCATCTAGCCACATCAGCTACCAAACGATAATTTACTTCTTTTGATTCAATGATACCCGACGGAGAAATTTCGATTTTCGCCAGAGTACCAATCTTTTACTGTTTTTTTTCTCAAAATATCGGATATGTAACGATATTTAGCAAATAATTGCTAGTCTGAGTCCAATTTGTTAGGAGTGGTTACCTCCCTTATACCGTTACAAGCGTTATCATTAATATCAATCATATAGCGTTTTTTCGACATTTTTTCAAAGATTGGGGCCCTTTTTGGACCGTTTATGCTATATTGACCCTTTTAGATTTGCATTCACACCCTAAACCACCGTTAGGACCCTAAGTAACCGAAGTTTAAGAAACAAATTTAGAGTAGTTTTCGTGATAAAAGCGTCTGAATTGGCTCTAAAAAGGAAAATTCTAGATTTTCAGCGTCCCATAATCTATTGCCTTACGCATCGAATTTGTATCATTTGGGTGTCGTAAGAACGTCCATTATTTTTCAAAATATCGGATATTTTTTCGACTACTTCCGGTTTTTGGATCATTGTCGGGATAGCTTTAACAAGTTGTATAGATACTTAACTTCCTGTGCCAGAAGTGTTAGAAACATCCATTTAGTAGTTTTCGAGAAAAAGATATATAAAAGAGCATTTTCAATAGTTTCACTATTTTTCAAATTTTTTCAAAGATTGAAGCCATTTTTGGACCACCTATATTATTTCAATGCTTTTATTTTTGGATTCACACCCTAAACCACCGATAGGACTCTGATTAAGAAAAGTTTAAGAAAAATCGTTGGCGTCGTTTTCGAGAAAAAGGCGTCACAGAATGCACCAAAACGGAAAATACTAGATTTTCCGCGTACCATAATTTATTTCCTAACCATCGAATTCGTATCATTTAGATGTCATAAGATAGTCTATTCATGGGACTATCCGACGACACTTTAATTGTTTTGGTCGAGTTTTTAACAAGAGCGCCATTTTTTTTTTCATTTTTTTACCTTTTTTTTCGTTTTTTAAACTACTTCCGGTATACGAATCATCGTCGGGGAATTCGAGTTTTTAACAAGGCGTCTCAGAATGCACCAAAACGGGAAATACTAGATTTTTCGCGTACCATAATTTATTTCCTAACCATCGAATTCGTATCATTTAGATGTCATAAGATAGTCTATTCATGGGACTATCCGACGACACTTTAATTGTTTTGGTCGAGTTTTTAACAAGAGCGCCATTTTTTTTTTCATTTTTTTACTTTTTTTTCGTTTTTTAAACTACTTCCGGTATACGAATCATTGTCGGGTAGTTTTAACATCCGGTTTTGGAACTTGAATGGGCACAGGGCTTTATAATGATATACTAAATTAACCGATCAGATAAAACCCCCCTGAGAAATCCTATGTTCAAAAGTGCCAAAAATTTCAATAACTGACTACATATTATACATGGTTAGAATCGCTATTAGGTTAGGTTTTTCAATTTATAACTTTTTTTTGAAAATCTGTTAAAATAAACAAATTCATAGAGATTTTTCCAAAATTTCACGATTTTTCGACTTTTTTCAATTTTCAGTCCATTTTGTATCCTATTCCAGACTTCTCAAATTCTTATTGGATGGTTTCATGCACAAGACTACCGAAAGGACTCTCGATAGAGAAAGTTTAAGAACAATCCTTGGAGCAGTTTTCGAGATACAGGCGTTCAAAAACGCTCCAAATCAGAAAATACTTGATTTTCAGCGTGCCATAGTTTGCTGCCTGGTCATAATATCCTTATAAATTTGGTATCATACGACAGTTCAATCATCGTGCTACCCAACGATACATTAATTCGTTTAATCCGTTGAAATTGGAATACTAAATAAGTTCCCTATAGCGCTGCTGTCCGGGCAAAAATCCTTCATACCATAATTTTCTAAATTGATTATCTATTTCTGGTAATGTGCACCACTTTGATGCAATTTTGTACCTAAGCAGCTGTGGGAGTGCCAGTCACATATTTTAAGGAGGGGTGGGGGTGGGGGGACCAAATGGTTAACGCGTCCATATTCCATCATGAGGTCTATCATTGAATCGATTGATGTGGATGTGTCATAGATTATACATGACAAGGACTAGTGTCTGTCCAATCTCCTGGGTTTCCTCCCACTGCGAAAGTTTCTGTCACGAAGTCAAAGTGCTGTGGAATCCAGAACCCTGCTGTACGTGACCAGGGCATAGGGTCATCTGGTTTCCCCCCCCCCCCACCCCCACTGGTAAAGACCCCAATGCACAAACATATTATTGAAATGAAGTTTAACCATAAGTTATGTTCCATTCTTGGACAAGAGCAGCTTCTAAAGCAGCAATGGTGTGCATCTGTGGTCTCCGATACAGACGGCGTCCAATCTCATCCCAGACATGTTCTATCGGTGTCATGTTCGGAGACATGGCTGGCCAGTCCAAGACATTGATGTTGTTAGCTTCCAGGTAGTCCATACTAAAACGGGTGGTATGCGGACGTGCATTATCCTGTTGGAAGTGCTGAAGTTGTGGGTGCGCTCGAAACATCGGAACAACAATTGGTTGCAAGACATCATCACGGTAGGCTACAGCATTAACGCGACCCCTGCAAATGTGTAGGGCGGTCCGGTGATGAAATGTGAAGCCTCCCCACACCATTACACTTCCCCCACCCCATCGATTCGTTTCGAAGACGCAGCAGTCTGCAAGACGTCCCCCAAGACGTCTCCACACACGTTGACGGTCATCAGCGTGATAAAAATGAAAGCGACTCTCATCACTGAAGAGCACACTTTGCCAGTCTACTCTTCTCCATGTCTGGTGTCCTTGAGCTCATATCAAACGCCGCTGACGGTGATAATCGCTGAGGATAGACAACTTCTTACGGTGTTGGCACTTACTGGTCGATGTCTTCCGACGACTGCTGCACCTGTTCGAGTCGCTGGGCGGAATCTGTCACGCAGATGAGTGACCCGGATGTAGCGGTCTTGAGCCTGGGTTGTAACGCGTTGTAGACCAGGACGTTGACGGTCACGTGTTGATCCAGTAACTCGAACACGTTTCACCAACCTTACAATAGTGGACTGATGACAATTGAAGTGTCTGACAATAGCACGTGTAGACATGCCAGCCCTGGACATTCCCATGGCTTCATTCCGTTGATTTTCAATAACTCTCGGCATCTCTAGCTCGATTCCTTCACACGTCCAACAACAAATTAAGTTGAAAACATGCTTTTAAAGGGCTCACACACAATGCTGCACGTGAATATTGGGTTTTTCATGTGCATCTCGTGCAATTTTTTTTTGTGCACATGGGCTGATATTTTTTGCGTTTGGGAGCATTGTGTGAAACAATGGTTCATAGTATTGCATAATATTATACATACAAAACCACCTAGTACTAAAATATTTGGGAAAAAAATTGATGCGTTTTCCATGGAGTTCAGTAGTATAAATGGCCCAAAAAGAGCCACAATCTTAGAAAAAAGTTGAAAAATTGTTATATCGTCATCTAATGGTCTAATGGTATAAAGGAGATAACACATTAATATCAGACTACCAATTATTTACTAAATATTGTTAAATATCTTCTAATTTTCCTTTCTTTTAAAAACTGTCCAATCTTTCTGAAACTTCTGGTGCAGGAAGTTAAGTTCTCATACAACATGTTAAATCTATCCCGACAATGATCCGTATACCGGAAGTACTCGAAAGAATATTCGATATATAAAAACCCCCCAGTAAAAATCGGTGCTCTTGCAAAATTCGTGATTTCACCGTCGGGTGTGACAGCATCAAAACATCTAAAGTATCGTTTGGTAGCTCGATGAATGGGCGATTGTATGACAAACTTCCTCTCTGCTTCCTGAAAGCCGTTTCAGTGCTGCTTGCAGGTCTAGTTCAGATTAATTTTATACAGACATAAAGTGAATGATTATATTCTTAACCGGATACAGTAACAAGCAACTTTATGCTTATATAAAACTGTTTCCAGAATAGGATGGTATGAATATAACATTAAAGGGGCAGAATGTAAAATTTAGATAAAGAATTGGCCGTTCTCGCTATATTTCAAAAAAAAAAAAATAATGCAAAATAAATATATTGAAAATGTAATTCAAATTACTATATTTTGTGGGAAGTTATCAATGGTTAGTATTAAAAAGATATGTGCATTGGACGAAAGCACCGTATTGTTTAGCTTCGCTTCTCCATTTTTAAATTAAATCATTAAATTACCGAACCGTTCTAATCTACTTAAATCAGAGCCATCCGATGGCATCGAGAGTTTTTTTTTTATAAACAATATTTTTATTCAGGATGTCTGAATGGAATTGGGAAGCAGACTTAGCCTATGTAAAAGCCCTCTCCCTAGATAATATTAAAAAAAGGGAAAAGAATGGATGTATGTACACAGTTAAAATGGAGAGAGAGAGGGAGAGAGAGAGAGAGAGGGTAGAAACTGGGGTGCCCGGAAAAAACCCCACAAGGTTGTTCAAGCGACCCTACTCCCTTGTCATGTTTGAGCGGGGAATCGAAACCACACAACTTTAATCAATGACTGACCTTGTGATTTCACGCGCACGTGTTAAACCACTGAAGCATTGTATATACTGGTACGGGAAATTTGTTTTATAATAGGCCTACATAATATACTATTCAAAAAAAGTAAGGGATATTTGATTTTTAAGTGTTATTAAAGTCACCTAATGAAACTGACGAAGAAACAAATGACAAAATGAAATGAAGTTCACATTCATCGATTTATTCCAAATGATCGTTAGACTAAGTAAGGCACAGACTGACCATTATAAGGGTAAAATGATACCCGGGGTCAAACAGCAAAGTTACCACAGCATCACAACCAAGTCAGTAACGGGTAAATCCTCCTCTGTTTGCCAAACAAGCATTGATCCGACGTGGCATACTCCCAATGAGACGTCTAAGGTCATTTTGGTCCAGATTGTCCCATTCCTGTTGCAACGCAGCAGCAAGTTCTTGGACATTGGCAGGACGTTGTTGACGTTGACGTAACCTCTGTCCAAGCATGTCCCAGACATGCTCGATGGGGGAGAGGTCGGGACTCAGTGCTGGCCAAGGTAATGTGGTGATGTTCTGTTGTTGGGGGTAACCTGTAACGATCCTGGCCCTGTGACATCTTGCGTTGTCATCCTGGAAGATGAAACGGCGGCCATGACGTCGTGCGGACGGCACAACATGGACTGCCAAGATGTTGTCCCGGTAGTACTGGCCTGTAACACGCCCTGCAACAACATGTAAAGCCGTTCTTCCAGCAACAGTGATGCCTCCCCACACCATAACAGAACCACCCCCAAATCGATCATGTCTGATGACGTTAACGTCTTGGAAGCGCTCGTTTCGACGACGCCACACCCTCCTACGTCTGTCCAAAAAATCAACAGTGAACCTTGACTCATCTGAAAACATCACATTGCTCCAGCGTCGATTATCCCAGTGTTGACGATCCCTACACCAACTACGTCTTGCCTGAATGTGATGATCTCTCAAACAAGGGATCACGCGAAGACGTCGGGCGCGAAGGTGACCCCTATGCAGTCGATTCCGAATCGTCTGGCCACTCACTCTCACACCAGTGTCTGTTTGAAGACGAGCGCTGATCTGATTTGCTGTGATGACACGATTTCTCAAGGCCAAGGTACGGATAAATCGATCCTGGGCTTGAGTTGTCGCCCTTGGTCGACCTGAGCGTGGTCTGTCCTGTACAGATTGTGTATCACGGTATCTGGACCATAGCCTGCTTATGACAGACTGAGAAACATTCATCGTCCGCGCCACAACCGCCTGTGTTGTGTCGATCTGTAGCATGCCAAGGGCACGTAACCTTTCATTTTGGGTAAGCCGACGCATATCAAAATTTGTTTTCTGGTCACTAAAACAATTAAACTGATGTTTCCACCCTGGAATTCAATGCCACAATGACTGCAACATTCAAAGTCAGAGTCGTGCAAATCTTGGGTTGGACCCCCATGATGATCCCAAGCATCACCTGCATTCCATGCGGTCGCTATTGGTGCGTTTGGGCGTCACATGTAACTGGAAATGTTTCTTCTGTTAGGTTCTATAGTGACTTTTTTCGTAGTCATTTGCATATTTTAGTATTATGCCCCCAAAATCAAATATCCCCTACTTTTTTTTGAATAGTAGTCTAAGGTGTTTTTTTTTTTATCAGACATTTTTGGCAGATACAATATTCCAGTTGGCGGGAAAATAATATGAAAAATTATTTTATATAAAAATTGTCCATTTTGACGAAAAAAATGAAAGACAGTGTGAGCCCTGATTGCACGTATTCAAATGCGACCCGGGAAATTGAGACTACAACAACTTCCGAGGCGAAAGTCGAAAAGTCGACAGTATGACAGAAAGCCAAAATGATAGGTCGCTAATTGCGAGGCGAAACTCGAAAAGTCGCCAATACGACAGCAAGCCAAAATGATAGGTCGCTAATAGCGCGTGTCTTTATTACCTATTTTCTACTTTTCGAGTTGCATTTTGGCTTGGTATGCGTGTTGGCGCCTTCTTACTGACATCAATAAATGCAAAAATATGACTAAGTCGAAATTAGAAATTAGGAAAAAACGAGGGGCGCTATTATCGCGGTGTGATATTTCTTAATTTCTCATTTTCGAGTTGATTTTGACTTGTATAGCGTGTTGTCGCCTCACATTTTGTCGTAACTTCTACTTTTCAACTTTCGCGTTCTGAAGAGGCGAAAAGTAGACATTATGCATGGTAGTTATAGACTTCCATAGTTATCCCCTGCTAGGCCCTCCGTCATGCATTACGGACAACGGGAAACCACGCCGGAAAACCCGATGAACTTTTCTCGGCCAATACCAAGATCGAACACGAGAACTCCAGGTTAGCGAGTCAACCTCTAACCCCCTGAGCCACAAGTTGTAACCGTGGTGGATTTGGAGGGATTTGAGAAATCATTATGCCGAAAAGCGTTTACGTTACGATCTCGGCTCTGGTATATGAGCGTTTATTCTTTCTTAAAAAGCAACAGGTTAATTCTTATGTATATTATTTCATAATATATAAGTTAATTAAATATGATAAAGAACAAGTATGCCATGCAGTAGCCAATAGACCTAGCTTGTCTTTTGTATTCATATGCTATTCGACACGGTTCGTCATCACACCGACGATCCATACCAAATTTGCTATAGACCGAGAAAGTTTCTTGTAGTTTCCGGCGTGGTTCCCCTTGCCAGTGATTTTTTTAAACAATATTTTATTCAGAAATTGAAAGGGATTGAGGAACAGACAAACCTATATGACCTCTCTCCTAAATACAAGAAAATATGTGGATAAATTGTTTCAATGGCATTTTGTAATTGAACTGGAATATACAGGTCACAATTCTATGAAATACAATTACTGCATTTTACCGAGTGACGTTTTGACTAGGCTTCTCTAGTCATTATCAAGCAATGATAAAATATGAAAATATAACAAGACAATATATACATGTATACAACAATACTTGGTTAAAGGGTCATTGTGGGAGATTAGATAAAGAGTTGACAGTTCTCCCTATAATAGTTAAAAAAATAAATAATGTAAATAGAATATGCTGAAAATTTCAGTCAAATTGCTCCACTCTGAACTGCGATATTAGCTTTTGAATTTTAGGCTAGCCTCGATCATCATTACTAAAGTCGGTACGATAAAAACAAAGTCTCGATTATCCATTTTTACGTTTAATTATTTTTCAAAAAATGTATTGCAATCCGCTAAATATCGCAGGCTAGCGATGACATCGAGAGCTGATTATGGTCTGGATAAGTTAATTAATGTCTAATTAATAATTTAGATAACATTTTAGGCCCAAAGAAAGACCTACAATAGGCAGATTTAGCTCTTGCATAATGTATGTTTAATGCTGACCAACCAGAGACACCCTTCTAATTACCTTCAAGGGAACCTAACTTAATTAAAGAAATGAAATTATAAAAGTTTAATGCTAATAACAACATCCAGTACGGCATACAGACCTCTTTACCTGAACTTAACAAAAATTGATTAATGGATTACTTGTTGTGGAGTATTTATAAGGATTTGATCAGGTTTTAATAATCACAACACCCCAAAAGAAGATGAAATTTGATGAATATTATCAACGAAAACTGTATATATATTTATGTAGATGTAAGTGATGGTTTGTGCAGTCATTATTCTAATGCTTTTTGTATTTAAGTGAAATAAGAGTAGGCCGTAGCACAGCTCACAGGGAAAAAGTTGGCATAATATTGTGTATAGTAATGTTAGGGTGACCCAACATAAATAAATATCGCCAAATATCTCGACAATTACACCACAATATTTAAATGTACACCAAGCCTTAAATCAGTTTCGTACATTTATAGTCACTAAAAAAACAGTCATGTTGCCCTTAATAAGCTATGACAATTTAACCATCCATTAATAATACACTGAAAGATGGTTACGAGTGTCGGCCATAATATCCGGGCACTTTTGAGTAAAAAAATAGGTTAGTCTCTATTAACCAGTCTACCGACCATTCCGGGATAATTAAGACTACTTTTTTACGAAACTTAACAGAAAGCTGGAACAAGAAATTGAATTTAAAAACACGCACGTTAGGCAACTCAACAATTGTTTTAAGAACCTTGTAAAAGTAAAATGAAACTACTGCTAGTATCATGTTCTTGCCTAACGCAAGTGTTTCAGAGATATTATTTGTACTAAACTAACATATGCCGCTCCTAACGGTACAGTTAATGATAAAGCAATTTAAAAAATAAAACGAACGAACGTCCTTTCTAAAACTAAATATTACTGCTATTCAGAATCGTCAACAATAGATTTTTTTACGGCTGTAATAGTTGATAGATGTGTAGAGAATTGCACGTGCGATGGCTATGTATTATCATACTGCGTAGTTAGCGAGAAATCACTTCCAGACAAGCTACTGAAGCGTGCACATTCGCCGTGTCGAGGCCAACTTTCTGTAGGGAAAATTTTCAATGCACGGGTAACCCTAGTAACGTAAATGGAAACTTTGCATATATATATCATATTCCAGTAAACGTTGTCAATTGCATTACGATTATTAGCATGATCGGGTTATTTTTCAAGGAATATGAAGAACTGGTGCATAGGTGGGGGTTTGGGGAGGTTGTCTCAACTCGAGCGTGAAACCAATTTTGAATTTCTGCAAACTGTAGGGGAGGTGTGGATGCCCTGTGATTTGTGTTTTAAATGTGGTGTTTTTTAATCTTCTTCCATCTCGCAATTAACAGTACTTAACTACATGATTAGTTTAGCTTAGGTTTGTAAGTAATTTATCAATCAAGCAGATTTTGGCGAATTACAATTTCAAAGTTTTATATAGCAACGTCACAAGATCGATTGTGGGTAGAATCCATTGAAGTTTACATATTACAGTTATTTAGCAGTTACGGTATTTGGTGCCCATATGAAGTAAGCAGCATTCTGCACGTTATACCTTTTGCTTCTTTTTAAAAAATCAGCAAAACATTTGCATTGGATGTAGCCCGATATCAATATAAATGTGTTTTGAGTGAATCAGTTACTAGAGTTTATATATAGACATTTATCTCTTTAACATTTGTTTTGTATAGTTTGCAAAATGATTAAATAATAACAGGTATATCATTGTCACCGAAATACTTCTCCTACAGAAACCTGCTATGTTTACTCTTATTTAAATGGATTTTAATAAAAGGCGGCGATAGCAGATAACCAATATACGACAGATGTGTACGTAAGGGGTTTTAAAAAACACTCACCCGAATCTCTGCCCACTCACTGATCATTTCTCGTTGTTTACACGGTAAATAACTAGAGAATGTAGCCAAACGTACATTGGTGTCTTCCCTTACGTATGTTAGTAGAACTCGTGTGTCAATTTCAACCGTTATAATATACATAGTAATTGAAAGACATAGGTATATAAAGCTAATTTTATTCATCTTTAATTTGGAGAGGTAAGTCACATATTATTCATAGTATTTTATGTTTAAAAAATAACTGTTTACAGTACATGTGTTACTGTGTTGACACAACTTTCATACATTCATATTCATATATTGTGAACTTGCTTGCTATGTTTGTTTTATAATAGGGTACTTTAGAGTGAACAAAGCCATAAGGTCCATAGGTAATAATTACAGTTTTTATGGTTAGTCGAATACACCCTGTATACTTATATGAAAATGCAAACAAATAGAGATATCATGAACGACTTGGGGTGAAATTTTTGGAAGTGTAATTATTTTACATCTGAACCAAAAATAAGCACAATCGATACTGAAAATCGAATGAACGAATTTGCCAAAATTGAACTGCAGGTGTACATCCCATAGTAATTCAACTAGAGAACGTACAATTTCTGACGAAATAGAGCCATTATATACACTGACAAACCTTAAGACGAGTAGACCCTTAAATTATTTGTTTTAATAAAACACTAAAAATGAAGCAGTGTAGGATACTGATTAGACCTGAAATGGTAACGACGACAAACGTAGCTTCTGTACTGCACATAATTTTGGTGACTCAGTTCTTGATTGTAACAATTGAAATATGTACATCCCATAGTAATTCAACTAGAGAACATACAATGTCTGACGAAATAGAGCCGTTATATACACTGACAAACCTTAAGACGAGTAGACCCTTAAATTATTTGTTTTAATAAAACACTAAAAATGAAGCAGTGTAGGATACTGATTAGACCTGAAATGGTAACGAAGACAAACGTAGCTTCTGCACTGCTCATAATTTTGGTAACAATTGAAATATGTACTAATCCTAAGCCGTTAACAATAAAACTCTTGACTGGTAACAATCCTTATATTTTACCAGAGCAGCGGCGTTAGCGGTCAATGTTTCAACGTATTTAGAGATTTATTTACGTTCACATTTCAAGAAGGTATATTGTCGTCCCCTATGCCCTTCTAGTTTATGTTTTCAAACCATTTTTTTTGTCGGGATATCTAAATGGGACTGTTGAACATGCTTAGCCTGTGCGGTTACAATTTTATCAAACTTGCTGGAGTCAGGTAACTAGTCCATGTTACCAACATTTTGTATACACTCTTACAGGTCAGCTTTCTTCAGAATTGTTTTTAAGACTTACTGGGAGTATTTAGATAGTCATCAGGAGAAACCTTGTAGAATTGCAGAATCGCTCATCAATTTTATGACTTGAAAACATGACTGCAACCCTTCAAAATTTTGTTTATGGGCATATTCGTTACCTGGCAATACTACATTTATTATCTGTCGTTTTACTAAAGTTTAAAAACTTCGTGGCCTTTTCACTTATCTGAACTTTATCTTCAAAGTAAACATTAGTGACCAGTAACCGAGATATTCCTATGTATGTTTACAACAAATTCAACACATTTAGCATATTCTTGTGACTTATCATAAATATACTGAGGCCGCAATCACTTTATTTTACAATGGTTAAAATCTAAAGTTAGTAACCACAAACGCGCCATGCGACATCGTCGTGTGGAGAAGATAAACGCCTGAATGGCGGTTTGTGAGACCCTTTCTCCACTCTCGTTACAATACTGCTTCGAGTAACTCTGGTACTCACGCCCTCTTGAATTAACGTAATGGCGCAATCTCTTGGTGTTCAGATGTCAACCTTCATGGCATATCATTGCGTCTTCCACAGCCTGTATTTTCAAAAGTTACATTTTATACCACATGATAAACTCTTGATTTTTAAAATTCCCATTCTGTGGTGCGTTTTCGCGATCATGAAAACATCGTTCTAATGACTGTGTTATCGTCTTGATAAGATATTGTTTCATTCAGAATTGCAAGAGTAAGGTGTATCATCCATTTATAAAAGTGGCGCGCTTTGCAACAAAATGGACAATCTGTTTCAAAGAGGTATTGCAAAGGCCTTCTTCTTATGATTCTGTGTAAGATGACTGACCTTTATAAAATTCATATGCATTCTGTGTGTGAACATTGGTCGATAGCACGTGCAATGTTTACATAACGTGAACTGGTCCGGACAGAATGGTGCCTTTTACTCATTTTATATACCCATTTACACTAAATAGTAAACATTTTTTTTGTATCTAGATACACTTCAAACTCTTTTATTTATTTTTCTAATACTTCAAAAAAGATGTTCTAGAATTTAATTTAAAGAAGGAAAAAAGTTAATGTTGTTAGCTAATTAACCTGCACCGATGTCATCCCTCTCAGTAATATAGCGGCCTAGCGAATATTCACTGCTGATCAGTGTGTAAAATGGACAGTGTCACACTGATCAACAGTGAATATTCGATATGCCGCTACCATCATTGATAGGGATGAGATCGGCGTGGCTTAATGAGCCCCTACTATTAACTTTTCTCCTTCTGCAAATTAAATTCTAGAACATTTTTTTAAGCATTAGAAAAATAAATAAAAGTGTTTGAAGTATATGTTGGTAAAAATATTCCCTATTTAGTGTAAATTGGTATGTAAAATGAGTACAACTAGTAAACGGCACCATTCTGTCCGGGCAAGTAACGTCTTATGTAAACAATGCAAGCACCATTGAGCCAATGATTGGCAACGCGTGATGTCACGCCACATGTTGAAAGCAGTCATCTTTTACAGAGTTATTAGAAGAATTTCGTAATACCTCTGGGAAACAGATTGGGACAGTGTATGGTTCAACCGGGGTTACATACCGAATTGTTGAACTTTTTGAAGGAGACAAATTTGTATTATACATTTTAATTGTATGTAACGAGATTTTTACATTTTTAATATATATATATTCGAAATAAAGTTGTTTTAGGAAAGTGAATGTAGGTTTTGCGAGTACTTTCCGCTTTATTAAGCTTCTTCAGGCAAATTTTACTATATATATAATACAATTTTATTTACTAATATATGTTTTATGTGCATAAATGTATTATTTAGTTTGCCTAGTTCAAACCCAAATAGGTTTGGCACGCTATACCCACATAACCACATGATGTTAGATTTACGTAAAATTTACGTAAAAATGGTCACTCAGTTTACCATCATTTTGCTTATCTTTTTAATGTTAACTTTACGTCATGAAATGACGTTAATCTAACCGACCATTTTAACATAAAACTAACATTAAATAAACATCTTTTTTGGACGCAATCCTAAAGTCAAATTTTGATGAGCAAAGTGATGAAAATATGACAATCAATTAAAACCTTTGATAGATGTGTTATTTGCGGTTGTAAATTTGAAATTCAGTCAACCAGTAACCTAATGTTCTTTAACCATAGGGGGGATCACGTGGCTAAGTGGGTAAGACGCTAGCTCGCTAGCCTGGAGGTCGGGTGTTCAATCCCTGCATTGGCCGAGAAAGTTCATCCAGATTTTCCGGCGTGGTTCTCCCTTGTCAGTGATGCAGGACGGAGGGGCTGACAAGGAAAGCTGTCTAGTCGTTCGGATGGGACTAAAAACCGAGGTCCCGTGTACACACTGGCGTGCACGTAAAAGATCCCTTGGCAGTTGGAATTCGATATAAGAGTAGGCCGTAGTGCCGCTGTCCGGGCAAAATTTCCCTCATAGCACACTGTATGGCGTATGCCCGTCTTCATTAGCCCAGGTTAGGAGCAGAACAGTAGGACGTTAAACTCCATTTCATTTCATTTCATTTCATTTTTAACCATAGGAAAGGCTCGATGGTCAAGTGATCTAACGCATGCACTTTAAATCATAATGTCTGTTATTGATACAAGTGGCTTTAACTGGTTTCGATACCAGACGTAAACGTGGATTTTCTCTGTATCCTCCCTAGCACAAGCAAATCATTGTACTTAAATTGAATAGTATGTTATGTCTATTGGACTTTGATTTCTCTCTCTATTTACCCATAGGGGTTTGGGTGGTCGAATGGTTAACGCATGTGCGTTGCATCATATGGTCTATCATTGAATCAAGTGGCGTGGTTTCGATAATTAGTCCCAAAATGACCTAATGTGAGTCGAGTTGACGTTAAACGCCATTTCTCTCTCTATTTACCAATAACCATTCAGAATTCTAAATGTAATTCCAACCAAATGTAAAATAAAACAGCACAATTTACATAATTACAACAAAATATACTACAAGTATCTATACTTTTTTTAAAAGATAAATATATAATGTAATGGAATACAAAGCAGACATTTAAATTGTAACAGTTTATCCACAGCACTAAGTTGGTGACAATTTAGCCCTTGTCCTGTGTTACACGGATTATTCCGGGGTCGTCACGAGCACTCCATAGACGGCACCCGGAATATTCCGGGATTACTGATTGTATTTATTTCCCGGCACTTAGTTGGTGACAATTTAGCCCTTGTCCTGTGTTACATGGATTATTCCGGGATCGTCACGAGCAATCCATAGACGGCACCCGGAATATTCTGGGATTACCGATTGTATTTATTTCCCGGCGTTTTAATAGAGTTAACTCCCATGTTCTTTAGGTGGCGTTTCACTAAACGAAAGAATTGACGTCTGTTGTCATTCTTGTAGCATTGTTTAAATTTTTTTCGATAATTTTCCGAAGATTTCGTCGACTTATGTGATGATACATGTTCCCAAAAACGAGGCGTTATGTCACGGCTGACTGCCGAGGAAGTGTTGGACGTATTATTTAACGATGAAGATAGTGAACTTTGATATGTATTACATATGAAAGCTTATTGTTTCTGTTAAGATTATTATTATTACCTGTGATTTCGAACCGGAAGTTAAAATCAACTTGACAACTTCTTTAATAGTTGCACGATTTTCATGAAATTAAGTATGTAAGTAGCTCTTACCGATGCGACTTGAAAAATGTCAAAAGATATTTTCTAAAGTATCTCCCCTTGAGGAAATTAGGGATCAAAGTTTTCAAAAAAAGGTCAGATTGCCTTGAATTTTTTTTTCTGCACTAGCTACGACACTACTGATTCGTACACAAAAAATGGAGTTTGTAGCCCAAACCGGAAGTGTCACCATCTTGAAATGTGAAATATCGCTAAGGCTTTTTTGATATTTTACTTACAGACAAGGGAATTATACTTTCCAAGTCCTTGAAGGAAAGCCCATAAAATGTAAGAAGGAGAATTTTGATTTAGGTCAACTGATGGACGAATTTTGAATTGAAAATGAAAAATAGTGAAAAATGGGCTTGAAAACATACACAATTGGTCGTGGCTTAGAGAATCTGTCCCCTATTACCGAAATTAATACATTTCAGGATAGCCTGGATCATGGTCGAATGTTTGGTATTTGAATATTTTAAAAATTCGAATTTCGCCTTTGATGTTTTCCGTGCCGACAAGGATGTTTTCGAGTTTAGCTGGTTTTGATTTCGCGCATGCGCTACGCTGGAACCAAAGGTACCATGAGTGCCAAATTTCAGGATAGCCTGGATCATGGTCGAATTTTGGGTATTTGAATATTTTAAAAATTCGAATTCCGCCTTTGATGTTTTCCGTGCCGACAAGGTTGTTTTCGAGTTTAGCTGGTTTTGATTTCGCGCACGCGCTACGCTGGAACCAAAGGTACCATGAATACCAAATTCCGGCGAGGAACTTTTCACGTTAGTAACTAGGTACCCTGAAAATTTCAAGGTGATACCTGCATTCGTTCAAGTCGTTTGTTTTTGGCACGGCTCCAGGTCAACTGCCGTTCGTCTTTTTTTTCTAAGTCAATTTACGGCTTCTATAAGGGGAAAAAAGTAGAAATTCGCCGCGACACCGGCACCGATTGTCCGAAAATCATGAAATTTGGACACAATACGCACATTACCAACGTATCTCTCGTAGCTGAGAGAAAAAAGATTTTTTAGCCGAGAGAATATCTTCCGTCAAAGTGGTTGTTGATTCATAGATTCTAATAACCCCTTTTGCAGTTTATATGAAAGCTTTGATATCTGCTATGCAGATCTAGTTATTAGGCTTTCAGACTTTCATCTGAAAGCCTATTGAGATTACTAAAATTATTATTATTATTAGGCTTTCAGACTTTTGTCTGAAAGCCTATTGTGATTACTAAAATTATTATTAGGGTTTCACACTGCGTAGCTTGTGTGAAACACTATTGTTTTTGTTAAAATTATTATTCTTATTATTATTATTCTTCTTTTGTTTTGAGTAGATCTCAGCAACTGATTGTCGGATCGTTACGATTTCTTCGGTTTTATCAGAAAAGTGGGTGTGACTTAGAGGATAAAGCTATTTTGAACGTTCTGCGACAATGCGAAATGTCCGAAATCACCGAAGCTATCGTTTTTAGAAATATTGCAGTAATTTTAACAATAATCATTGGATTTTAACTTTCGATGCATTTTGGCATAGCCGGAGACGGGGCACATAGCTACGCTACTTTTGATTTTTGATTTTCGGCAAATCTTCGCAGATATTAGGCGCTAAATTTAGAAAATTTAAATTTTTACAAAAAACTTTTTTATTTATGAATATTTTTTAGTCGTGTTTTACACAAATATAACGAGTCCTCTGACCATTTTTCGAAAGCAAATATTATTTTTTTCAAATCTGGTATAACTGAAATTGTTCTTTCTTGAAAGGCGCACAAAATGTTGGGACCAGTTTTTTTAATTTCGATTCCGTTTTCGGGCTATTTCGATTAAAAGGTGAAAAAAGGTGTAAAATTAAGCTATTTACAACCCATCCAGCGTTTTCATATTTTAAAATATTACTTCGTAACTTTCATAAACTCGTAGCAATAATCTATACGGAGAGAATGTATGTGAAAATTAATTTGTAATATGCGCAGTTGCCGGGAAATGGGCAATTTTGCATGAGTCACGTTTTACGCTAGTTTGCCTGTAAAAGAGTCAATTATTATTCGATTTTCATAAAAGTGACACCATTTGATGTGTAATGTCAATTTTAACTAGGTCAAACCAATTTAACATTTTCAATATCACCGGAAATGACGTAATTTGGGCAAAAATTGTATTTATAGCCTTCGAAACCAGTAATTTATTCAAATGAGTCATATTTGTTATTTGTTTAAAATTTTGATATTTGATTCAAATCAACTAATACAATGAACCCTTACGATCATATAGATATCACAAAATGGTTTCTAACTTGTTCAGTTGCGGAGAAATAGGCAATTTTCAACAGGTCACTTTTTAAGGTTTTTTGTCAATAAAAGTGTCAATTATTATTCGATTTTCATGAAATTTTCACTGTGTGATACATAATGCCATTTACGATTTCATACAAGTAATTTAAGATTTTCATTATCACCGGAAGTAACGTCATTTTGGCAAAAACTGTATTTTTAGCCTTCAAAACAGATATTTTATTCAAATGAATCAGATTTGTAATGTTTTTAAAATTATGATATTTGATTCCAATCAACAAATAGAATGAACTCATTCGATCATACAGATACCTCAAAATGGTTTCTAACTTGTACGGTTGCAGAGAAATAGGCGATTTTCTACAAGTCATTTTTCAAGGTTTTTGGTCTATAAAGGTGGCAATTATTATAGGATTTACATAAAATTTTCACCATGTGATGATGCTATTTCTGATTTCATAAACCAATTTATCATTTTCATTATCACCTGAAGTAATGTAATTTTGACAGGATCACTGACATGTAGCAAATGAATTGATTGCTGGATTGGGTTGTTTCTGCGTCCATTTTATTTCATGTGTGCAATGCTTATGTGGAAACCTGTTTAACGGTTTCATTGGTACCGGAAGTGACATAAGTTCAAGGGTAACGTGGCACCGGTGAAACCCGTCATTACTGCTTCGCAGTTCTAGTTCTTATTATTATTATTCTTCTTTTGTTTTGAGTAGATCTCAGCAACTGATTGTCGGATCGTTACGATTTCTTCGGTTTTATCGGAAAAGTGGGTGTGACTTAGAGGATAAAGCTATTTTGAACGTTCTGCGACAATGCGAAATGTCCGAAATCACCGAAGCTATCGTTTTTAGAAATATTGCAGTAATTTTAACAATAATCATTGGATTTTAACTTTCGATGCATTTTGGCATAGCCGGAGACGGGGCACATAGCTACGCTACTTTTGATTTTCGGCAAATCTTCGCAGATATTAGGCGCTAAATTTAGGAAATTTAAATTTTTACAAAAAACTTTTTTATTTATGAATATTTTTTAGTCGTGTTTTACACAAATATAACGAGTCCTCTGACTTGGGCAAAAATGTGAAATTTTTTTGTCTCGGTAATTTTCCTTGGCCCCCATTGGCTAATTCAGTTTTTCAGTCCTAAATTAATTATTTATTGTTCGATTTGTATAAAACAAAGTTCATATGCTCCGTTGTCTCAATTGTCATTTTTTTTTTGTTACCAATAGTGTTATCTGTCGGCACCGGAAGTGGCGTAAATTGACAAAAAACTACAATTTTGACAGTTAGGTACCATTTTTCGAAAGCAAATATTATTTTTTTCAAATCTGGTATAACTGAAATTGTTCTTTCTTGAAAGGCGCACAAAATGTTGGGACCAGTTTGTTTAATTTCGATTCCGTTTTCGGGCTATTTCGATTAAAAGGTGTAAAAAGGTGTAAAATTAAGCTATTTACAACCCATCCAGCGTTTTCATATTTTAAAATATTACTTCGTAACTTTCATAAACTCGTAGCAATAATCTATACGGAGAGAATGTATTTGAAAATTAATTTGTAATATGCGCAGTTGCCGAGAAATGGGCAATTATGCATGAGTCACTTTTTACGTTAGTTTGCCTGTAAAAGAGTCAATTATTATTCGATTTTCATAAAAGTGACACCATTTGATGTGTAATGTCAATTTTAACTAGGTCAAACCAATTTAACATTTTCAATATCACCGGAAATGACGTAATTTGGGCAAAAATTGTATTTATAGCCTTCGAAACCTGTAATTTATTCAAATGAGTCATATTTGTTATTTGTTTAAAATTTTGATATTTGATTCAAATCAACTAATACAATGAACCCTTACGATCATATAGATATCACAAAATGGTTTCTAACTTGTTCAGTTGCGGAGAAATAGGCAATTTTCAACAGGTCACTTTTTAAGGTTTTTTGTCAATAAAAGTGTCAATTATTATTCGAAAAAGTATTTTTGGAACTTCTGCGCAGACCGGAAGTGGCCGAATTTTGAACGGTAGCAATAAATCAAAAATCGGCCGTGGTTTCGCCAATTCTTTACCTATTTTAAAATATTTTTGGAAACCCAGAATCTTTTCCGAGACAATGGCTATCTCGCATTTTTCAATTTCGAACATTCATCTATGACTTTGTCTGAAAGCCTATTGAGATTATTAACATTATTATTAGGCTTTCAGACTTTTTCTGAAAGACTATTGTTTTTACTAAAATTATTACTATTATTATAATTTTTTTTTTTCCGCGGGAGCATATTTCTCCATGATCGAAAACAGATATCGATCTGGAACCAAAGTTTCTATCAGGAAACCATGTGGTGGCTACTTGATAAAAAAATTTTGAAACTTCTGCGCATACCGGAAGTAACCGAATTTTGTACTTTTTTCCGGAATTGACAATAGGCGGTGGTTTCGTCAATTCTTTACCTATTTTCAAACAAATGACATTTTCGGGAACCCCGAATCTTTTCAGAGATAATGGCTATCTCACATTTTTCAATTTCGAACACTCATCTATGGATTTTGTCGTTCGAATTTTGAAAATACGTTGTTTACGAGACAATTTTTGTTATTCTGCAAAATTTTCAAATTTGACCTACATTTTTGGATACCTGAAGTCTATTCGATTCCAAAAATATAAGTTTCATTCAGAGTTATTGCCCTTTATTTTTCGATTTTTTTCGAATTTTCTGCCCATTTTATAACCCTTATATTTTTTTGAAAGCCTCAATTGATGTTTCTGAAACTACTGGAACATAAAGCTATATAGTCAGACCGGTTGGTAAAGCAATTTCAACAACGATCCGGAAACCGGAAGTAGTCGAAATAATGATAGATATTTCGAAAAAAACGCAAAAAATGGGTGTTTTGGGGAAAAACTCGATTTCTCCGACCAATATCAATGGATTAAACGAATTAAGCATTCGTTGAGTGGCCCGAGGAATGGACTGTCGTATGATGCCCAATTTCTACGGATACTATGACCAAGCAGCAAAATATGACATGCTGAAAATCAAGTATTTTCTGATTTGGAGCGTTTTTGGACGCCTTTATCTCGAAAACTTTAATTTAACATTTTTTTAAAACTTTCTCTATCGAGAGTCCATTCGATAGTCTTGTGCATGAAAACATCCACTAAGACTTTGAAATGTCTGGAATAGGATAAAAAAAAAGTGACTGAAAATCGAAAAAAGTCGAAAATTCGTGAAATTTTGGAAAATGCTATATTTTTTTATTATTTAATCAGATTTTTACGAAAAGGTTACACATTCAGATAGCTGACCTAATTACGATTCTAACGATGTATAATATGTATTGATATTAATGTATTGATATGTATGTATTAATTTTCGATATTTTGACATTTTTGAATTTTTGGTACTTTTAAACATAGGATTTCTCAGGGCCATTTTATCTGATCAGATAATGTAATATATCATTACAGAGCCCTGTGGCTACCGTATTGCCCAAATTGGTTATTAAAACTATCCCGACAATATTCTCCATACCGGACGTATTCAAAAAATGAAGAAAAAGGTTTAAAAAAATTAGCGCTCGTGCGAAGAACTTGATTCCTCCATCAGATCTTAGCGGACCAAAAGAACTAAAGTGTCGCTGGATAGCCCCATTAATGGATTATCATATGACATCTGAATGATACGATTTAGATGGCTAGAAAATAAATTATGGTACGCCGAAAATCTAGTATTTTCCGTTTTGGAGCATTTTGAGACGCCATTTTCTCGAAAACGAAAACTATGATTTTTCTTAAACTTTTTTTACTCAGAGTCCTATCGGTGGAGTTTGGCGTGAGTCCAAAAATAAAAGCATTGAAATAATATAAGTGGTCCAAAAAGAACCTCAATCTTGGAAAAAAGTTGAAAAATCCATAAATTACTGAAAATGATCTTCTAATTTTCTTTCTTTGGAAAACAGCTGAATGGATTATTCTGAAACTTCTTGTACAGAAGGTAAAGTAACCAAACAACTTGTTAAAGCTATCCCGACAATGATCCAGAAACCGGAAGTAGTCGAAAACATTTCCGATATTTTGAGAAAAAAACCCGTAAAAAGTAAAAAAAATGGCGATCTTGCGAAAAAAGTGATTACTACGCCAGATTCCACCGAATCAAAACAACTAAAGTGTCATTGGATAGTTCGAACAATGGACGATCTTATGACATCTAAATGGTAAAAATTCGCGGGTTAGGCAATATATAATGGAACGCTGAAAATCTATTATTTTCTTTTTTTGAGCCTATTCAGACGCTTTTTTTTTCGAAAACTTCCTTTCTTAAACTTATGTTACTTAGAGTCCTAACGGTGGGCTATGGTGTGAATCCAAATTTAAAAGCCTCAATATAGTGTAAATGGTCGAAAAGGGCCACAATCTTTGAAAAAAAGTTGAAAAATCGTTATATCTGTAAATCTGCTTCTAATGGGATAAGGGAGGTAAAACTGTCCAATGGATCTTTCTGAAACTTCTGGTACAAGAAGTTAAGTTCCATACCACTTGATAAATCTATCCCGATAATGATCCGTAAACATCGGGATTTCACCGTTGGGTGTGACCGGATCAAAACATCTAAAGTATCGTTTGGTAGCTCGATAAATGGGCTATTCTATGAAACACTTCCTGTCTGATTCCTGAAAGCCGGTTCAGTGCTGCTTGCAGGTCTAGTTATTATTATTATTATTATTATTTACCGCGGGAGCCTTTTTCTCCATGATCAAAAACAGATATCGACCTGGGGTTAAATTTTCTCTTTGGAAACCTTGTGGTGGTTACTCGAAAAAGTATTTTTGGAACTTCTGCGCAAACCGGAAGTGGCCGAATTTTGAACGGTAGCAATAAATCAAAAATCGGCCGTGGTTTCGACAATTCTTTACCTATTTTAAAACAATTCACATTTTTGGAAACCCTGAATCTTTTCCAAGACAATGACTATCTCACATTTTTCAATTTCGAACATTCATCTATGGCTTTTGTCGTTCGAAATTTGAAAATACGTTGTTTAGGAGACAATTTTTGTAATTTTTCAAATTTTCAAATTTGACCTACATTTTTGGATACCTGAAGGCAATCCGATTCCAGGAATATAACTTTCATTCAGAGTTATCACACTTTATTTTTTTAATTTTTTCGAATTTTCTGCCCATTTTGTGTGCCCGAGTTTCTTTTTACGGTCGAATTGACGTTTCTGAAACTTATGGAACATGAAGTTATAGTCCAAAACCAACTGATAAAACTATTTCGACAAGAATCCTTAAACCGGAAGTGGTCGAAAAAATGTCCGATATTTTGAAGAAAACGCAAAAAAATGGGTGCTTTTGGGAAAAACATGACTTCTTCACCCGATATCAACGGATTAAAAAAATTAAGGTATCGTTGGGTGGCCCGGGGATTCGACTGTCATATGATACCCATTTCACGCGTATCCTATGAGAGGGTAGCAAAATATGACATTCTGAAAATCAGGTATTTTCTGATTTGGAGCGTTTTTGGACGCCTGTATCTCGAAAACTGCTCCAAGGATTTTTTTTAAACTTTCCCTATCGAGAGTCCCTCTGGTGGTCTTGTGCATGAATCCTTCCAATAAGACATTAAAATTTCTGGAATAGGTAACATAACGTACTGAAAATCGAAAAAAGTTGAAAAATCGTGAAATTTTGGAAAATGCTCTATTACTTTATTATTTAAAAAAATTTTTACAAAAAAGTTACATATTCAGATAGCTGACGTAATTACGGTTCTAATGATGTATAATATTTATTGAAATATTTAAATTTAATTTTCGATATATTGACATTTTTGCATTTTTGGCACTATTTAACATAGGATTTCCCAGAGGCATTTTATCTGATCAGACAATGTAATATATCATTACATAGCCCTGTGGCTATTTGATAAGCCAATCCGGTTATTAAAACTATCCCGACAATAATCTCCATACCGGAAGTATGCAAAAAATGAAGAAAAAAGGTTTAAAAAAATAGCGCACTTGCGAAAAACTTGATTTCTCCATCAGATGTTAGCAGACCAAAAGAACTAAAGTATCGCTGGATAGCCCCATTAATGGACTATCATATGACATCTGAATGATACGATTTAGATGGCTAGAAAATAAATTATGGTACACCAAAAACCTAGTGTTTTCCGTTTTGGAGCATTTTGAGACGCCATTTTCTCGAGAACGAATACCACGATTTTTCTTAAACTTCTTTTACTTAGAGTCCTATCGGTGGACTATGGCGACAGTCCAAAAATTAAAGCATTTAAATAATATAAGTGGTCCAAAAAGAGCCTCAATCTTGGAAAAAAGTTGAAAAATCCTTAAATTACTGAAAATGCTCTTCTATTTTTCTTTCTTTGGAGAACAGCTGAATGGATTTTTCTGAAACTTCTTGTACTGAAGGTTAGGTAACCAAACAACTTGTTAAAACTATCCCGACAATGATCCAAAAACCGGAAGTAGTCGAAAAAATATCCGATATTTTGAGAAATAAAAACCCATAAAAAGTGAAAAAAAATGGTGATCTTGCGAAAAAAGTTATTACTACGTAAGATTTCACCGAATCAAAACAACTAAAGTTTCATTGGAGAGCCCGAACAATGGACAATCGTATGAAATCTAAATGGTAAAAATTCGCGGGTTAGGCAATATATAATAAAACGCTGAAAATCTATTATTTTCCTTTTTGGACCCTATTCAGACGCTTTTATCTCGAAAACTTCTTTTATTTCTTTTCTTATACTTCTGTTACTTAGAGTCCTAACGGTGGTCTATGGTGTGATTCCAAATATAAAAGCCTCAATATAGTATAAATGGTCCAAAAGGGCCACAGTCTTTGAAAAAGTCGAAAAATCGTTATATCTGTAAATCTGCTTCTAATGTGATAAGGGAGGTAAAACTGTCCAATGGATCTTTCTGAAACTTCTGGTACAGGAAGTTAAGTTCCCATATCACTTGTTAAATCTATCCCGATAATGATCCGTAAACAGTAGGTAGTCAAAAAATTATTCGATATTTTTTTTTTTTAAAAAAGACAGTAAAAAATCGGTGCTCTTGCAACAATCGGGATTTCACCGTTGGGTGTGACCGGATCAAAACATCTAAAGTATCGTTTGGTAGCTCGATAAATGGGCTATTGTATGAAACACTTCCTGCCTGATTCCTGAAAGCCGGTTCAGTGCTGCTTGCAGGTCTAGTTATTAGGGTTTCATACTGCGTAGCTTGTGTGAAACACTATTGTTTTTGTTAAGATTATTATTCTTCTTATTATTAGGGTTTCACACTGCGTAGCTTGTGTGAAACACTATTGTTTTTGTTAAAATTATTAGGGTTTCACACTGCGTAGCTTGTGTGAAACACTATTGTTTTTGTTAAAATTATTATTCTTATTATTAGTATTCTTCTTTTGTTTTGAGTAGATCTCAGCAACTGATTGTCGGATCGTTACGATTTCTTCGGTTTTATCGGAAAAGTGGGTGTGACTTAGAGGATAAAGCTATTTTGAACGTTCTGCGACAATGCGAAATGTCCGAAATCACCGAAGCTATCGTTTTTAGAAATTTTGCAGTAATTTTAACAATAATCATTGGATTTTAACTTTCGATGCATTTTGGCATAGCCGGAGACGGGGCACATAGCTAAGCTACTTTTGATTTTTGATTTTCGGCAAATCTTCGCAGATATTAGGCGCTAAATTTAGAAAATTTAAATTTTTACAAAAAACTTTTTTATTTATGAATATTTTTTAGTCGTGTTTTACACAAATATAACGAGTCCTCTGACTCGGTAATAGAATGAACTCATTCGATCATACAGATACCTCAAAATGGTTTCTAACTTGTACGGTTGCAGAGAAATAGGCGATTTTGTACAAGTCATTTTTCAAGGTTTTTGGTCTATAAAGGTGACAATTATTATAGGATTTACATAAAATTTTCACCATGTGATGATGCTATTTCTGATTTCATAAACCAATTTAACATTTTCATTATCACTGGAAGTAATGTAATTTTGACAGGATCACTGACATGTAGCAAATGAATTGATTGCTGGATTTGGTTGTTTCTGCGTCCATTTTATTTCATGTGTGCAATGCTTATGTGGAAACCTGTTCAACGGTTTCATTGGTACCGGAAGTGACATAAGTTCAAGGGTAACGTGGCACCGGTGAAACCCGTCATTACTGCTTCGCAGTTCTAGTTAAGCTTTCATATTACATATGAAAGCTTATTGTTTCTGTTAAGATTATTATTGTTATTTTTTTTTTGTGTTTTGTCCACAAATCGGATTTCTCAGAATCTAACCATAGGATCGTTCTGAAACTTTTACCTATCCCCCCAAAAATGGGTGGTGGCTGTTGATTAAATATATTTTCAAAACGTTTTACGAATCCGAAATCACCGAATTTTACAAAGGAATGCATTTGACCTACAATGCTGTAACTTTGTGACTATTTGACCTATTTTACTAATTCTTTTTTCTTTGAGTATCTTGAAACATTTACTTCAAATCTGCAATTTCGGATTTTGGCATTTCGAAAATTCGTCGCTGTCATTTCGAACCGGAAGTTATTACCAATTTGACAACTTCTTTAATAGTTGTGCGATTTTCGTGAAATTTAGAATGTTAGTAGATCTTGCCAATGCGACTTCAATGATGTCCTTGGAAATTTTCTAAATTATCTCCCCTTGGTGAAATTAAGGATCAAAGTTTTCAAAAAAATCGTCGAAATATAGGTCAGAATGACCTAAAAAAAAATTCGATACTAGACAAGTAATTACTGATTCGTACACAAAATATGGAGTTTGTCGATCGAACCGGAAGTGCCACCATCTTTAAACGTGAAAAATCAAAAAGGCTTTTTTGCTATTTTACTTACAGACTCGGGCGTCATATTTTCGGAATCCTGGAAGGAATGCCTAAAAATCTATCGGATCAGAATTTTGATTTCGGTCACGTGATGGTCACCATTTTGAATTGAAAATGAAAAATAGAAGCAATTTGAAGGGCCGGGACTTTGGAACACAAGAACTCTCCTTCTAATTAAGCTAGAATGTTCAAACTTGGTGTAGGCGTTCACTAGGTCAATGTCATGATTGAGTTCAAAGATGAGCATTTTTTGCCTAGGGTAAGCAGAGATAAGCAAGCTGATTTGTTGATTCTTTAGGGCACGATGACATTGGTTATAATGAATGGAGGGCGATGAAACTCTTGACAATCGAGAGGCTAATAGCTGGCCTGTTGTGTGAAATCATTGTATCATTTTTTGAAAATGTCCGGGGTAGCCGAAAAAAGGAGATCGAAATCCAAAAAGTCGTATTTTTACGATTTGGGGCATTTTTAGAGGTCGTGTAAAGTAAAATAAAGCATGCATATACATATATTATTGATATTAAATATATCATATAAAAAACTAAACAATGAATCAGCTGTCATTGACCTGAAAAGAAAGAAAGAAAAAAAGAGTATCTGGTCTTACAGCTAATCTGGGATTATTTCGTCTGAGACAAGGAACAGTGGAGTGGGGGGGGGGGGAATGGTGGCAAAAAAAAAATAACTTAAATAGAATGAAAGATATAATTAAAATAAATTGGATAGAGTCAGGTAAGAATAGTAGTAGGCATAAGGTTCAAATAAAGCATAGTATATTTATAAATACATTTTATAATTCTTTATTTCAAATCCATTAAGGGTGATATAAATTTATTCGTCCGGGATTTATTTGACTCGCGCTGTTATAAAGCGTAGGGAAATAACTGGTGATTGGTCACCATGGGCCAATCAGGAGCTCGTATTGTGAACTGCTGACCCGACCTTGAAAGTTGTAAACAACAACACACATGTGTAATGGCTGCGCCCATGAAAGAACGTGAATCGACTGATATTTCATCAAATTTACGCTGTATTATTCATTACCAAGGATTTAGAAAGGAACGAGAACAATTATTTACAAAATCTCGCTGGGATAAATTCCGTGAATGTGCCCATGAATGGCTAAAACTTGATGGGCGAGCGAAATGGATAGCTGAACAGGCGACTTCGGGTGATATAATCAAACAAGGAATTTATCGACGCGCCAAAAGATACTGGATTTCACCCAACATGCTACAGGCCTTTTACAGACAAATTCCGAATTGGGTCTGCCCGTAATCGTATAGATAAAGAAAAATTAAAATCCCCGGCTACAATCCAACCAGGGAATAGCGGGAGTGTAGACGATCTGGGACCTAGCTCTCCAAACAAATTACGCTCCTGAAGCAAAAAGAAAGAGTAAATCGGTGCTGCCTGTTGTGTGTATTATATGTAAAAAACGTGACAGATTTGTCACTGTTGGAGAAAATAGGAAGAAGGATGTATTAACACAGACTCAGACCCAAACAGGCTCAGGTAGGCCTAATGTTAATATTATGTTACTTACTAAATTTATAATTATTACTAATAAATATTAAATATATTCATCCTACAGTTTTTAATTATTGTGTTGTTGTTTTTGTTGTAAATGGAATCAGAAGTGCTACTGCAATCACTGTAAAATTGTTATGAAGCTAGCCAGTAAAGCCCTTTACCCCATTTGTTGATTTGGCACAGTCATTGGTTAAAGTGTTGCACATTTGCTTGCACAAGGGATGAAACATAGAGAAGTTAACTTGTTTTTTATTTTCTTGGCCCACTTGTAGGTGCCTTGCTAAGACGATCTGTCTCTAGACCATTTCCGCTCACACAAAGGATCTGAACTAAACCGCATGCCAGCCAGTTGACCAGCCAGGTACATGTACATGTAGGCCTCAAAGTGACATTCCCTCCCCCACCCTTGAGCACAAACAACATTCAACGCTATATGGTGTATAATTTGTTTGCAAATTTGTTTGTAGGCCAACTGTTGAAAGCTGCTGAATTGAAAGAGGATGAAGATATTTTAAGGCATATCAGAGGGCAAGATTGTGTGGCCATTGAGGTCAGATATCACCAAAAATGTTATAGGCAATATACATGTACTGAATTTCTTAGACAGTTATCAGAAAGGTAAATATTTGTGATGTTTTTTTTATTTGTATTCTCCGCCTTCTTGCCACTGGTATTATTCAAATAAAACTGAACCATGGGTGAGTCCTGAAATTACTATGTTTTTGTCCAGTGGACGTTAAACCGCAATTTTCCTCTCTATCTCTCCTTGTACTGCTAATGCCTTCCTGTCTTCATTAGCTGGTTTCTGCATGAAAATAAGATGTTAACCCCTGTGTAAGTGTCTTTTTCCTCTGTTGTACGAAATTAATGAGAGTAAACCAAGCTCCAGAATTTTGTTTTAATTGTGTACATGTATATGTTTATTTATATTTTTCAGCAAAGATGACTAGCACTCCGTCGAATATTAAACCACATACAATATATTCTGTGAAGATGTCATAAGAGAAAGAATCATAAATGGCCAGCAAAGTTGTCTTGTACAGAGAGAGAGAAATGGGGTTTAACGTCCACTCAACACAAACTAGGTCATTTTGGGACTAACATACGGTTTCAATTTTATTTCAATAATTCGCTTGCACGTATGGGTCTTTAGCAGTGAGAGGAAACCGGAGTGCCCGGAGGAAACCCACGAGGTTGAGAAGACGCCTCTATCTCCATGCCACATACGCTCACACCTGGGATCAAAGCCACAGCCACAAGCCAGAGGTGACCGACCAGCTAGAGGTCGAAGCGCGGCACTCTAGGCCATCCCAACCCCCCTTTCTTGTACAGACCTGTGCATGTGTAGTCAATGTGAAAATGAAAAAAAAACTGTTAAAGAGACCGAATTTGATGTTAATACATTTAGTGACAGTGATGATGATAATGAAGATTAACTTTGATGACATTTGATGTGCAGAGTAACTGTTTAATTTTGATTTTCAATGATTGTTTCACTTTAATAAATAATTTCACAACTGTTCATCCTGTTTTCTAACCTTTCCCTTCATTCCAGCCCAGATACACAATTATTTTTTTGTCCCCCGCCTTTCGAAGAAAGCAGGGGACTATTAAAATGGGTTCGTCCGTCTGTCTGTCCGTCCGTCCGTCCGTCTGTCTGTCCGTCACACTTTTTGGGACACAATAACTCTCTTCCTAATTGAGCTAGAATGTTCAAACTTGGTGTATGTGTTTATTAGGTCAATGCCTTGATGGAGTTCGAAGATGAGCATTTTCCGCTTAGGGTAAGCAGAGATAAGCAATTTGATTGGTTGATGCTTTGGGACACGATAACTCTCTTCCTAATTTGGCTAGAATGTTCAAACTTGGTGTATGTGTTGATTAGGTCAATGCCTTGATGGAGTTCGACGATGAGCATTTTCCGCTTAGGGTAAGCAGAGATAAGCAATTTGATTGGTTGATGCTTTGGGACACGATAACTTTTAATTGAGCTAGAATGTTCAAACTTGGTGTATGTGTTTATTAGGTCAATGCCTTGATGGAGTTCGAAGATGAGCATTTTCCGCTTAGGGTAAGCAGAGATAAGCAATTTGATTGGTTGATACTTTGGGGCACGATAACTCTCTTCCTAATTGAGCTAGAATGTTCAAACTTGGTGTATGTGTTGATTAGGTCAATGCCTTGATGGAGTTCGAAGATGAGCATTTTCCGCTTAGGGTAAGCAGAGATAAGCAATTTGATTGGTTGATGCTTTGGGACACGATAACTCTCTTCCTAATTGGGCTAGAATGTTCAAACTTGGTGTATGTGTTGATTAGGTCAATGCCTTGATGGAGTTCGACGATGAGCATTTTCCGCTTAGGGTAAGCAGAGATAAGCAATTTGATTGGTTGATGCTTTGGGACACGATAACTTTTAATTGAGCTAGAATGATCAAACTTGGTGTATGTGTTTATTAGGTCAATGCCTTGATGGAGTTCGAAGATGAGCATTTTCCGCTTAGGGTAAGCAGAGATAAGCAATTTGATTGGTTGATACTTTGGGGCACGATAACTCTCTTCCTAATTGAGCTAGAATGTTCAAACTTGGTGTATGTGTTGATTAGGTCAATGCCTTGATGGAGTTCGAAGATGAGCATTTTCCGCTTAGGATAAGCAGAGATAAGCAATTTGATTGGTTGAACTGTTTGATTGTTCAATACTTTGTAAAAGATAATTTGTGATAAATTTATATGTGTCCTCTAATTATTTTCCTATTTCGGCGGGGGACATCAGCCTCACTGTTGGCTTGTTTAACTTATATCTACATGTATGTTTGTAATTTGACCATTAATCATATCCGAAATAGTAGTTCACAGCTACATGTACAGTTGTAAAAATACTGTAGTGGCTAATTGAAAGGGAACATGTATGTGGGTTTAGAATGTTTATCTTAGTGGAAAAAAATCATGTGGTTCAATGCTTATAAAGTGCTACTGATCTCCATTATTTCAAAAGCATATCACTCAACTACTGTCAAACATATCCCCTGGCTAGAATATGCTACAAATCGGCTCTAGCATGTTCCATACAAGCGATAATTTCTGAGCAAACATCCAACAACCAACCCTAACAGGCCCTTGAGATCCAACAAACAAAATAATTATTGGGCTTGTTTGCCCACACCTGGTCTTATGATTCATACAAGACCTGATAGTCTATCAATTACAGGCATTTGACAGAAAGGGAGATAATTCTTTTTTACCGTTAATGGATTTCCACAATTCTTTATTCACCCATGACATTTGTGTTTTGAGCATTTTTATTTACATCAAAATCTGTCCAATAAACTGTTCATTGCCAAGGATGAAGGCATGAGGTGTTTTACCAACTATTTAATTTTATGTCAACTTCAGAATTGTTAGTACACAAATAGCATTTATTTGACAATTTTGACGAATTTCATCTGGCCCTAAATCAATAAATTGCAAACATTTTGCTTGGAACTCCCAGATTTTGTCTTCCTGGCATCATAAGCTTTCCAAAAATGTATAGTTTTTCTTTTATGGAAGACCGTGTAGCGGAGTTGTGTTTCTAAGCTAGCTAGAAATTTTGGCTGCAGGCCTACACCTCCCAAGCTAAATTTCCCTCATGTCATCCTGTATAGCAAAGGCATATGCCTGTCTTAATTAACCCAGTACTAAACACAATTTACTTGTTTAATTTTTCCAGCATTTTTCAGGATAGCTGATGGGATGCGGGTCAAGTTATGCCACTTGTCTATTTAATTATTTACCAGTGAAAAATCGAATTAACTTCACCAAATTTTTACTCATTATAATGATTTTTTTTTTTCTGTTCATATTATTTCTATGACATGTGACAGTGACTGTGAATATGAAAGCTTTAATATCTGCTTAGCAGATCTAGTTATTATTATTATTATTATTTACCGCGGGAGCCTAGATCTCCATGATCGAAAACAGATATCGATCTGGAATTAGATTTTCTAACGGGAAACCATGTGGTGGCTACTTGATAAAATATTTTTGAAATTTCTGCGCATACCGAAAGTGACCGAACTTTGTACGTTGTCTAAAAATTTAAAATTGGCCATAGTTTCGTCAATTCTTTATCCATTTTCAAGCAAATTACATTTTTGGAATCCCTGAATCTTTTCTTAGACAATGGCTATCTCACATTTTTCAATTTCGAACATGCGTCTATGACTTTTATCGTTCGAAAATTGAAAACATGTTGTTTACGAGACAATTTTTGTTATTTTTCAAAATTTTCAAATTTGACTTACATTTTTGGATACCTGAATTCCATCCGATTCCAGTAATATAAGTTTTATTCAGAGTTATCGCCCTTTATTTTTCGATTTTTTTCGAATTTTCTTCCCATTTTGTGAGCTCGGGTTTCGTTTTATGGCAGAATTGACGTTTCTGAAACTTCTGGAACATAAAGTTATAGTCCAATACCAACTTATAAAGCAATTTCGACAAGAATCCTTAAACCGGAAGTAGTCGAAATAATATGCGATATTTTGAAAAAAACGTGAAAAATTGTTGTTTTGGGTAAAAACACGATTTTTCCGTCCGATATCAACGGATTAAACAAATTAAGGTATCATTTGGTCGGGCGATGATTGGACCACTGAATGATACCCTATTCCTGCGGATACTATGATCAGGCAGCAAAATATGGCACGCTGAAAATCAAGTATTTTCTGATTTTTAGCATTCTTGGACGCCTGTATCTCAAAAACTACGCCAGCGATTTTTATGAAACTTTCTCTATCGAGAGACCTTGTGGTAGTCTTGTGTACGAAGCATTCCATTACGACTTTGAAATATCTGGAATAGGTGAAATAACGGACTGAAAATCGAAAAAAGTCGAAAAATCGTGAAATATAGGAAAATGCTCTACTATTTTTTTATTTTAAGAGATTTTCAAAAAAAGGTTGTATATTCTTATAGCTGACCTAATTACGATTCTAAAGATGTATAATATGTATGTAGTTATTGAAATTTAATTTTCGATATTTTAATTTTTTTGCATTGTTGGCACTTTTGAACATAGGATTTCTCAGGGGCATTTTATCTGATCAGATAATGTAATATATCATTACAGAGCCCTGTGGCTATTTTAGTGCCCAAACCGGCTATTAAAACTATTCCGACAATAATAACTATACCGGAAGTATTCAAAAAATGAAACACAAAGGTTAAAAACATTGTCGCACTTGCGAAAAAATTGATTTCTCCCTTAGGTAATAGCGGACCAAAAGAACTAAAGTGTCGTTGGATAGCCCTATTAATGGACCATCATATGGTATCTAAATAATACGATTTTGATGGTAAGGAAATAAATTATTGTATGAAGAAAAATCTAGTATTTTCCGATTTTTTAACATTCTGAGACGCCATTTTCTCGAAAACGACGCCTACGATTTTTCTTAAACTTTTCTTACTCAAAGTCCTATCGGTTGTCTATATAGTGAATCCAAAATGAAAAGCATTGAAATAATATAGGTGGTCCAAAAATGGCCTCAAACTTTGAAAAAAAATTGAAAAATCGTTAAATTTTTGGAAACGCTCTTTGATTTATCTTTTTTTCCAAAACTACTCATTGGATGTTTCTGACACTTCTGGTACAGAAAGTTAAGTATCCAAAGAACTTCATAAAGCTATCACGACAATGATCGTAAAACCGGAAGTAGTCGAAAAAATGTCCGATATTTTGAAAAAAATTTTTTTTTACGAAAACCTTTTTAATTTTTTTTTACGAAAATCTTTTTTATTTATGAATATTTTTTGATGGTATTTTACACAGGGTTAAAATATCATCCTACTTGAGCAGAAATGAGAAAGTTACCTATTCAAACAACATGTTAAAACTATCCCGACAATGATCCAAAAACCGGAAGTAGTCGAAAAAATATCCGATATTTTGAAAAAAAAAACTTAAAAAGTAAAAAATGGTGATCTTGCGAAAAAAGTGATTACAACGCCATATTTCAACGAATCAAAACAACTAAAGTGTCATTGGATAGCCCGAACAATGGGCGATCTTATGACATCTCAATGGTAAAAAATCGCTGGTTACGTAATATATTATGAGATGCTGAAAATCTAGTATTTTCCTTTTTGGAGCCTATTCAGACGCTTTTATCTCGAAAATTACTTTTATTTCCTTTCTTAAACTTCTGTTACTTAGAGTCCTAACGCTGGTCTGGGGTGTGAATCCAAATTTAAAACCCTTAATATAGTATAAATGGTCCAAAAGGGATACAATATTTTAAAAAAAAGTCGAAAAATCGTTATATCTGTAAATCTGCTTCTAGTGGTATAAGGGAGGTAAAACTGTCCAATGGATCTTCCTCAAACTTCTGGTACAGGAAGTTAAGTTCCCATACCACTTGTTAAATCTATCCCGATAATGATCCGTAAACAGGAAGTAGTCAAAAAAATATTCGATATTTTTAAAAAAAAGACAGTAAAAAAATCGGTGCTCTTGGAACAATCGGGATTTCACCGTCGGGTGTGACCGGATCAAAACATCTAAAGTATCGTTTGGTAGCTCGATAAATAGGCTATTGTATGACACACTTCCTGTCTGATTCCTGAAAGCCGGTTCAGTGCTGCTTGCAGGTCTAGTTATTATTATTATTATTATTATTATTATTTACCGCGGGAGCCTATTTCTCCATGATCGAAAACAGATATCGATCTAGGGTTCAATTTTCTCTCGGGAAATCATGTGGTGGCTACTCGATAAAGTACTTTTGAAACTTCTGCGCAGACCGGAAGTGGCCGAATTTTGAACGGTAGCAATAAATCAAAAATCGGCCGTGGTTTCGCAAATTCTTTGCCTACTTTAAAACAATTCACATTTTTGGAAACCCTGAATCTTTTCCGAGACAATGGCTATCTCACATTTTTGAATTTCGAACATTCATTTATGGCTTTTGTCGTTCGAAATCTGAAAATTTAAATTTTTACAAAAAACTTTTTTATTTATAAATATTTTTTAGTCGTGTTTTACAGAAAACTAACGAGTCATCTGACTTGGGCAAAAATGTGAAATTGTTTTGTCTCAGTAATTTTCCTTGGCCGCCATTGGCTAATTCAGTTTTTCAGTCCTAGATTAATTATTTATTGCTCGATTTGTATAAAACAAAGTTCATATACTCCGTTGTCTCAATTGTCATTTTTTTTGTTACCGATAGAGATATCTGTCGGTACCGGAAGTGGCTTAATTTTACCAAAAACTACAATTTTGACAGTTAGGTACCATTTTTCGAAAGCAAATATTATTTTTTTTAAAAAAACTGATATAACTAAAAGAGTGTGGCATTTAAAGGCGCACAAAATGTTGGGATCGGTTTTTTTAATTTCGATTTCATTTTCGAGCAAATTCGATTAAGAGGTGAAAAAAGGTGTAAAATTGACCTATTTACAACCCATTCAGGCTTTTCAGATTTTAAAATATTTCTAAGTAACATTTATACACTTGTAGCTATAATCCATACGAAGAAAATGTATGTTAAAATTAGTTTGTAATATAAGCAGTTACCTAGAAATGGGCAATTTTGCATAAGTCACTGTTTTCGTTATTTTGCCTGTAAAATAGTCAATTATTATTGGATTTTCACAAAAGTGACTCCATTTGATTCACAAAGCAAGTATGCGTCGTATCAAATTGATTACAATTTAAAATTGACAACGGAAGTGACGCCATTTTGTCAAAAAATGCATTTTTAACTTTTAAAATCAATATTTTTTTCAAACAAGAATTATTTAATATGTATTAATAATTTTAACTTTTGGTTTACATTCTCATATTATTAAAATTCATACGGTCATATAGATTTCACAAAATTGTTTGTTCAGTTGCGGAGAAATAGGCGATTTTCAACAGGTCACTTTTCAAGGTTTTTGGTCCATAAAAGTGTAAATTATTAATCGATTTCATAAAATTTTCACTGTGTGATACCTAATGCCATTTACAATTTCATACAAGTAATTTAAGATTTTCATTATCACCGGAAGTAACGTCATTTTGGCAAAAACTGTATTTTTAGCCTTCAAAACAGATATTTTATTGAAATGAGTCTAATTTGTAATGTTTTTAAAATTATGATATTTGATTCCAATCAACAAATAGATTGAACCCATACGATCATACAGATACCAAAAAATGGTTTATAACTTGTACGGTTGCAGAGAAATAGACGATATTCTACAAGTCACTGTTCAAGGTTTTTGGTCTATGAAAGTGGAAATTATTATTCGATTTACATAACATTTTCACCATGTGATGCCTTATGCCATTTCTGATTTCATAACATTTTCATTATCACCGGAAGTAATGTAATTTTGTCAGGATCACTTACATATAACAAATGTATACAATGAATTGATTTTGCTGGATTTTGTTGATTCTGCGTACATTTTATTTGATGTGTGCAATGCTTATATGAAAACCTGTTTAATGATTTCATCGATACCGGAAGTGACATATGTTCAATGGTAACGGGCCAGCGGTGAAACCCGTCATTACTGCGTCGCAGTTCTAGTTTTTATTATTTATTTTTTTTCGCCGGAGCCTATTTCTCAGTGCCTGTAACAGATACCGATATGGGACCTAATTTTCTGTTGGAAAACCATGTGGTGGCTACTTGATAAACTATTTTTGAAACTTCTGCGCAGACCGGAAGTGGCCGAATTTCGTGCGGTGCCAAAAAATTAAAAAACGGCCGTAGCTATTTTCATACAAATGACATTTTCAGAAGTCTTTTGTCGGACGATAGCAGTTGAAAATTTCGAAATTTCGAAACTTGGTCGCTGACTTCTAGCGTTCGAAAAATGAAAAATTTTGTTTAACAGACAATTTTTGTTATTTTTCAAAATTTTCAAATTTGACCTACATTTTTGGTTACCTGAAGACCATCCGATTCTAGAAATCTAAGTTTCATTCCGAGTTATCGCCCTTTATTTTTCGATTTTTTTCGAATTTTCTGCCCATTTCCCAACCCTTATATTTTTGGGAAAGGATAAATCGATATTTCTGAAAGTCCTGGAACATAAAGCTTTATAGTGGGACCGCTAGATAAAGCAATTTCAACAACGGTCCGGAAACCGTAAGTAGTCGAAATAATGTCCGATATTTGGGAAAAAAATAAAAAAATGGGTGTTTTGGGGAAAAACTCGATTTCTCCGTCCAATATCAATGGATTAAACGAATTAAGCTTTCGTTGAGTGGCCCGAGGAATGGACTGTCGTATGATGCCCAACTTATACGGATACTATGACCAAGCAGCAAAATATGACAAGCTGAAAATCAAGTATTTTCTGATTTGGAACGTTTTTGGACGCCTGTATCTCGAAAACTGCTACAAGGATTTTTTTTAAACTTTCCCTATCGAGAGACCCTCCTGTAGTCTTGTGCATGAATCCATCCAATAAGACATTGAAATGTCTGGAATAGGTAAAATAACGTACTGAAAATCGAAAAAAGTTGAAAAATCGTGAAATTTTGGAAAATGCTCTATTACTTTATTATTTAAACAAATTTTTACAAAAAAGTTACACATTCAGATAGCTGACCTAATTACAATTCTAACGATGTATAATATTTATTGAAATATTTAAATTTAATTTTCGATATATTGACATTTTTGCATTTTTGCCCCTATTGAACATAGGATTTTCCAGAGGCATTTTATCTGACCAAACAATGTAATATATCATTACATAGCCCTGTGGTTATTTGATAAGCCAATCCTGTTATTAAAACTATCCCGACAATAATCTCCATACCGGAAGTATTCAAAAAATCAAGAAAAAGGGTTAACAAGCCAACAGTGAGGCTGATGTCCCCCTCCGAAATCCCCAAATAAATAGATGACACATATTAATTAATCGCACATCTATTTTTTTCAAAGGTATTGAGCAATCAAACTGATTATCAACTATACACTAAGTTTCATCACTCTCTATCAGATAGAATCAAAGTTATCTTGTCCCAAAGCATCGACCAAGGAAATTGCTTATCTCTGCTTAGCTTTAGCTCGATATGTTAATCATTGAATTCGGTCAAGACGAAGATCAACATAAAGTTAGAAGCAGAGTTGTTATGTTCCAAAGTCTTGACCAATCAAAATGCTTATTGCTCCTTAGCTTAAGCATACAATTCTCATCATCGAACTTAGTCAAGGTATTGATGTAATGAAACTATACACCAAGTTTCATCACTCTCACTTAATTAGAACTAAAGTTATCATGTCCCAAAGCATCAACCAATCAAATTGCTTATCTCTACTTACCATAAGCAGAAAATGCTCATCTTCGCACTCTATCAAGGCATTGACCTCATAAACACCTACACCAAGTCTGAACATTCTAGCTCAATTAGAAGGAGGGTTGTTGTGTTCCAAAGTCTCGGCCAAATTGCTTATCGTTCTGCTTACCCTCAGCAGAAAATGCTCAATATCGAACTTAGTCAAGGTACTGATGTAATGAAACTATACACCAAGTTTCATCACTTTCACTTAATTGGAACTAAAGTTATCGTGTCCCAAATCATCAACCAATCAAATTGCTTATCTCTGCTTACCCTAAGCAGAAAATGCTCATCTTCGAACTCCATCAAGGCATTGACCTAATAAACACCTACACCAAGTTTGAACATTCTAGGTCAATTAGAAGGAGAGTTATTGTGTCCCAAAAAGTGTGACGGACAGACAGACAGACAGACAGACGGACGAACCCATTTTAATAGTCCCCTGCTTTCTTCGAAAGCGGGGGACAAAAAAATAGCACTCTTGCGAAAAACTTGATTTCTCCATCAGATGTTAGCGGACCAAAAGAACTAAAGTTTCGCTGGATCGCCCATTAATGGACTATCATATGACATCTGAATGATTTAGATTGCTAGAAAATAAAATATGGTACGCCGAAAATCTAGTATTTTCCGTTTTGGAGCATTTTGAGACGCCATTTTCTCGAAAACGAACACTACGATTTTTCTTAAACTTTTTTTACTCAGAGTACTATCGGTGGATTATGGCGTGAGTCCAAAAATAAAAGCATTGAAATAATATAAGGTGTCCAAAAAGAGCCTCAATCTTGGAAAAAAGTTGAAAAATTCTTAAATTACTGAAAATACTCTACCATTTTTCTTTCTTTGGAAAACAGCTGTATGGATTTTTCTGAAACTTCTTGTACAGAAGGTAAGGTAACCAAACAACTTGTTAAAAGTATCCCGACAATGATCCAAAAACCGGAAGTAGTCGAAAAAATATCCGATATTTTGAGAAAAAAAAAAGTAAAAAAACGGTGATCTTGCGAAAAATGTAAGATTTCAAAACAACTAAAGTTTCATTGGATAGCCCGAACAATGGACGATCGTATGACATCTAAATAGTAAAAATTCGCTGGTTAGGCAATATATAACGGGACGCTGAAAATCTAGTATTTTCATTTTGGGGGGCTATTCAGATGCTTTCATCCCGAAAACGTCTCTTTTTTCCTTTCTTAAACTTCTGTTTTTAAAATATTTCTACGTAACTTTTATAAACTTGTAGCTATAAGCCATACGAAGAAAATGTATGTTAAAATTAGTTTGTAATATAAGCAGTTACCTAGAAATGGGCAATTTTGCATAAGTCACTGTTTTCGTTATTTTGCCTGTAAAATAGTCAATTATTATTGGATTTTCACAAAAGTGACACCATTTGATTCAAAAAGCAAGTATGCGTCGTATCAAATTGATTACAATTTAAAATTGACAACGGAAGTGACGCCATTTTGTCAAAAAATGCATTTTTAACTTTTAAAATCAATATTTTTTTCAACCAAGAATTATTTAATATGTATTAATAATTTAAACTTTTGGTTTACATTCACATATTAATAAAATTCATAAGGTCATATAGATTTCACAAAATTGTTTCTAACTTGTTCAGTTGCGGAGAAATAGGCGATTTTCAACAGGTCACTTTTCAAGGTTTTTGGTCCATAAAAATGTCAATTATTATTCGATTTTCATAAAATTTTCACTGTGTGATACCTAATGCTATTTACAATTTCATACAAGGAATTTAAGATTTTCATTATCACCGGAAGTAACGTCATTTTGGCAAAAACTGTATTTTTAGCCTTCAAAACAGATATTTTTATTCAAATGAGTCTGATTTGTAATGTTTTTAAAATTATGATATTTGATTCCAATCACCAAATAGATTGAACCCATACGATCATACAGATACCAGAAAATGGTTTCTAACTTGTACGGTTGCAGAGAAATAGACGGTTTTATACAAGTCACTTTTCAAGGTTTTTGGTCTATAAAAGTGGCAATTATTATTCGATTTACATAAAATTTTCACCATGTGATGCCTTATGCCATTTCTGATTTCATAAAACTAATTGAACATTTTCATTATCACCGGAAGTACTGTACACTTACATGTAACAAATGTATAAAATGAATTGATATTGATGGATTTGGTTGATTCGGCGTCAATTTTATTTGATGTGTGCAATGCTTATGTGGAAACCTGTTTAATGGTTTCATTGGTACCGGAAGTGACATATGTTTAGGGTAACGTGGCACCGGTGAAACCGTAGTCATAAAAATATTCGATATTAGAAAAAAACCCAGTAAAAATCGGTGCTCTTGCAAAAATCGTGATTTTTGAAACTTCTGCGCAGACCGGAAGTGGCCGAATTTCGTGCGGTGCATAAAAATTTAAAAACGGCCGTAACTTCGTCAATTCTGTACCTATTTTCATACAAATGACATTTTCAGAAACCCTGAGTCTTTTCCCGGACGATAGCAGTTGAAAATTTCGAAATTTCGAAACTTCGTCGCTGACTTCTAGCGTTCGAAAAATGAAAAATATTCAATTTCAAAATTTTCAAATTTGACCTACATTTTTGGATACCTGAAGACCATCCGAGTCTAGAAATGTAAGTTTCATTCCGAGTTATCGCCCTTTATTTTTCGATTTTTTTCGAATTTTCTGCCGATTTCTCAACTCTTATATTTTTTCGAAAGGATAAATCGATATTTCTGAAAGTCCTGGAACATAAAGCTATATAGTCAGACCGCTTGATAAAGCAATTTCAAAAACGGTCGGGAAACCGGAAGTAGTCGAAATAATGTCCGATATTTCGAAAAAAATCGCAAAAAAATTGATGTTTTGGGGAAAAGCTCGATTTCTGTGTCCAATATCAATGGATTAAACAAATTAAGCTATCGTTGAGTGGCCCGGAGAATGGACTGTCGTATGATGCCCAATTTATACGGATAGTATTACCAAGCAGCAAAATATGACATGCTGAAAATCAAGTATTTTCTGATTTGGAGCGTTTTTGGACGCCTGTATCTCAAAAACTGGTCCAAGGATTTTAAACTTTCCCTATCGAGAGTCCCTCCGGTAGTCTTGTGCATGAATCCATCAAATAAGACATTGAAATGTCTGGAATAGGTAAAATAACGTACTGAAAATCGAAAAAAGTTGAAAAATCGTGAAATTTTGCAAAATGCTCTATTACTTTATTATTTAAACAAATGTTTACAAAAAAGTTACACATTCAGATAGCTGACCTAATTACGATTCTAACGATGTATAATATGTATCGAAATATTTAAATTTAATTTTCGATATATTGACATTTTTGCATTTTTGGCATTATTGAACATATGATTTCCAAGGGGCATTTTATCTGATCAGACAATGTAATATATCATTACATAGCCCTGTGGCTATTTGATAAGCCAATCTGGTTATCAAAACTATCCCGACAATAATCTCCATACCGGACGTATTCAAAAAATTAAGAAAAAGGTTAAAAAAATTTTCTCCATCAGATCTTAGCGGACCAAAAGAACTAAAGTGTCGCTGGGTAGCCCCATCAATGGACTATCGTATGACATCTAAATGATACGATTTAGATGGCTAGAAAATAAATTATGGTACGCCGAAAATCTAGTATTTTCTGTTTTGGAGCATTTTGAGAGGCCTTTTTCTCAAACACAACAACTACGGATTTTTTAAAAAATAAAAGCATTGAAATAACATAAGTTGTCCAAAAAGAGCCTCAATCTTAGAAAAATCCTTAAATTACTGAAAATGATTTTCTAATTTTCTTTCTTTGGAAAACAGCTGAATGGATTATTCTGAAACTTCTTGTACAGAAGGTAAGGTAACCACACAACTTGATAAAGCTATCCCGACAATGATCCAAAAACCGGAAGTAGTCTAAAAAAAAATGGTGATCTTGCGAAAAAAGTGATTACTACGCCAGATTTCACCGAATCAAAACAACTAAAGTGTCATTGGATAGTTCGAACAATAGACGATCTTGTGACATCTAAATGGTAAAAATTCGCGGGTTAGGCAATGTATAATGGAACGCTGAAAATCTATTATTTTTCTTTTTGGAGCCTATTCAGACGCTTTTATTTCGAAAACTTCTCTTATTTTCTTTCTTAAACTTCTTTTACTTAGAGTCCTAACAGTGGTCTATGGTGTGAATCCAAATTTAAAAGCCTCAATATAGTATAAATGGTCCAAAAGGGTCACAATCTTTGAAAAAAGTCGAAAAATCGTTACATCTATAAATCTGCTGCTAATGGTATAAGGGAGGTAAAACTGTCCAATGGATCTTTCTGAAACTTCTGGTACAGGAAGTTAAGTTCCCATACCACTTGTTAAATCTATCCCGATAATGATCCGTAAACAGGAAGTAGTCAATAAAATATTCGATATTTTAAAAAAAATTCGGTGCTCTTCCAACAATCGGGATTTCACCGTCGGGAGTGACCGGATCAAAACATCTAAAGCATCGTTTGGTAGCTCGATAAATGGGCTATTGTATGACACACATCCTGTCTGATTCCTGAAAGCCGGTTCAGTGCTGCTTGCAGGTCTGAAACTTTGACCTACCCCTCAAGAATGGGTGGTGGCTTTGGAATAGGTATATTTTCAAAACGTTTTACACATCCGAAATCACCGAATTTTACGAACAAATCCATTTTACTTACTTTGCTGTAACTTTGTGACTATTTGACCTATTTTACTAAAAAAAAATTCTTTGAGTACCTTGAATCATTTACTTCAAATCTGCAATTTCGGATTTTCGAATTTCGAAAATTCGTCGCTGTGATTTCGAACCGGAAGTTAAAAGCAACTTGACAACTTCTTTAATAGTTGCACGATTTTCATGAAATTAAGTATGTAAGTAGATCTTACCGATGCAACTTGAAAAATGTCAAAAGAAATTTTCTAAATTATCTCTCCTTGATGAAATTAGGGATCAAAGTTTTCAAAAAAATCGACGAAATATAGGTCAGATTGCCTTGAATTTTTTTTTTCTGTATTAGTTACGACACTACTGATTGTAGCCCAAACCGGAAGTGTCACCATCTTGATATTTTAGTTACAGACAAGGGAATTATATTTTCCAAATCCTTGATGGAAAGTCCATAAAATGTAGGAAGTAAAATTTTGATTTAGGTCAACTGATGGACGCCATTTTGAATTGAAAATGAAAAATAGTGAAAAATCCACATTAATGAGCTTGAAAACATACACAATTGGCCGTGGCTTAGAGAATCTGTCCCCTATTACCAAAATTAATACATTTCAGGATAGCCTGGATCATGGTCGAATGTTTGGTATTTGAATATTTCAAAAATTCGAATTTCGCCTTTGATATTTTCCGTGCCGACAACGTTGTTTTCGAGTTTAGCTGGTTTTGACTTCGCGCATGCGCTGCGCTGGAACCAAAGGTACCATGAGTACCAAATTTCAGGATAGCCTGGATCATGGTCGAATGTTTGGTATTTGAATATTTTAAAAATTCGAATTTCGCCTTTGATGTTTTCCGTGCCGACAAGGTTGTTTTCGAGTTTAGCTGGTTTTGATTTCGCGCATGCGCTACGCTGTAACCAAAGGTACCATTAATACCAAATTCCGGCGAGGAACCTTTCACGTTGGTACCTAGGTACCCTGAAAATTTCAAGGTGACACCTGCATTCGTTCAAGTCGTTTATTCTTGGCACGGCGCCAGGTCAACTGCCGTTCGTCTTTTTTTTTCCAAGTCAATTTACGGCTTCTATAAGGGGAAAAAAGTGGAATTTCGCCGCGACACAGGCATCGATTGTCCGAAAATCATGAAATTTGGACACAATACGCCCATTACCACCCTGGACTCTGTGACTTACCCCCATTTTGATCAGATTAAAATAAAGGAGTTTCAGCAAAAAAAACCCAAAAAAACAACCGATTTTGGGAATTTAAATTTGGTTTTAATTAATTTTGAAATTCCAAATGCAAAGGGATCTTATCGCTTCTTCTGTATGTGATTGCTATTAGTACTATACATATTATCCGGTCCAGTCTTCACTATTATTTGATCACATTAAATAAAAAAGAGTTTTAGCAAAAAACCGATTTTCGGAATTTAATATTGGTTTTAATTAATTTTGAAATTGCAAATGCAAAGAGATTTTATCGCCTCTTCAGTATGTGATAGGTATTAGTACTATACACATTATCCTTAAAAGACAATTTTTTAAAATGACCGCAACGATGTTTCGACACTAGAAACCGAAATCGCCTATTTTGACCTATTTTGACTGCTGAGGCATCTTTCCGGTGGTCCAAATCTCTGGAATTTCTAGCGGTTGTCTACGCCGCGATGATATTTATCACATATTAAAAGGAGAAAATGCTGAGATATCAAGAACAATAAAAATTCGATAAAATACGGCAATTTTTTAAGCAAAATAATTTGATGGGTGGGGGTGGGTTTCGAATTTATTTTCAACGTTCTCGGAATCCCACACACCTCTGTTCTTAATATATGATAGCTAGAATCCCAAGGTACAGTCTGTGCAAATTTAAAGGCAATTGGAACACCGGAACGTTGCCTGGGCAGTGCAAATCAACCCCGGTCGCGAAAATTTGCTCATTCTTCAACGCTTATTATAATAGATCAATCCGGGTCCCCGATCTACCGTCACATACCAAACCACTCCGAAATATACCCAAAATCCCAAAATCGACCGTAATTTCTTTTGACTTCGCGCATGCGTCACGCTGGAACCAAAGGTACGATGACTACCAAATTCCGGCGAGGAACTTTTCGCGTTGGTACCTAGGAGCACTGAAAACTTCAAGGCTATACCTGCATTCGTTCAGGTCGTTTGTTCTTGACACGGTTTTTGCCGTTCTTTTTTTTCCGTCATTTACGGCTTCTGTAAGGGCGAAAAAAGTGGAATTTCGCCACGACACCGGCACCGATTGTCCGAAAACCATGAAATTTGGACACAATACGCCCATTACCACCCGGACTCTGTGACTTACTCCCATTTTGATCAGATTAAAAAAAAGGAGTTTCAGCAAAAAAAAACCCAACCGATTTTCGGAATTTAAATTTGGTTTTAATTAATTTTGAAATTCGAAATGCAAAGGGATCTTATCGCCTCTTCCGTATGTGATTGCTATTAGTACTATACACATTATCCGGTCCAGTCTTCACTATGATTTGTGATAGAATTACTTATTTAAAAAAAACCGAATGATATAAAAATAAAAATGGTTGGAGTGCCCAAGTTTAGATTTGTCGTTGATTTCATAAAGATGTTAGGATATACATGTAGAACGTTAAATACTGTGTGATTCAACATGGCGGCCGAGGGGTTTAATATGAAATAAGTACGAAATACATGTACATGTAGTACCAAATGGTTTATATGTATGAGAGTCAAGGTTTGGACTATAATGTCTTGGGGAAGTAGGAGGCGACTAGTATGTGCCTCTCTTTAGTGGACCGATGTGAGATTGCCCATTGTATTAACTGGACGGGTAGGCCTATTCACCTTCGGTTATGTGTCAATGTCAAATAAGCGGCTTCTTATTAACACGATCGGCTCTGGGCCGGTTTATATGAAAGCTTTGATATCTGCTATGCAGATCTAGATATTATTATTATTATTATTATTATACATTTGAATTTTTTAAGTTTTTTAACATGTTACTAATAGATTAAAACCTGGGAGTTTTATAACCCAATTTGCAAACTCTGATCTAGGCCATAACCAGTTTTTCTAATGTATTGTTGTAAATTTAAATAAGGTAAATATTATTATTGTATTTACTATCGTGCTATATTCATTGTTATAAATTGTTTTTTGTTTTTACATTAAATCTATAACTCTATTGCATATCTAATTATCCTTTCATAAAATTACAAGTGTTAATAGATATGTGCAATGAAATAACAGTTATATTTAATCTACCCTTCATCATGTAACATTTATCTGTTGTATATACTCCATTGCCTTAATTTATTGTCTTAACTATAATAATAATCACCTCCCATATTCGGTTAATATCGCAACTACTTAGTCAGCTTATTGATCGTTTAACATAGGGGTTTCTTTTCTTACTTTTGTATATTGTTACCAAATTGTGTCACAACCCTTTGATCTAATTGTTTTAAGGTATGGTTTCCATTTTTGTTGTTAAGACATCCTCACTGGCCATGGACTATAAGTTAATTAACTCTCTATCTGCTATTGTATATCTTAATAAGTGTTGGTGTAGGCCTTTGATCATGTTGTTGCTATGTATGGTTTCGGTTGTGTTGTTGTATTTTGTCTATATATATTTGCCTTATACCTGTTTTACTGTATTAGCTTGATAACGTTGAGAGAATACTCTACGAAACGTCGCCTTAAATGCACTAGTAGCTGTTTTCCATAAGTATGTGTTTTGTTGTTACTCTGTGTCCAGTTACTAAATGCCATTTAAAGAACATTATTATTGTTGTTGTATGATTATGCTCTATGAGAGCCCTTTATTGTACAAGCTTAAAAATTATTATTAGGCTTCCAGACTTTCGTCTGAAAGACTATTGTTTTTACTAAAATTATTATTATTATTATTATTATTATTTTTCCGCGGGAGCCTATTTCTCCATGATCGAAAACAGATATCGATCTGGAACCAAATTTTCTATTGGGAAAACATGTGGTGGCTACTTGATAAAACAATTTTGAAGCTTCTGCGCATACCGGAAGTAACCGAATTTTGTACTTTTTTCCGGGATTGAAAATCGGCCGTGGGTTCGTCAATTCTTTACCTATTTTCAAACAAATGACATATTCGGAAACCCCGAATCTTTTCCGAGATAATGGCTATCTCACATTTTTTTTTCAATTTCGAACATTCATTTATGGCTTTTGTCCTTCAAATTTTGAAAATACGTTGTTTACGAGACAATTTTTGTTATTTTTCAAAATTTTCAAATTTGACCTACATTTTTGGATACCTGAAGACCGTCCGATTCCAGAAATATAAGTTTCATTCCGAGTAATCGAATTTTCTGCCCATTTCCCAACCCTTCTATTTTTTGGAAAGGATAAATCGATAGTCCTGGAACATAAAATTAATAGTCAGACCGCTGCATAAAGCAATTTCAACAACGATCCGGAAACCGGAAGTAGTCGAAATAATGATAGATTTTTCCGAAAAAAACGCAAAAATATGTGTGTTTTGGGGAAAAACTCGATTTCTCCTTCCAGTATCAATGGATTAAACGAATAAGGATTTCGTTGAGTGGCCAGAGGAATGGACTGTCGTATGATGCCCAATTTATACAAATAGTATGACCAAGCAGCAAAATATGACATGCTGAAAATCAAGTATTTTCTGATTTGGAGCGTTTTTGGACGCTTGTATCTCGAAATGTCTGGAATAGGTAAAATAACGTACTGAAAATCGAAAAAAGTTGAAAAATCGTGAAATTTTGGAAAAGTTACACATTCAGATAGCTGACCTAATTACGATTCTAACGATGTATAATATGTATTGAAATATTTAAATTTAATTTTCGATATATTGACATTTTTGAATTTTTGGCTCTTTTGAACATAGGATTTCTCAGGGCCATTTTATCTGATCAGATAATGTAATATATCATTACATAGCCCTGTGGCTATTTGATAAGCCAATCCGGTTATTAAAACTATCCCGACATCAATTTCCATACCGGACGTATTCAAAAAATGAAGAAAAAAGGTTTAAAAAAATAGCACTCTTGCGAAAATCTTGATTTCTCCATCAAATGTTAGCGGACCAAAAGAACTAAAGTATCGCTGGATAGCCCCATTAATGGACTATCATATGACATCTAAAAGGATACGATTTAGATGGCTAGAAAATAAATTATGGTACGCCGAAAATCTAGTATTTTCCGTTTTGGAGCATTTTAAGACGCCATTTTCTCGAAAACGAAAACTACGATTTTTCTTAAACTTTTTTTACTCAGAGTCCTATCGGTGGACTATGGCGTGAGTCCAAGAATAAAAGCATTGAAATAATATAAGTGATCCAAAAAGAACCTCAATCTTGGAAAAAAGTTGAAAAATCCTTAAATTACTGAAAATGCTCTTCTATTTTTCTTTCTATGAAAAACAGCTGAATGGATTTTTCTGAAACTTCTTGTACAGAAGGTTAGGTAACCAAACAACTTGTTACAATTATCCCGACAATGATCCAAAAACCGGAAGTAGTCGAAAAAATATCCGATATTTTGAGAAAAAAAACATAAAAAGTAAAAAAAAAGGGTGATCTTGCGAAAAAAGTGATTACTACGTAAGATTTCGAAACAACTAAAGTGTCATTGGATAGCCCGAACAATGGACGATTGTATGACATCTAAATGGTAACAATTCGCTGGTTAGGCAATATATAATGGGACGCTGAAAATCTAGTATTGTCATTTTTGGGGGCTATTCAGATGCTTTCATCCCGAAAACTTCTCTTTTTTCCCTTCTTAAACTTGTATTACTTGAGCCTATTCAGACGCTTTTATTTCGAAAACTTCTGTTATTTCCTTTCTTAAACTTGTGTTACTTAGAGTCCTAACGGTGGTCCAAGGTGTGAATCCAAATTTAAAAGCCTCAATATAGTATAAAGGGTCCAAAAGGGCTACAATCTTTGAAAAAAGTCGAAAAATCGTTATATCTGTAAATCTGCTTCTAATGGTATAAGGGGAGTAAAACTGTCCAATGGATCTTTCTGAAACTTCTGGTACAGGAAGTTAAGTTCCCATACCACTTGTTAAATCTATCCCGATAACGATCCGTAAACAGGAAGTAGTCAAAAATTATTCGATATTTAAAAAAAAGACAGTAAAAAAATCGGTGCTCTTGCAACAATCGGGATTTCACCGTCGGGTGTGACCGGATCAAAACATCTAAAGTATCGTTTGGTAGCTCGATAAATGGGCTATTGTATGACACACTTCCTGTCTGATTCCTGAAAGCCAGTACAGTGCTGCTTGCAGGTCTAGTTGCTAATAATAGATTAAAATCTGAAGATTCTTCTTTATAGTAATTTTAATTACCCAAAAAGCATACTCTGGCAGCTATATTTTAATATAGGCCATAACCAGTAGTTCTAATGTATTGTTTTAAATTAATGTAATTTACAAATATATTCTTCAAAAAAAGTAGGGGCTATTGAAATGCAAATACCTATGTAGGTTGTGATATGATAAATAGTCATGGACACTTGACATGCTTTGAGCGTATGTTCGCAGATGAAGAACTTATCGCCCCAACAGAACCACTGAGCTGCATGTGCGACACGCAATAGCGCCATACACGTGGGAGGGGTTCATTGTAAAATTAAGCTATTTACAACCCATTCAGCGTCTTCATATTTTAAAATATTTCTTCGTAACTTTCATAAACTCGTAGTAATAATCCATACGAAGAGAATTATGTGAAAATTAGTCTGTAATAGGAGCAGTTGTCGAGAAATAGGCAATTTTGCATGCGTCACTTTTCTTTCACGTTATTTTGCCTGTAAAGGAGTAACTTATTATTCCATTTTCAATTATCCATTTGATGCTTTATGCTAATTTTGACTAGGTGAAACCAATTTAACATTTTCTCTGACCCCCGAAATGACATTATTTGGGCAAAAACTGTATTTTTAGCCGTTAAAAGATATATTTTTATTCAAATGATTCTTATTTGTAATCATTTTCAAATTATGATATTTGATTCAAATCAATAAATAGAATAAACCCATACGATCATACAGATACCACAAAAGGTTCCTAACTTGTACGGTTGCAAAAAATAGACGATTTTCTACAAGTCACTTTTCAAGGTTTTTGGTCTATAAAAGTGGCAATTATTTTTCGATTTTCATAAAATTTTAACAATGTGATGCCTTATGCCATTTATAATTTCATAGAATTAATTTAACATTTTCATTATCCCCGGAAGTAATGTCATTTTAGCAAAAACTGTATTTTTAGCCTCCAAAACAAACATATTTTTGAAGTGAGTTATAGTTATTATTAGTTTAAGATTGTGATATTTGACTCCAATGGACATATACATTGCATCAATACAATCATATAGATTTCCAAAAATAGCTTGTCGAGAAATAACCAATATTGTCAGGATCACTTTTTAAGATGTTTGTTCGCATTTGAAAGTCGGCTAACTTAACGATATGTTAGTAACAAATTTTTTCAGGATCACTTTTTTGACATATGTAACACATGGTAACAAATGTGTGAATGGAATTGATATTGCCGTTTTTTATTGATTCTGCGTCCATTTTATAACACGTCTGCAATGTTTGAGTGGAAATCTGTTTATCGGTTCCACTGGTACTGGAAGTGATATGAGTGTAGGGGTAATGTGGCACCGAAAGGGACATAAGTTCCAGGGTAACGTGGCACCGGTGAAACCCGTCATTAATGCTTCGCAGTTCTAGTTATTTGTCCCCCGCCTTTCGAAGAAAGCAGGGGACTATTAAAATGGGTTCGTCCGTCTGTCTGTCCGTCTGTCTGTCTGTCTGTCCGTCTGTCTGTCCGTCACACTTTTTGGGACACAATAACTCTCTTCCTAATTGAGCTAGAATGTTCAAACTTGGTGTATGTGTTTATTAGGTCAATGCCTTGATGGAGTTCGAAGATGAGCATTTTCCGCTTAGGGTAAGCAGAGATAAGCAATTTGATTGGTTGATGCTTTGGGACACGATAACTCTCTTCCTAATTGGGCTAGAATGTTCAAACTTGGTGTATGTGTTGATTAGGTCAATGCCTTGATGGAGTTCGAAGATGAGCATTTTCCGCTTAGGGTAAGCAGAGATAAGCAATTTGATTGGTTGATGCTTTGGGACACGATAACTTTTAATTGAGCTAGAATGTTCAAACTTGGTGTATGTGTTTATTAGGTCAATGCCTTGATGGAGGTCGAAGATGAGCATTTTCCGCTTAGGGTAAGCAGAGATAAGCAATTTGATTGGTTGATACTTTGGGGCACGATAACTCTCTTCCTAATTGAGCTAGAATGTTCAAACTTGGTGTATGTGTTGATTAGGTCAATGCCTTGATGGAGTTCGAAGATGAGCATTTTCCGCTTAGGGTAAGCAGAGATAAGCAATTTGATTGGTTGATGCTTTGGGACACGATAACTTTAGTTCTAATTAAGTGAGATTGATGAAACTTGGTGTATAGTTTCATTACAGTAATACCATGACTAAGTTTGATAATGAGCATTTTCTGCTCAGGGTAAGCAGAGCGATACGCAATTTGATTGGTCGAGACTTTGGAAAACAATAACTCTCCTACTTTGATTGTCCCCCGCCTTTCGAAGAAAGCAGGGAACTATTAAAATGGGTTCGTCCGTCTGTCTGTTTGTCTGTCTGTCCGTTCCGCTTATGGTAAGCAGAAAAAACAAATTGAAAAAGAAACTATTATAAATTAATTAAATATGTAGTATGCAATAATGAATTGACATTTAATGACAGAAAGAAAACAGTGAACTTTGCACAACTTGCAGCAAGATGGAAAATAGACCCGTTGATACAACCAAACTCTAGATCTGTAGGCATAGAGCATGTTTTCCCCTTAATATGCTATAATTATTCCATCAAAAACATTGTATGCTTAGACTATAAGTAAAGATATACTGTTTGATTGTTCAATACTTTGTAAAAGATAATTTGTGATAAATTTATATGTGTCCTCTAATTATTTTCCTATTTCGGCGGGGGACATCAGCCTCACTGTTGGCTTGTTATTATTATTATATATTTAAACTTGTTAAATTTAACATGTTATTAAAGAATAAAGTCAGGGGATTCCTTTTCATATAAGTTTTTATAACCCAATTTGCATACTCTGACAGCTATATCAGTTTTAATAGAGGCACCCAACGTCATCCCAGTATTCCCAAAAATAATCCAGTTGACGACGTCATGACGTCAACAATTCAGCAGCTTAAGGGTTAGGAAACATCTCTTGAAGAAAAGGGTCTAACTACACCAATATTACATTACATATCTAATTTGAACACAGAACTTTGCTATGGTTGATCTATCACAAAAATTTGAAGTATTTGTAAGGGATCGAAAACACAGATACTTTTCAACTCACTGATACAACTCAGTTTAAGCCAAAGAACTGTTTTATGATACTGTGACAGGATATCTACTCGAAACAAAACTATTCTTAAAAGAATTGACTGTCGTCACATTCGAACATTCTTGGCCACCGCAGGGATCGAACATGGGACCTCCATATTAGCGAGCCAGCATCTTACTCAGCCACTGTGGCTCTAGATTTTTAATGCGTACTACATGTACAATGTATCTGCCATATGGGACAAACAAGTTTATGAATTTATCGAACTATTGCTTTATTTTGTAAGATTTGGAAGACAGGTAGAATAAAGAACATATTATAGTATACGTGAGAATTGTTTAGTCTGCACATGCACTAAAGTCATCTTCAGTTATGCAGGTAGATTACTGACAAAAAGCAATGGCAGCAGTGGTCCAAAATGGTGACGTCAAGTTTGGAATGAGGTCTGAGGGATTACACTATTACAAAAGAATTTGCTATATTTCTGCTTATTTAGGTGTATAGAATCAGAGAGGATTGAGATAAAAGAGGTGCCAATGCTTTGAAAGTAAAAGAAAAATATACCCTGCGCAATCTGGGGAGGGGATTGCTCAAGCCTTTATGTACATGTATGTAAAGGCAAAGCTTGTTAATGTTATATAAATATAAGCTTAAAGATGCATTATGTAAGTTTTAGATAAAGAGCTCACAGTTCTCAATAGTTAACCAGTGGCTGCTAGGCAGGATACGCCCACATTTTGCAAGAGATGGAAAGAGAACAAGCTAAAAACAAAAACGATTTTTTGTACAATCAGGGGGCATAATCCAGAAAGTTATTGTCTGAAATGCGCAAACATCACAAGGGACTGAGATTTTTGGAATTTAAAGATGTCTTTTAAGTTACATCAAAATTGCATAAAAATTCAGACCTCTAGAGGGTCCATAACCTTTGTATTACATACTTATACACAATTTGCGTACAAATTTTTTCGAGATTCCAATCCAACCTTCATTATAGTGGAATGGTGATGTATCTAAACGGTTTTTAAAATCGGAAAAAAAATGTGACCTATAGAGAATCCAAAAGCTAAAAATGCGATTTTTCGACCAATCAGGGGCTATAATCAAGGAAGTTACTTTCGGATATGTGTGATTATCAAAAAGAACCAATATCTTTATAATAAAAGCATATATTTAAAGTTTTATCCAAATCGGATAAAAACTGTGGCCTCTAGAATGTCCACAACCATATTTTTACACTATTTGCTTACAAGGGGCGGCCATTATGTCCGTCAGTTTTTGTCCGATTTTCACAAAATTCGAACTCAACCACCATTAGTGTATAACTGTGATATATTCACACATTTTTTTTAAATCGGATAAAAAATGTGACCTCTATGGGGACCACACGCTCAAAGTGCGATTTTTTGTACAATCAAGGGCCATAATTCATGAAGTTAAGATCCGATATCCGCGAATATCGAAAGGAACTAAGATCGTTGAGTTATAAACATGCATTTCAAGTTTCATCAAAATTGGATCAAATTTGTGAACTTTAGGAGGTTCACAACCTTGATATACCACTGCTAAAGACCCCTACGCGTAAGCGAGTTATTGAAATAAAAATATTAAACCATATGTTAGTCCCGAAATGACCTAGTTTGTGTCGAGTGGACGTTAAACCCCATTTCTCGCTCTCTCTCTCTCTAATATGATAGTAAACAAACTACAATTTAATGTCCTGATTATCCATTTTTCAATTAAATCATTAACAATAATAACCACCAGTGTTTAAATTCGTGAAAATCTCGAGCACCTGATGGCATCGATATTTGATTATGGACTTGGCAAGTTAATAAATGTCTTATTAAACATACATTATGCAAATCTGCCTATTGCAGGTCTTTCTTTAGACCTGAAATGTAGGCTTCTTCATCTCATGACATTAAACACTGTGTATACGTCTCTAGGGCTTCTACAAAAAGTGATCAAAAGTTATGTTTCGTAAAAAAAAGCAGTCTTGGTTATCCCGGCCTGTCAATCAGACGTAGAATGGTCGGTAGACTGGTTAAGCGAGATTATTTTTAAAACAAGGGCACGTAACCTATTTTTTACTCACAAGTGCCCGGGTGTTATGGCCGACACTCGTAACCGTCTTTCAATGTATTATTTATAGATGGTTAAATGGTCATAGTTAATTAAGTACAACATCACCGTTTATTTATTGACTATAAATGTGCGAAACTGATTTAAGGCTTGGTATATATACTCTTCCAAAAAAAGTAGGGGATATTGAAATGCAAATACCTATGTTATTAACATACACTGGCTACCTCTAATAAAAACAGCAGTTTTGTATTGTTTCTGAATATCCCCTACTTTTTTTTTTGAAGCGTATATATAAATATTGTGGTGTAATTGTCGAGATATTTGGAGATATTTATTTATGATGGGTCACCCTACTGTAGGAAAATTTTTTCACTGCACGGGTCACCCTAAATTTGGGAAATCGACCAAACTTGGCAGTGTTAAAGAACGTTTTGTGTAGATTACAGGTGAGTGGTAGGGTTTGCATGCTACCTGGCCATGAAAACCGAAAAACATTTGGTGTAATTGTATATTCTCTGGATTTTGTAGTGCTCCAGGAGCTACAAAGTAATAGATATAGACCCAAATTTTGGCCTATCCAGAGATTGCCGGTAGTACAACATAAGAAACTCGAGTAAATCATTGATACATATTTCGTTTGGAAAACTTATCAGTAACTCACGAAACTCAAATGCCCGTATCTAAGTCAATTTTCAAGCTACACACCACAGATTTTGCACAGTTTCTAGTTTTTACATGTAGAATAACATATATTTTTTCCACATTTTTTTCGAGGTCAATTTCCCACCCCTGGCCCACTTGACATGGAATGACCCAGATTGGTTGACCCAGATTGGTCAAGGTTGGAAGCGTTGAAAATCAATATACTTCTTCGCCTCATAAATGTAAATACAGGTATTGTTTATAAATCTAAAGTCAATCGGATATTAACTGTAGCCTCGGGCGGAAAGACGGGTGTCGACAATATACGACCACATTAATGGTCGTATACAAAATGATTTTCATCCAGTTTCTGATTTTTCCGCCTAGTCAGATTCATAGAGCTGAGTGTCGTCTGCATACATGTGAAGTCATTATCGTGTTTTCGAAAAATGTCACCAACCGGGTGACATGAAGATTGTTTGTCATCCAGTAGACACTAGCATGTCCAGAGAGACCATGGGGCACACAGCCGAGATTCGAATTTGAGACATTCTAACATTCTAGTCCGAGTTGCCAGTTAAAAGTACATTTGCATATATACTCTTCATTTGGATTAGATTTTGTTGAAATGCACAGTTTTGTTACAGGTTATAAATTTTAAGGCGTGACAGTTTTGTCGAATGGAACCAATATCGCTAACATGATTAATCTCCCTTTGAACACTAAAGCTAGTGTAACACCAATCCTCGACAATAATTAAAAATTCGTAGATCATACCAGATTTAAGATAATCGAATTTGTGTCCCACAGTGGATACAGTACGATAAAATAGCACCCAATTCAACCCAATTAAATACCCCATTTTGACCTAAATCAAAGACATTTAGCCACCTTAATGTAACAGCCTATATACGAAAGTTACCCATTTTGAGCTACCATTCCCACGAATCTGGTTGACAGACATTTGAATTCCTAAATCAACGAGTTTAGTCGAAAACACTAAGTAAACTTCGAGAAATTTTAGAAGTATTTATTCTCCTTCCATTTAGTAGAATTGGAAATGTTTATGAAATGTTGTGTGCATAAAAGATGTAAAACGGATTAGAACCACATTACACAATAAGGTGGATTATTCAAGAGCTAAATCTGTCTCAAATGTTATATAATTCATTAATTAGATATTTATTTACATGCCAGGCCCATAATCAACCCTATAGAATTTCGGATGGTTTTGATCTTCAACAGATTTACATTCGATTGGCAGTTAATGATTTAATTTAAAAGTGGATAATCGAAACTTTGTTTATCATCATAACAACGGTAGCCATGGCAATCGAGACTACACTGTCCTGGAAACGACAGTACCTCCGCTCAGAATGAAGTAATTTGCCTGAAATTTTTAATATATTCCCTTTTCATTATCTATTTTTATACGCCCACATTTTCATGTGGACGTATATTGTCTTTGCCCCAGTCCGCCCGGACGTCCGTCTGTCTGTCCGTCCACAATTTGTCTGTGGACACTCTATAGGTCAAAATTTTTATCCGATTTTGACGAAACTTGAAATATAGGTCTATCTCCCAAAGATCTAGGCTCCTTTCGATATTGGAATGTAACGGACCATAACTTCATGAATTATGGCCACTGATTGTACGAAAAATCACGTTTTTGGCTTGTGGACACTCTATGGGTCGCAATTTCCATTCGATTTTGATGAAACTTGCAATGCATGTTTACAACCCAAAGATCTTGGATCCTTTCGATATTCACGCAAATCGGACTATAACTTCCTGAATTATGGCCCCTGTTTGTACGAAAAATCACATTTTTAGCTTGTGGTCCCTCCAGAGGTCACAATTATTATCCGATTTAAAAAAAAAGGCGTGACCATATCACCGTTACACCCTGATGACGGTTGAAGTTCGAATGCGTGAAAATTGGACCAAAACTGCCGGACAAACTTCAATAAAATACTCCACATAACATGAAGGTGCTGGGTGAACTGTACATGCGTGAGGTCGGATGTTCCCCCTAGTAATATATGGTATATCAAGGTTGCGGACCCTCTAGAGGCCACAATTTTTATCTGATTTTGATGAAACTTAAAATTTATGTTTATATCACAAAGATCTTTGTTCCTTTCGATAATAGCGCATAATCCGAACGTAACTTCCCTGATTATGGCCCCTGATTGTATGAAAAATCGCGTTTTTAGCTTGTGGTCTTTGTAGAAGTCACAATTTTTATCCGATTTAAAAAAAACGTGTGAATATATCACCGTTACACACCAAGATCTTGGCGCCTTTTGATAATCGAGCATATCCGAACGTAGCATGTGGATTCTGTAGAGGTCACAATTTTTTTTCCGATTTTAAAAACCGTTTAAATATATCACCATTCCACCATAATGAAGGTTGAATTCGAATTTCGTGAAAATCAAAATGAAACTGCCCGACAAAATGGCCACTCTTTGTACGCATATCTTTATATCCCAAAGATCTCAGTCCCTTTTGATATTTGCGCATTTAAGACCATAACTTTCTGGATTATGGCCACTAGATTGTAACAAAAATCGCTCTTGTTTTTAGCTTGTTCTCTATCCATCTCTTGCAAAATGTGGGCGTATCTTGCATGGCAACCGCTTGTTAACTATTATAGCGAGACCTGTCAGCTCTTTATCTAAATCTTACATAATGCATCTTTAATGTTTGAATTTGACGGTCATTCGGGGCAAATCTCTATTCTCAAAGTAGATAGTTTTGTGCAGAATGAATTTAGTATCTGATGTCTGTTATATGTATCCGTTATATTGCACACAATATGTTAATAAGAGATACAGAAAAAAACCAACATTTTTCTAAAAGTTATGTAGACTAAAAAAAAACCTGTCTAATAATGACAGAAAAGCTAAACGTTTAACACCTAGTATAGCGACACAATTTTCCAGACACTTCCATATATAGTCGTGCACATCATGACACTTTGTCAAAAAACAAAATATTTTACAGTGGTTGCTCTGCAATGTGAATATATGTACTAAGTTGATTAAGACTGACTGGGTCGGGATAAACTGAATTCGCAATTAGTTGTGTGGCATTTACCTTTCGTCAATAAAACCAAAACCATGACTTACATGAAAATAGCACGCACTGGATAGGTCGCCGTTCACAAAACTCCCTTTTAAAAAACACATCTCAGTTAACAGAATGTCGCAAGTAAACATGAACTATAACACTGTAAACATTAGTAAAGCATTTACATAAGTTTAGATTACAGTTGAAGAACCAATCAACGTCACTGGTTCTAGAACAGGTTTCTACAGAAACCTACATGTCCATGACACGCTCAAAATGCTTGCATGTTTGCATTTTTCTTATTGCTTATAAAATGTCCAAACCGACACCCTGGGCTTAGTTTGATCATGAGAGTAATAACGGGGTAACTATGTAGATATCTTCAAGGGAATTTTGAACTTAAGGGCGTAGACTCACTATTGGATGCCGGAACTTTATAACGTTATAAACATTTGTCGCCATCGTTAATCGTATCTTGCGAAGACAAACGTTGCAAATTAATCTCCCGAATTGCGAAGACACACGTTGCAAATCAATCGGCTTGTAAGAACAAACGTTGCAAATGAAACAATCCGCAAAACGCAACGTTTGTGATACCCATCGCAAAGGAGGCATAGTCTTTTAACAATCCTAAAGATTCTCCTGGGTCCGTACAAGGATAGAAAACAGGACATTTTCTCTTGTCAAATATTTTCAGCCACCTGACCTAAGATTAGTGTTAATTGTTGGAGTTATCATTTCATATACGTAGTTTTAAGCCTGATTTTATTAAATAGTAAAATAATTCCTACCATTACCCGCGCCCTTTATAATCCTTAACGATGATATATAAATTATAGAGCAAAACTATTTATATAGTAGAAATATTTAAAGATACCATATAGTGTTACGTGACAGTTTGAATAACAACCACTCCTTTTAATTACTATAACAAACGACACGGCATGCAGCGTTATTTGAATTTAACGAAAAACACAACCCAAAACATTCTTCAAATAGACTGTGGATAACCTGTATCTGACAAACACCGGCATCTTATAATATTTATATAATGATTACAAAATATGCTCATTTCAGATGACGTAATAATCAAAAAGCCCCGGCTCCAGCAGTCACGAAGCGTACTGATCAATATGGAAAAGGGAGTTGGCCAAATAAAGAGAATAGTGCTTCATAATTTTGGACAATGCATTATATTAATCTATAATACTTAAAGACTGAGCTCCAAGTACCCAATCATTTGTCAACTGGTTTTTTTTCTCCCAGATATTTTGAATGATATGTTTTTAAGCATATTTTGGAGCTACAGTAATCAACACTGGTCTGGAAACACTGTTTTCTATAATTATTTAAACGGGCTGTAGTTAGACATATAATCAATACACCAGGACTGGATTGCAACACCCTAAAAAAAATACGGAACCGTGTCCAATGTATCCTTTCTGTCAAAAATGACAGAAAAGGCTGTTAACAAACGAATGCAGGTTTTTGTCATCAACAACAATAGCTTATTGGATAAATCCCAATCAGCGTATCGACCTCATCACAGCACTAAAACAACTACAGTGTTAAATGATCTGCCGTGGACAGTTGCTTGTGGTAAATTTGCATCATTAACCCGCGGACCACCAGATGCTTAAAAGATTATACGTCAATATTTTCATATCTTATCTGGAGCAGCATGGCGTTGAATATCTATCATATAGGAGTCAAAAAGGTTCGGAATCAAAACATATTAAACTCGACTGTGGTGTGTCTCGGAAGTCTTATATACCAAATGCCTTGGTGATGTAACTATGCCCATAAGACCACCAAACATTCACTGGAAAGGGGCATTTCTCTCTCACTGGCAGAGTTAAAGAATACTGAACAGAGGGCTGATGTTGTGGACGTTCACGAGCAAAACGCAAATATTTCACATTTATTTTTTTCAATTAAGTTGGTCTGAAATATGCAGATAGTTTGACAGTGACAAAAACCCGTGATTAATGGCTACCATAATAATATTGTTCGAGAGCTAGGATGGAAAATCGAGTATAAAACTAAAATCACTCCATATAACAATATATATGTACTTGCAATATCATTCTTAAAACACTCATAACACTATGATAGATCTAACTACTAAAGACTCGATTAGCTGGTGGTAGAACCATTGGCCCCATCCCTGTCATCAAGAATGGATTAAGATAAAATAAAACCAAGTACGAACAATCCAAACCATTAGACAAAGTTCGAAGTCCTAAAAAAACGGTATAGGCAAAATGGTGTAATCAGCAAATGGACTGTTCACCGGGTACAAAATACACGACAAACAGTGGTAACAGGTGTTATTCTGAAGAGTAAGCTTACCCTGCCTGGCGCCACACCCGCCATAGCTGCATCCAAACCATAAGACGAAAACTCGGTAAAATAGCGTGATTGGCCAATGGACTATCCGTATGCAAAATGCACGTGATGAACAGTGTTAACGATGTAGTAGACATAATCAGGGAGATAGTATACGCGTCAATTAAATATATCTACAATAATAGCCGAAAGAGACATGTCAATATGACGGCCATAAAACTTTTTAAAGGTTTTTGTAAGTTTAGTGGGCAAGTATCCCTGTAGTTGAAGCTTAGATGACTAATGCCTCGATCTACTTAAAAAATTAGAATAAAAGGAACAAGCTCTCGCGTAACGAATTAGCTGAGACACAAACACTCCATAAGCTGGTGAGATTGGAATGTTACTACTAATGAATGGAAAGTTAACAATCGGAAAGTCAAAGTCATCACGTTTATCGTACAATTTAATACTCAATTTATAGCAATTGTCAAAATCGAGACGCAGATCCAAGTAGGAAGCGTAATTGTCACTGTCAGTAGTGTTTTTAATTTCGAGCTCATCAGGATATATCAATTCTACATAATCACTAAATTTGGGATTATTCAGTGACAGAACATCATCGATATATCGATAAGTGAAATTAAAATGTCTGACTAATCGTTTATTTCTTTTTAAGAGTGACTGTATGTAATCGCCTTCGTAAGTATATGGAAACAAATCAGCAAGCAACGGTGCACAGTTGGTGCCCATGGGTTTCCCCTCCAAATTCAACAAAGATATTATCAATTAAAAAATCCAACATCTGAATTATCTTATTGGAGGTGAATTTATTTTGGAATCACTCTGGTTCTTAACAGTTCCCGAGTTAGATGAAAAGACACTGTGAATAATGTCTTTTAACCGAGCAATTAATTTTTATGGGGAACTTTAGTGTACAAAGTAGAAAAATCAAACGTTTGTATAGATGAGACTGAAGCAAGTTCGAAACACTACCAACACCGCATTTTGTTTTATTTCACACAAAACTGTACCATAAGAAAAATAAACAAAAACCGACAAAGAAAGACTAATACAAGGCATATTATAAATAAACTAGAATGCAGTCTACCAAACTAATGACGTCGACTTTGGAATACAGAATTCGTTAGTTTGTTAGAGCTATGTGGGTCCAACTACAAACAAACACAGCATGTACATAGCGTAGGTACAATATTCCTATTAATGGTTATTTTTCTTGGGTACAACAACCTTAATACGTACGTTACGTTTTGCTGGCTGGTTGACATTGGTGAACCTCAAACGAACCATAACAGTTATCGAATACAGCTATATACATCATTTCATATAAGAATGAAGTGGCAGTTATAACCACAATTTCTCTAAAATATATATTAAAAACTAATAACATTTGAAAAAAAGGGGGATCAGGGAAAACTACTACGAGAATCACAAACAGAACAACGTACGGTCACAACACATACAGTAATATATACTATTAGGACAAAAAAAACCCTCTCCACACAAAGTGCCAGCTAGCTAATCGTCAAAATGAATAAAGCTGTTAGAGATACGCGAACTTAAACATACATTAAGCAAGAGCTAAATCTGCCTATTTGCAAGTCTTTATTTAGGCTTCAAATGTTATAGAAATTATTAATTAGACCTTTATTTACACGACAAACTCAAAATCAACTCCGTAGACCCACGGATTGCTTGGATACAGTTTGGATTTAAACAGTCGTACATTTAAAATTAAATCAATAAATGGCGGACCAAGCTAACGTCTACCGTTACCGTCAAGCGAGGCTACCATAGTCATTGAGCATGTTACTTGATAATTGAGAATATGTCGGTGGAGTTAACGTTTGTCAATCAAACGATCGCCAATTCTCATAGACGGCGCAGACACAACTGATGCCTATTTCAAGTCCAAACTTCTAACAGTGACAATTCCGTTTAGAACAAAATAACTTGACTGAAATTTTCAACATTTTCTTTTTTTATCATCTATGTTTTAATTATTATAGCAAGAATGGCCAACTCTTATAAAACACTTAACTAATGTATCTTTAAGAACTTATGCACCAGTTATCCGGATAATTTTGACAGATCACATATTAGGTGAAGTTAATAGCGCCTTTTTACAGTTCAGACAGTCATTGTCTACAACTTAACCATAATATCATTGATAAATTCATGATTGTAAACACATACTACATACTACTATGTACCTGGATATTTGAATTGTCTTACTTTACATTCCTCATATACTTGTGTTAAACGGACTAGTCTATCTATACCTATATATCTATAAAGGTAAAATAAACATCACATTATCATATATTACTACTGGTAGGTCTAACAGTTAGTTTAACCGGGCGATTATCGTCTTGTTTAAATTGAGCAAGCAATAACAAACTGGCCATTGAAATGTCAAACTAAACCCCAACTAAATCATCTGGCATCTGGTATCAGTTTTTGTTGCTTAAGGAGCATCAAATAAAATATACTATTCCATTCATATTCCATGGTTAAGGCACAAATTATGGATTTGGAGCAAACAGAACAATCAGAAAATGTCGGCTGATTTTAGTTTTATTATATTCCCAGTAATGATTCAGCAGGGAATACAGTGAATACACTTGGTACTGTCAACCGTAGTAACAATCTTGTATGGTATATTATGTGTCGTAAGGGTTATGACACCTCAGGACCAATCCCACAAAATTAAATCTGATTAAAACACAGATCCTATTTCGTTTCGTTTTTTATAGTTTAAAATTTCGTTTTACTTGTCTTTACTACACTAGGATCCGGAAGAGTTGTTATATTACTCGCGTTCTGGATGACGTGAGGGATTAGCCAATGAAACGGTCTGTTACGGCGAGTTGTTGGTGCGAGGTGCAAGGAACTGTGGGTAACCGACTAGAAACATCAACGCTGATTGGTTAATCAAATGTCTGACGTCATAGGATCAAAAGCCACTCGTATCAAATCTGATGCGACCTTTCACTACAACGGGCCAGATCTTCATGTAGTGTAGGCCATCGAAAGTATAAAAAACGAAAGCAAATATAGATCTGTATTTTAATCAGATTGCAGAAAATTAAAAGCTCAGTATGTTACATATTGTGGGTGGCTATCTGAAATTTTTTCACGCCTCGATTCGAGGGGGTCATGGTCTCTTAAGTGGGTAAGGCGCTTGCTCACTAACCTGGAGGTCCGGTGTTCGATTCCTGCTTTGGCCGAGAAAGTTCATTCAGATTTCCCGGCGTGGTTCCCCCTTGTCAGTGATGCTGGACGAAGGGCCTGACAAAGACAGCTGTCTAGTCGTTCGGATCGGACGAAAAACCGAGGTCCCGTGTACACATTTGGAATTCGATATAAGAGTAGGCCGTAATGCCGCTGTCCGGGCAAAATTTCCTTCTTAGCACACTGTATGGCATATGCCCGTCTTCATTAGCCCAGTTCGGAGCAGAACAGTAGGACGTTAAACCCCATTTCATTTCATTTCATTTCGCTCGATTCGATTATGTCATCATTCCCCCACTCCTCTATGGTCTATTTCGTCACTTCATATTCATGGTTATTGTGAACCGTCCAGTACCACTAGTGCGTGGGTCGTGGCGTGGGGGTGACAGACTGTACAAATGTTCTGTCAACTCTCACAAAACAGGCAGAATTGACAGGCAGGTCTCGAGATTCTGTCACATTTCTGATCCTCTCGTTCACACGAATTTGCTCCATAGGAATAATATAATTGTAGAATTGTAAAATGAAATCAATCGCTTTGTTATAATACTTAAGACCTCGCTCAATAATATTTGTGGAAAACTCGTCGCAGTTAAGGATTGATTCATTCTGAAAATTCGGGTCACAAAGAACTTTTTCGGGCGAGCCAGCGTCTTACTCACTTAGCCACCGTGGCTCCCGGAGCAGAAGAATAGGACGTTAAACCCCATTTCATTTCATTACATTTTCCTACTTTTCTGAACCAATCGGACTATTATGCAAAATGATATGACGTAAATTTTCAATGGACCGTGGCATTTCTTCATTGTTTTTTTTTTTGTCCCATCTACACAACTTGACACTGTTCTTTGCCAGGCCCTTTGTCCTGCACTACCGACAGGGAGAAACCACGCTGCAAAATCCCGGGGAACTTTCTTGACCAACAGCAGGATCAGTGTACATAATTAAAGTATTGAGAGGAATATGGCCGATAACTCGACAACCCGACATCACACTTTAACCCTACAATATGACATTTTCACGCGACTATGGTGGCTGATTGGTATCATGTCGTGATGTCGTGGTGTCGCCCTTCATAAGGCGACAACCCAACAACCCGACATCACGACATCACGACATTATAACACGACAACCCGACACCACAACATCACATTTTTAACCCGACAGTACGACATTTTCACACGACATTAAGAATGTCGTAATGTCACGTAAAAATGTCGTATTGTCGCGTAAAAATGTCGTGATGTCGGGTTGTCTGTCGAGTTGTCGACTTTATTAATCAATGTTAAAGCGGCCATGAATAATAGAGTGCTGTCCCTTGCCGAGAACAAGTCAGCCCCTACTATCTCATCCTTCACTAACTGCGAATCAAGCTGGCCCTCACTACCAAATTCGCTGGATGACCATGTCTTTAGTGTACTCACGTGCTCGGTATGGGCTCATTGGAGCCTTCGATAATTAAAATGAATTGAAAGTAGTCTTTAGTAACCCATTTCTTTGCTCAAAATAAAAATGTTTTTATCTCTTCTAAAGTATATAATCGTGAATGTGCCAGAAATTAATAAGTAGATTTAAAGAGTCATAGAAACCTACTTTCCGGTGATGTATGAGAGAGAGAGAGAGAGAGAGAGAGATATGGGGTTTAACGTCCACTCGACACAAACTAGGTCATTTCGGGACTAACGTATGGTTTAATTTTATTTCAATAATTCGCTTGCGCGTAGGGGTCTTCAGTAGTGGGAGGAAACCGGAGGACCCGGAGAAAACCCACGAGGTTGAACAGGCGACCTACTCCTTGTCACGTACAACCAGGGAATAGAAACCACGCCAGTTGACTCAATGACAGACTTTATGATTCAGCGCGCACACACTAACCATTCAGCCATCCACCCCCGATGTATGACAAAATAACTGGAATTTCGTATTAAGACACGTATGTTGACATTAAACACTCGCCCCACCCCGGCACTCTCTTTAATTCAGCCAGTAAAGGCTACCAAACTTGTATCAATTTTAATTTAAACTAGCGGCTGCCAGGCAGGACACGCCCACATTTTCGAGAGATGGATAGAGAACAAGCTAAAAAGAAAGTGATTTTTCCTACAATCAAGGGCCATAATTCAGGAAATTACAATTCGATATGCGCAAATATCGAAAGGAACCGAGATTTTTGTGTTATAAACTTATATTTCAAGTTTCAACAAAATTGGATAAAAATTGTGACCTCTATAGGGTCCACAACCTTGATATACCATATTTTTACGCTATTTGAGAACGAAGGGCGGCCATTTTGTCTGTCAATTTTGGGCTGATTTTCACGAAATTCGAACTCAGTCGTCCTTAGGGTGTAACGGTGATATAATAATACGGTTTTTTAAATCGGATAAAAATTATGACCTCTAAAGGGTCCACAAGCTAAAAACGCGATTTTTCGTACAATCAGGGGCCATAATTCAGAAAGTTACGGTCCGATATGCGTGTATATTGATAGGAACCGAGATCTTTGGGTGATAAACTTACATTTCAAGTTTCAACAAAATTGGATAAAAATTGTGACCTCTATAGGGTCCACAACCTTGATATACCGTATTTTTGCGCTATTTGAGAACGAACGGCGGCCATTTTGTCTGTCAATTTTGGGCTGATTTTCACGAAATTCGAACTCAGTCGTCCTTAGGGTGTAACGGTGATATAATAATACGTTTTTTTAAATCGGATAAAAATTATGACCTCTATAGGGTCCACAAGCTAAAAACGCGATTTTTCGTACAATCAGGGGCCAAAATTCAGGAAGTTACGGTCGGATATGCGCGAATATCGAAAGGAACCGAGACCTTTGGGTTATAAACTTATATTTCAAGTTTTCAACAAAATCGGATAAAAATTGTGACCTCTATTCGGTCCACAAGCTAAAAACGTGATTTTTCGTACAAACAATTGTGGACGAGCGGACGGACGTCCGGACGGACAGGGGCGACGGCATAATACGTCCACATGAAAATGTGGGCGTATAAAAAGTATATATGCATTTCGCCTAAAATATAATAAATGCATTTCAAGAGAGGATTAACTTTACTTTTCAGTATAGATATACGGAATTTTGGATTAAGCCCCGTATATTTATTTCAAATCCCCCCCCCCCCGATTTCACTTTTCAAGGCAAGTAAATATAAATGTGCCAGAAAATTATTTATATATTTGAAAAGAACAGTGAACGTGCTTTCTTCTGATATGTAGCATGATATCTTGAATTTCGTATTAAGACCCGTAATTTGGCAGTGTGGGCCAGCTTGATTCGCAGTTAGTGAAGGGCCCAGAGTAAAAATACAGTGGTAAAGGGTAAGTATTTTTAGTGAAGGATGAGATAGTGAGGGCTGATTTGATCTCATGGACGTGACACACCCTTTCAGTCATACCAGATATGAAAAAAATAATATTTGCTTTCAAAAAGTGGTACCGAACTGTCAAAATTGTAGTTTTTGCTAAATTTACGTCACTTCCGTTGCTGAAAGGCAACTTTAACGGTAACAATAAAAATGACATCTTGGACCACGGAGCATATGAATTTTGTTTTATACAAATCGAACAATAAATAATTAATCCAGGACTGAAAAACTAAATTATCCAATGGGGGCCAAAGAAAAATACGGTGACAAAAAATGTTGACATTTTTGGTCAAATCAGATGACCCTGAGTAAAATACCACATAAAAATATTCATTAATAAAAAAGTTTTTCGTAAAAATTTAAATTTTCAAAATTTAGCGCCTAATATTTCTGAAGATTCGTCGAAAATAAAAATTTAAAGAACAGTAGCTATGTGCCTTGTCTCTGCCTATGTCAAAATATATCCAATGTTAAAATCCGACGATTATTGTTAACATTACCGCAATATTTCAAAAATCGACAACTTCGACGATTTCGGACATTTCGCATTGTCGCAGAACGTTCGAAATAGCTTTAATCTCTAAGTCACACCCACTTTCCCGGTAAAACCGAAGACATCGAATCGATCCGACAAGTAGTTTGAAAAAAAAATAATAAGAAGAAGAAGAACTAGAACTGCGAAGCAGTAATGACGGGTTTCACTGGTGTCACGTTACCCTTGAACTTATGTCACTTCCGGTGCCACGTAACCCTTGAACTCATCACTTCCAGTACCAATGGAACCGATAAACAGATATCCACAAACTTTGCACGCAACAAATAAAATGGAAGCAGAATCAACAAAATCCAGCAATATCAATTCATTTTATACATTTGTTACATGTAAGTGATCCTGACAAAATTACATTACTTCCGGTGATAATGAAAAAGTTAAATTATTTTTATGAAATCAGAAATGGCATTAGGCATCACATGGTGAAAATTTTATGTAAATCGAATATTAATTGCTACTGTTGTAAACCAAAAACCTTAAAAAGTGACTTGTAGAAAATCGTCTATTTCTCTGCAACCGTACAAGTTAGAAACCATTTTTTGGTATCTGTATGATTGTGTGGGTTCAATGTATGTGTTGATTGGAATCAAATATCATAATTTTAAACACTTTACAAATCAGACACATTTGAATAAAATTTCTGCTTTGAAGGCTAAAAATACAGTTTTTGCCAAAATGACGACTTCCGGTGATAATGAAACTTGTATGAAATCGTAAATGGCATTAGGCATCACACACTGAAAATTTTATGAAAATCGAATAATAATTCGATTTTATGGACCAAAAACCTTGAAAAGTTACCTGTTGAAAATCGTTCATTTCTCCGCAACTGAACAAGTTAGAAACCATTTTGTGATATCTATATGATCGTATTGGTTCATTCTATTAGTTGATTGAAATCAAATATAAAAATTAAAAAAAAATAACAAATACGACTCATTGAATAAAATATCTCTTTTAAAGGCTAAAAATACATTTTTTGCCCAAATGGTGTCATTTCCGCTGACAGTGAAAATGTTAAATTGGTTTGACCTAGTCAAAATTAGCATAAGGCATCAAATGGTAAAAAAAAAAATTGAAAATCGAATAATAATTTACTCCTTTGCAGGCAAAAAAACCCATAAAAAGTGACGCATGCAAAAATTGGCTATTATTCGGCAACCGCTCATATTACAAACTAATTTTCACATACATTCTCTTCGTATGGATAATTGCTACGAGTTTTTGAATTTTACGAAGAAATATTTTAAAATATGAAGACGCTGAATGGTTTTTAAATAGCTTAATTTCACACCGTTTTTCACCTTTTAATCGAAATGGCCCAAAAACGAAATCGAAATTAAGAAAACTGAGTCCGATGTTTTGTGCACATTTACATGGCGCATTCTTTTGGGAATATCAAATTTTGAAAAAATAATATTTGGTTTCAAAAAGTGGTACCGAACTGTCAAAATTATAGTTTTTGTTAAAATTATGTCACTTCCGATGCCGACAGATAACTCTATCGATAACAAAAAAATGATATTTTGCAAAAAGAAGCATATGAACTTTGTTTTAAACAAATCGAACAATAAATAATCAATCTAAGACCGAAAAACTGAATTTGCCAATGGCAGCTAACGCAAATTACTGAGACATAAATTATTCACATTTTTGCTCAAATCAAATGACCCTTTAGCCATGGATAAAATACCATAAAGAAATATTCATTAATAAAAAAAATGTTTGTAAAAATTTAAAATTTTAAAATTTGGCGCCTAATATCACCGAAGATTCATCCAAAATCAAAAATCTAAAGACCCGTAGCTATGTGCCTTGTCTCTGGCTATGTCAAAATGTATCAAATGTTAAAATCCGGCTATTATTGTTAATATTACGGCAATATTTAGAAAAAAACAACTTCGGTGAATTCGGACATTTCGCATTGTCGCAGAATGTTCGAAACAGATTTAATCTCTAAGTCATGCCATCTTTCCTGTAAAACCAAATATATCGGATTAATCCGACAAGGAGTTTCTGAGATATACTCAAGTGGAAAATAAAACGGCCAATGTGTTGCGCGCAATGCTGAAGGCTTTCACGGTCGCAAAGGCGTCACACGATCGCCAGATATATGACAAAAGACTATCCCCACAACTCCCACCCCCCCACCCCCCCCCCCCCCAAAAAAACCCACACTCTAGCATAACTCAGATATTGACCCCTAAACATGCTCCAACTCGTAAAAATACGCTGTTTTCAATTTTCGATCTCTTTTTTCGGCTACCCATGACAATTAGAAAATTGTACAAGGGTTTCACACAATACACTACCCAGTAGAATCTCGATTGAGCAAGTTTGAAAAAAATCATTGGCGGCTTTTCCGAGAAAAGTAATTATATAACTGTTAAATTAAACAACGGATAACTCCTACCTCTAATAAAATGATTTATATAATTAGTAAATAATTATTATTATCTAATAATTGTTGTTTTTTGACAAATATAGTGTAACCAATATATACATTGTACTTTTATAATCAATATGATACTGTGCATTAGTCGTGTTTCTTTTCTTATGATTTGAATTTCTTCATGCAATATTTGTAAATCGCCAGTAGGAATAAATGTCTCTTATATAGATACATTATACTGGCTGGAAATTACACGGTAGGCTATCCTTGGGGACTGTTTGTAAATCGCCATTAGGAATAAATGTTTCTTATATAGATTCATTATGCTGGCTGGAATTTGCACGGTAGGCTAGCCCTTTGGGACTGCGCTGTATCATACGGTCTGTCATTGAGTCAACTGACAGGGGTTCGGTTGTACGTGACAAGGAGTAGGGTCGCCTGTCCGGTTTCCTCCCACTGCTAATGACCCCTACGCGCAAGCTAATTATTGAAATAAAAATAATGAACCACATGTGAGTCCCGAAATGACCTCTAAACATGCTCGTACAGCGGCGCTAGTCTTCTTTTATATAGAATTCCAACCGCCAAGGGATCTTTTACGGCCACACCAATGTGTACACGGGACTTCGGAATCGCGTTCATGTCAGCTACTCAAATATGTAACTGGTTCAAAAATTGATTGAATATTCAATGAAATATCGCCAATTTTCTGGTTTCGTGCACGTTAAAGATTTGACGTCACTAATAAAATTTTAATATTAATTACAGATAGAGTCCATCCTCAAACAGCGTCACGCCTTTTATCACAGGTACAATATTCGATACTACTGTACGATACTACTGCAACTGCTTAACAAATTGGACTTTCTTATAAACAGCGCGAGCCGTCGATTTCTATCCAGATGATTACCGGTATAAGATAATTTTGACAAAGAAGCAACAATATTAATTCAAAGACTAATTATTACACACAGCTATCAACTATTTCTGTTACAGGGTCACTATACCCATATTTTGGATAGAAGAAAACACTCATAGTTGAAATAATTTTAGTTCAAATATCATCACTGATAAAAGCACTCTTGATTTGGCTCTATACGTTGACAAAACGTACAGATTGTATCCCCTCTTATGTTTCGCTTAACAATGAAAGGTGCCGTGTTCAATTTTCGATTCCTTTGTTCTGCTACTCCTGAAATTTGGAACTGTTGTACAATGGTTTTATATATAACACTACTGATAGGCCTCTCTGTAGAAGAAGTTCCAAAAAAATATTATGTTGACTTTTCGAGAAATAGACCTCTAAAAATGCTCCAAATCGTAAAAATACGACGTTTTCGATTTTCGATCTCATTTTTCGGCTACCCCTGACATTTCAAAAAATGATACAGTGGTTTCACACAACAGAGTACCCATTTATCTCTCGATTGAGAAAGTTTTAAAAAAATCGTTGGGGGAGTTTCCGAGAAACATGCGTCTGAAGTTGCTCGAAATCGCAAAATACCTTACTTTTCAAGGTCATATAAGTTTTTTAGTTTTTGATAGAAACTTGTCGCTGCAGTACCATCTGATAGACAATTCAATTGGCTATTAAACGATATAAAACTTTAACTAAACGACAAGAACACTGTTGATACATCGCATTTTCCGCACAGACGCCCATTTTTCACAATTTTGTCAAAGTTTGGATACCTTTCTTGAAAAGGGAAAAATCAATATTCAGAACACTATCTGTTAGTTTCAGAGATCTACACGAATTGTAAATGGAATAATAAAAACAACAAAAAATAGTTTTGCGAATGGTACAAAAACAGTCTTTTAGTCTCAGATAACAAATAAAACCCGAAATCATAATTATCAACCTCAACTTTCCTTTATACTAAAAAAGGGTCGACTTTCTTATAAATAGCTGCAGCAGGGAGCTTTATTTTAAATGGTATAAAGAGATGACGTCATGTACACAAAAAAACGGTGGTTTCATACCGCGGGGGGGGGGGGGGGGTAACACGCGCGCGCGCGCTGTATCATAAAGTCTGTCATTGAGTCGACTGTCGTGGTTTCGAATCCCCGGTTGTACGTGACAAGGAGTATGGTCGCCTGTCCAACCTCGTGGGTTTTCTCCGGGTCCCCCGGTTTCCTCCCACCAACAAAGACCCCTACGCGCAAGGGAATTATTGAAATAAAATCAAACCATATGTTACTCCCGAAATGACCTAGTTTATGTTAAGTGGACGTTACACCCATTTCTCTCTCTCTCTCTCTCTCATACCTTTCTAACCAGGGTGGGGGGTTGGATGGCTGAGTGGTTAGCGTGAGCGCGTTGTATCATAAAGTCTGTCATTGAGTCGACTGGCGTGGTTTCGAATCCCCGGTTGTACGTGACAAGGAGTAGGGTCGCCTGTCCAACCTCGTGGGTTTTTCTCCGGGTCCTCAGGTTTCCTCCCACTGCTAAAGACCCCTACGCGGAAGGAATTATAGAAATAAAATTAAACCGTATGTTAGTCCCGAAATGACCTAGTTTGTGTCGACTGGACGTTAAACCCCATTTCTCTCTCTCTCTCTCTAACCAGGGTAATTATATAACTGTTAAATTAAACAATGGATAACTCCTACCTCTCAAATGATTTATATAATTAGTAAATAATTATTATTATCTAATGATTGTTGTTTTGTGACATATATAGTATAACCAATATATACATTATACTTTTGTAATCAATATGATACTGTGCATTAGTCGTGTTTATGTTCTTATGATTTTAATTTCTTCATGCAATATTTGTAAATCGCCAGTAGGAATAAATGTCTCTTATATAGATAAGTTATGCTGGCTGGAATTTGCACGGTAGGCTATAGCCTTTGGGACTGCGCTGTATCATACGGTCTGTCATTGAGTCAACTGGCTGGGTTTCGATTCCCCGGTTGAACGTGACAAGGAGTATGTCGCCTGTCTAAACTCGTGTGTTTTCTCCGGTTTCCTCCAGCTGCTAAAGACCCCTACGCGCAAGCTAATTGTTGAAATAAAAAAAAAATAAAGCATATGTTAGTCCCGAAATGATCTCTAAACATGCTCGTACAGCGGCGCTAGTCTTCTTTTATATAGAATTCCAACCGCCAAGGGATCTTTTACGGTCACACCAATGTGTACACGGGACTTCGGAATCGCGTTCATGTCAGCTACTCAAATATGTAACTGGTTCAAAAATGGATTGAATATTCAATGAATTATCGCCAATTTTCTGGTTTCGTGCACGTCAAAGATTTGACGTCACTAATAAAATTTTAATATTAATTACAGATAGAGTCCATCCTCAAACAGCGTCACGCCTTTTATCACATGTGCAATATTCGATACTACTGTACGATACTACTACAACCGCTTAACAAATTGGACTTTCTTATAAACAGCGCGAGCCGTCGATTTCTATCCAGATGATTACCGGTATAAGATAATTTTGACAAAGAAGCAACAATATTAATTCAAAGACTAATTATTACACACAGCTATCAACTATTTCTGTTACAGGGTCACTATACCCATATTTTGGATAGAATAAAACACTCATAGTTGAAATAATTTTAGTTCAAATATCATCACTGATAAAAGCACTCTTGAATTGGCTCTATACGTTGACAAAACGTACAGATTGTATCCCCTCTTATGTTTCGCTTAACAATGAAAGGTGCCGTGTTCAATTTTCGATCCCTTTGTTCTGCTACTCCTGAAATATCGAACTGTTGTACAATGGTTTTATATATAACACTACTGATAGGCCTCTCTGTAGAAGAAGTTCCAAAAAAATATTATGTTGACTTTTCGAGAAATAGACCTCTAAAAATGCTCCAAATCGTAAAAATACGACGTTTTCGATTTTCGATCTCTTTTTTCGGCTACCCCTGACATTTCAAAAAATGATAGAGTGGTTTCACACAACAGAGTACCCATTTATCTCTCGATTGAGAAAGTTTTAAAAAAATCGTTGGGGGCGTTTCCGAGAAACATGCGTCTAAATTTGCTCGAAATCGCAAAATACCTTACTTTTCAAAGTCACATAACTTTTTTAGTTTTTGATAGAAACTTGTCGCTGAAGTACCATCTGATAGACAATTCAATTGGCTATTAAACGATGTAAAACTTTAACTAAACGACAAGAACACTGTTGATACATCTGGTTTCGTGCACGTTAAAGATTTGACGTCACTAATAAAATTTTATTATTAATTACAGATAGAGTCCATCCTCAAACAGCGTCACGCCTTTCATCACAGGTACAATATTCGATACTACTGTACGATACTACTGCAACTGCTTAACAAATTGGACTTTCTTATAAACAGCGCGAGCCGTCGATTTCTATCCAGATGATTACCGGTATAAGATAATTTTGACAAAGAAGCAACAATATTAATTCAAAGTCTATTTATTACACACAGCTATCAACTATTTCTGTTGCAGGGTCACTATACCCATATTTTGGATAGAAGAAAACACTCATAGTTGAAATAATTTTAGTTCAAATATTATCACTGATAAAAGCACTCTTGAATTGGCTCTATACGTTGACAAAACGTACAGATTGTATCCCCTCTTATGTTTCGCTTAACAATGAAAGGTGCCGTGTTCAATTTTCGATCCCTTTGTTCTGCTACTCCTGAAATTTGGAACTGTTGTACAATGGTTTTATATATAACACTACTGATAGGCCTCTCTGTAGAAGAAGTTCCAAAAAAATATTATGTTGACTTTTCGAGAAATAGACCTCTAAAAATGCTCCAAATCGTAAAAATACGACGTTTTCGATTTTCGATCTTATCTTTCGGCTACCCCTGACATTTCAAAAAATGAAACAGTGGTTTCACACAACAGAGTACCCATTTATCTCTCGATTGAGAAAGTTTTAAAAAAATCGTTGGGGGAGTTTCCGAGAAACATGCGTCTAAAGTTGCTCGAAATCGCAAAATACCTTACTTTTCAAGGTCATATAACTTTTTTAGTTTTTGATAGAAACTTGTCGCTGAAGTACCATCTGATAGACAATTCAATTGGCTATTAAACGATATAAAACTTTAACTAAACGACAAGAACACTGTTGATACATCGCATTTTCCGCACAGACGCCCATTTTTCACAATTTTGTCAAAGTTTGGATACCTTTCTTGACTACTTCCGGTGATTAGGGGATTTTCATTTATAGTTCATGGACTGGTCTGGTCCTTCGACTTCATATTCCTGAAATTTCAGAAAAATCGTTGGAGCCGTTTTAAAAAAATAAGAACTCTACGATTTGACCATAATGCGAAAAAAAGTGAAAAATCAAAGTCAACATTTCAGAAAAAAAAACTTGGATTGTTGGAATCGGATTGATGTCAGCTATCCAAAAATATAACTGAAATTTAAAAATTCCCAAAAATAGAAAATTTTGAAAATTTTCCATTTTTCGCCAAAAAAATTAGAGCGACAAAGTTTCTAATTTCCACAGTTTTGAACTGCTATCTGCTCAGAAATGTCTCCAGCTATCCAAAAATGTAAATATCTGAAGAATCCATTGAGAATTAAGAGAATAATGCCCGATAATGCACGTTAAAGATTTAACGCATTTCCGCTATGCGCACAAATTTGGAAATAGCTTTAAGCAGTAGCTGCACACCACTTTCCCAACAGAAAATCAAATTTCAGACCTCTGTCTCTTATAGTTGCTGAGAAATAGGCAAAACGGAAAAAAAAAAATATTAATCTTAGTAATAACAATAGTCTTTCACCGAAGGTGAAAGCCTAATAATATTAATCTTAGTAATAACAATAGTCTTTCACCGAAGGTGAAAGCCTAATAATAATATTAATCTTAGTAATAACAATAGTCTTTCACCGAAGGTGAAAGCCTAATTAATCTTAGTAATAACAATAGCCTTTCACCGAAGGTGAAAGCCTAACTAGAACTGCGACGCAGTAATTACGGGTTTCACCGGTGCACCGTTACCCTTGAACATATGTCACTTCCGGTACCGATGAAACCATTAAACACATATAAGCATTGCACACATCAAATAAAATGTACGCAGAATCAACAAAATCCAGCAATATCAATTCATTGTATACATTTGTTACATGTAAGTGATCCTGACAAAATTACATTACTTCCGGAGATAATGAAAATGTTATGAAATCAGAAATGGCATAAGGCATCACATGGTGAAAATTTTATGTAAATCGAATAATAATTTCCACTTTCATAGACCAAAATCATTAAACAGTGACTTGTAGAATATCGTCTATTTCTCTGCAACCGTACAAGTTAGAAACCATTTTTATACGCCCACATGGAAATGAGGTCGTATATTGCCGTCGCCCCCGTCCGTCCGTCCGTCGGTCCGTCATCCCATCGGCCCGTCCGTCCATCGTCCACAATTTCTTGTGAACACTCTACAGACTACATTTATCAACCGGTTGTTTTGAAATTGATATATATTGTTTGCATTAGTGAGATGAAGAATCCTATTTAATATCTCCGAAGATTCGTCGAAAATAAAAAATCTAAAGAACCGTAGCTATGTGCATTGTTTCTGGCTATGTCAAAATGTATCCAATGTTAAAATCCAACGATAATTGTTAATATTACGGCAATATTTCAAAAAATAATAACTTCGACGATTTAGGACATTTCGCATTGTCGCAGAACGTTCGAAATAGCTTTAATCACTAAGTCACACCCACTTTCCCAATAAAACCGAAGACATCGAATAATCCGACAAATAGTTTCTGAGATACAATCAAATTGGAAAAAGAAAAATAATAATAACTAGAACTGCGATGCAGTAATGACGGGTTTCACTGGTGTCACGTTACCCTTGAACTTATGTCACTTCCGGTGCCTCGTTACCCTTGAACATATGTCACATTCGGTACCAATGAAACCGTTAAACAGATTTCCACGTAAGCATTGCACACGCGTTATGAAATGAACGCAGAATCAACCAAATCCAGCAATTTCAATTCCATTTATACATTTGTTACAAAATTTATTACTAACTTACCACTAAGTTAGCTGACTATCTAATGGGAACTTAAAATGTGAAAAAAAGTCTTAAAAAGTGATCCTGACAAAATTGTTTATTTCTCGACAAAGAAAGATGGTAGAAGAAATATTTGGACATCTATATGATCGTATTCATCCAATCTATATCTTCATTGGAATCAAATATCATAATGTTAAACGAATAATAAACATAACTCACTTAAAAAAATATTTGTTTTGAAGGCTAAAAATACAGTTTTTGCGAAAATGACATTACTTCTGGTGATAATAAAAATGTTAAATTAGTTCCATGAAATCATAAATGGCATCAGGCATCGAAAATTTTATGAAAATCAAATAATAATTGACACTTCTATAGACCAAAAACCTTGAAAATTGACTTGTAGAAAATTGTCTATTTCTCTGCAACCGTAAAAGTTAGGAACCATTTTGTGGTATCTGTATGATCGTATTGGTTCATTCTATTTGTTGATTGCAATCAAATGTCATAGATTTAAAAACTTTACAAATCAGAGTCATTTGAATAAAATATCTGTTTTGAAGGCTATAAATGCAGTTTTTGCCCATATGACGCCATTTCCGGTGACACTGAAAATGTAAAATTGGATCCGCCCAGTCAAAAATGGCATTAGGCATCATATGGTGAAAAAATAAAGAAAATCGGATTATAAGTAACTCTTTTACAGGCAAATTAACATGAAAAGTGACTCATGCAAAATTGCCTATTTCTCGGTAACTGGTAATATTACAAACTAATTTTGACATAAATTGTCATCGTGTGGATTAATGCTACAGGTTCGTGAAAGTTGTCAAGAAATATTTTAAAATCTGAAAAATCTGAATGCTTTGTAAATAGTTCATTTTTACACCTTTTTTCAGCTTTAAATCAAAATGATGCAAACGCAAAACCGAAATAAAAAAAATAAAACAAAGCAAGACATATTTTACGTCTTTAGTATGAGCATTCATCTTGATCTATTAAATTTGTAAACATTAATATTTGCTTTTTAAAAGACCTTTCGACACGTCAAAATTGAAGTTTTCGGCAAAATTACGTCACTTCCGGTACCGACAGAAACTTTTATATGTAGAAGTAAGTTGAGAATATGCACCAGGTGGGCTTTTCTTTTACACAAATCAGGCAATAAATAATTTACCCAGAACCCATACACTGAAATTAAAATGCGAAAAATCTTAAAAAGTGATCCTGACAAACTTGGTTTTTGCTCGGCAAGGGAAGATGTTAGAAACAATTTTGTGATATCAATATGATCGTATTGATTGATACTATTTGTCCATGGCAATCAAATATCATAATTTTACACCAATAATGAATATCGCTTACTTCAAACAATTACTTGTTTTAGAGGCTAAAAATACACTTTTTTAGCAAAGTGACGGTACTTCCGGTGATAATGAAAATACTAAATTACTTGTATGAAATCGTAAATAGCATTAGGTATCACACAGTGAAATCTTTATGAAAATCGAATAATAATTGACACTTTTATGGACCAAAAACCTTGAAAACTAACCTGCGGAAAATCGCTTATTTCTCCGCAACTGAACAAGTTAGAAATGACTTTGTGATATCTATATGATCGTATGGGTTCATTCTATTAGTTGATTGGAATTAAATATCATAATTTTGAAAACATTACAAATCAGACTCATTTGAATAAAATATCTGTTTTGAAGGCTATAAATACAATTTTTGCCCAAATTGCGCCATTTCCAGTGACATTGAAAATGTTAAATTGGTTTGAACTAGTCAAAATTGACATTACGCATCAAATGGTGTTTTTTTTATGAAAATCCAATAATAATTGGCTCTTTTACAGGCAAAATAGCGTAAAAAGTGACTCATGCAAAATTGACCATTTCTCGGCAAATACTCATATTACAAACTAATTTTGACATAGATTCTCTTCGTATGGATTAATGCTACAAGTTTATGAAAGTTGTGGAGAAATATTTTGAAATATGAAAAGCCTGAATGGGTTGTAAATACCTCATTTTTACACCTTTTTTCACCTTTAAATCGAAATGGCGCAAATACAAAACCAAAATTAAAAAAAGCGAGTCCGACATTTTGTGCACCTTTTGTAGGGGCATTTATTTTGATCTATCAGATTTGAAAAAAAATTTAACATTTGCTAGTGAAAAGACGTTCCGACTCGACAAAATTGGAGTTTTAGCAAAATTGCGTCACATCCGTGTGCCGATAGAAAACTTGACCGGTAATAAAAAATTGAGAATTTGCACCATTGAGCATATGAACTTTGTTTTATAAAAATCGGGCAATAAATAATCAACCTAAAACCGATAAACTGAATTAGCCAATAGCGGCCAAGAAAAATTATCGAGACAACAAATGTTTACATTTTTGCTCAAATCAGACGACCCTTTAACCCTGGGTAAAATGCCATAAAAAATTATTCATTAATAAAAAAGTTTTTTGTCAAAATTTAAATGTTCAAAATTTGGCGCCTAATATCTCGTCGAAAATCAAAAATCTAAACTACCGTAGCTATGTGCCCTGTCTCAGGCTATGTCAAAATGTATCCAATCTTAAAATCCGACGATTATTGTTAATATTACTGCAATATTTCAAAAAACGACAACTTTGACTTTTCGGACATTTCGCATAGTCGCAGAACGTTCGAAATAGCTTTAATCTCTAAGTCACACCCACTTTCCCAGTCAAACCGAAGACATCAAATTGATCCGACAAGTAGTTTCTGAGATATGCTCAAGTGGAAAAAAAAAAAATAATAACTAGTCCTGCAAGCAGCACTGAACCGGCTTTCAGGAGTCAGACAGGAAGTGTGTCATACAATAGCCCATTTATCGAGCTACCAAACGATACTTTAGATGTTTTGATCCGGTCACACCCGACGGTGAAATCCCGATTGTTCCAAGAACACCGATTTTTTTACTGTCTTTTTTTTTTAAATATCGAAGATTTTTTTTGACTACTTCCTGTTTACGGATCATTATCGGGATAGATTTAACAAGTGGTATGGGAACTTAATTTCCTGTACCAGAAGTTTCAGAAAGATCCATTGGACAGTTTTACCTCCCTTATACCATTAAAAGCAGATTTACTTTGAATGTTACAGTCATTGTGGCATTGAATTCCAGGGTGGAAACATCAGTTTAATTGTTTTAGTGACCAGAAAACAAATTTTGATATGCGTCGGCTTACCCAAAATGAAAGGTTACGTGCCCTTGGCATGCTACAGATCGGCACAACACAGGCGGTTGTGGCGCGGACGATGAATGTTTCTCAGTCTGTCATAAGCAGGCTATGGTCCAGATACCGTGATACACAATCTGTACAGGACAGACCACGCTCAGGTCGACCAAGGGCGACAACTCAACCCCAGGATCGATTTATCCGTACCTTGGCCTTGAGAAATCGTGTCATCACAGCAAATCAGATCAGCGCTCGTCTTCAAACAGATACTGGTGTGAGAGTGAGTGGCCAGACGATTCGGAATCGACTGCATAGGGGTCACCTTCGCGCCCGACGTCCTCGCGTGATCCCTTGTTTGAGAGATCATCACATTCAGGCAAGACGTCGTTGGTGTAGGGATCGTCAACACTGGGATAATCGACGCTGGAGCAATGTGATGTTTTCAGATGAGTCAAGGTTCACTGTTGATTTTTTGGACAGACGTAGGAGGGTGTGGCGTCGTCGAAACGAGCGCTTCCAAGACGTTAACGTCATCAGACATGATCGATTTGGGGGTGGTTCTGTTATGGTGTGGGGAGGCATCACTGTTGCTGGAAGAACGGCTTTACATGTTGTTGCAGGGCGTGTTACAGGCCAGTACTACCGGGACAACATCTTGGCAGTCCATGTTGTGCCGTTCGCACGACGTCATGGCCGCCGTTTCATCTTCCAGGATGACAACGCAAGATGTCACAGGGCCAGGATCGTTACAGGTTACCTCCAACAACAGAACATCACCACATTACCTTGGCCAGCACTGAGTCCCGACCTCTCCCCCATCGAGCATGTCTGGGACATGCTTGGACAGAGGTTACGTCAACGTCAACAACGTCCTGCCAATGTCCAAGAACTTGCTGCTGCGTTGCAACAGGAATGGGACAATCTGGACCAAAATGACCTTAGACGTCTCATTAGGAGTATGCCACGTCGGATCAATGCTTGTTTGGCAAACAGAGGAGGATTTACCCGTTACTGACTTGGTTGTGATGCTGTGGTAACTTTGCTGTTTGACCCCGGGTATCATTTTACCCTTATAATGGTCAGTCTGTGCCTTACTTAGTCTAACGATCATTTGGAATAAATCGATGAATGTGAACTTCATTTCATTTTGTCATTTGTTTCTTCGTCAGTTTCATTAGGTGACTTTAATAACACTTAAAAATCAAAAATCCCCTACTTTTTTTGAATAGTATATTTACAACCCATTCAGCATCCTAATATTTTAAAATATTTCTTCGTAACTTTCATAAACTCGCAGCAACAATCCATACGAAGAGAATGTATGTGAAAATTAGTTTCTAATATGAGCAGTTGCCGAGAAATGGGCAATTTTGCATGAGTGACTTTTTACGCTAGTTTGCCTGTAAAAGAGTCAATTATTATTGGATTTCCATAAAAGTAACACCATTTGATGCGTAATGTCAATATTAACTAGGTCAAGCCAATTTAACATTTTCAATGTCACCGGAAATGACGTAATTTGGGCAAAAACTGTATTTAGAGCCATTAAAACCAATAATTTATTCAAATGAGTCGTATTTGTTATTTGTTTAAAATTTTGATATTTGATTCCAATCAACTAATAGAATGAACCCATACGATCATATAGATATCACAAAATGGTTTCTAACTTGTTCAGATGCGGAGAAATAGACGATTTTCAACAGGTAACCTTTCAAGGTTTTTGGTCCATAAAAGTGTCAATTATTATTCGATTTTCATAAAACTTTCAGTGTGTGATACCTAATGCCATTTACGATTTCATACAAGTAATTTAAGATTTTCATTATCACCGGAAATAACGTCATTTTGGCAAAAACTGTATTTTGAGCCTTCAAAACAGATATTTTATTCAAATGTGTCTGAGTTGTTATGTTTATAAAATTATGATATTTGATTCCAATCAACAAATAGAATGAACCCATACGATCATACAGATACCCGAAAATGGTTTCTAACTTGTATGGTTGCAGAGAAATAGACGGTTTTCTACAAGTCACTTTTTAAGGTTTTCGGTCTATAAAAGTGGCAATTATTATTCAATTTACATAAAATTTTCACCATGTGATGATTATGCCATTTCTGATTTCATTAAACTAATTGAACATTTTCATTATCACCGGAAGTACTGTACACTTACATGTAACAAATGTATAAAATGAATTGATATTGTTGGATTTGGTTGATTCGGCGTCCATTTTATTTGATGTGTGCAATGATTAGGTGGAAACCTGTTTAATGGTTTCATTGGTACCGAAAGTGGAATATGTTTAAGGTAACGTGGCACCGGTGAAACCCGTCATTACTGCATCGCAGTTCTAGTTCTTATTATTATCATTTTTTTTCCACTTGAGCATATCTCAGAAACTACTTGTCGGATCAATTTGATGTCTTCGGTTTTACTGGGAAAGTGGGTGTGACTTAGAGATTAAAGCTATTTCGAACGTTCTGCGACTATGCGAAATGTCCGAAACGCCAAAGTTGTCGTTTTTTGAAATATTGCAGTAATATTAACAATAATCGTCGGATTTTAAGATTGGATACATTTTGACATAGCCTGAGACAGGGCACATAGCTACGGTAGTTTAGATTTCTTGATTTTCGACGAATCTTCGGAGATATTAGGCGCCAAATTTTGAAAATTTAAATTTTGACAAAAAACTTTTTTATTAATGAATAATTTTTTATGGCATTTTACCCAGGGTTAAAGGGTCGTCTGATTTGAGCAAAAATGTAAACATTTTTTGTCTCGATAATTTTTCTTGGCCGCTATTGGCTAATTCAGTTTATCGGTTCTAGGTTGATTATTTATTGCCCGATTTTTATAAAACAAAGTTCATATGCTCCATGGTGCAAATTCTCAATTTTTTTTATTACCGGTCAAGTTTTCTATCGGCATCGGATGTGACGCAATTTTGCTAAAAACTCCAATTTTGTCGTGTCGGAACGTCTTTTCACTAGCAAATGTTAATTTTTTCAAATCTGATAGATCAAGATAAATGCCCCTACAAAAGGCGCACAAAATGTCGGACTCGCTTTTTTTAATTTTGGTTTTGTATTTGCGCCATTTCGATTTAAAGGTATTTACAACCCATTCAGGCCTTTCATATTTCAAAATATTTCTTCACAACTTTCATAAACTTGTAGCATTAACCCATACGAAGAGAATATATGTCAAAATTAGTTTGTAATATGAGTATTTGCCGAGAAATGGTCAATTTTGCCTGTAAAAGAGCCAATTATTATTGGATTTTCATAAAAATAACACCATTTGATGCATAATGTTAATTTTGACTAGTTCAAACCAATTTAACATTTTCAATGTCACTGGAAATGGCGCAATTTGGGCAAAAAATGTATTTATAGCCTTCAAAACAGATATTTTATTCAAATGAGTCTGATTTGTAATGTTTTCAAAATTATGATATTTAATTCCAATCAACTAATAGAATGAACACATACGATCATATAGATATCACAAAATGATTTCTAACTTGTTCAGTTGCGGAGAAATAGGCGATTTTCCGCAGGTTAGTTTTCAAGGTTTTTGGTCCATAAAAGTGTAAATTATTATTCGATTTTCATAAAAATTTCACTGTGGGATACCTAATGCCATTTACGATTTCATACAAGTAATTTAGTATTCTCATTATCACTGGAAGTACCGTCACTTTGGCAAAAAGTGTATTTTTAGCCTCTAAAACAAGTAATTGTTTGAAGTAAGCGATATTCATTATTGGTGTAAAATTATGATATTTGATTGCTATGGACAAATAGTATCAATAAATACGATCATATTGATATCACAAAGTTGTTTCTAACATCTTCCCTTGCCGAGAAATAACCAATTTTGTCAGGATCACTTTTTAAGATTTTTCGCATTTTAATTTCAGTGTATGGGTTCTGGGTAAATTATTTATTGCCTGATTTGTATAAAAGAAAAGCCCACCTGGTGTATATTCTCAACTTACTTCTACATATAAAAGTTTCTGTCGGCACCGGAAGTGACGTAATTTTGCCCAAAACTTCAATTTTGACGTGTCGAAAGGTCTTTTAAAAAGCAAATATTAATGTTTACAAATTTAATAGATCAAGATGAATGCTCATACTAAAGACGTAAAATATGTCTTGCTTTGTTTTATTTTTTTTATTTCGGTTTTGCATTTGCATCATTTTGATTTAAAGCTGAAAAAAGGTGTAAAAATGAGCTATTTACAAAGCATTCATATTTTAAAATATTTCTTGACAACTTTCACGAACCTGTAGCATTAATCCACACGATGACAATTTATGTCAAAATTAGTTTGTAATATTACCAGTTACCGAGAAATAGGCACTTTTCACGTTACTTTGCCTGTAAAAGAGTTACTTATAATCCGATTTTCTTTATTTTTTCACCATATGATGCCTAATGCCATTTTTGACTGGGCGGATCCAATTTTACATTTTCAGTGTCACCGGAAATGGCGTCATATGGGCAAAAACTGCATTTATAGCCTTCAAAACAGATATTTTATTCAAATGACTCTGATTTGTAATGTTTTTAAATCTATGACATTTGATTGCAATCAACAAATAGAATGAACCAATACGATCATACAGATACTACAAAATGGTTCCTAACTTTTACGGTTGCAGAGAAATAGACAATTTTCTACAAGTCAATTTTCAAGGTTTTTGGTCTATAAAAGTGTCAATTATTATTTGATTTTCATAAAATTTTCACCATGTGATGCCTGATGCCATTTATGATTTCATGTAACTAATTTAACATTTTCATTATCACCAGAAGTAATGTCGTTTTCGCAAAAACTGTATTTTTAGCCTTCAAAACAAATATTTTTTGAAGTGAGTTATGTTTATTATTCGTTTAACATTATGATATTTGATTCCAATGAAGATATAGATTGGATCAATACGATCATATAGATGTCCAAATATTTCTTCTACCATCTTTCTTTGTCGAGAAATAACCAATTTTGTCAGGATCACTTTTTAAGACTTTTTTCACATTTTAAGTTCCCATTAGATAGTCAGCTAACTTAGTGGTAAGTTAGTAATAAATTCTGTAAGGATCAAATTTTTGACATATCTAACGCATGGTAACAAATGTATAAATGGAATTGAAATTGCTGGATTTGGTTGATTCTGCGTCCATTTCATAACGCGTGTGCAATGCTTACGTGGAAATCTGTTTAACGGTTTCATTGGTACCGAATGTGACATAAGTTCAAGGGTAACGAGGCACCGGAAGTGACATAAGTTCAAGGGTAACGTGGCACCAGTGAAACCCGTCATTACTGCATCGCAGTTCTAGTTATTATTATTAGGGTTTCACACTGCGTAGCTTGTGTGAAACACTATTGTTTTTGTTAAGATTATTTGGGTTTCACACTGCGTAGCTTGTGTGAAACACTATTGTTTTTGTTAAGATTATTCTTATCATTATTATTATTTTTTTTTTTCCAATTTGATTGTATCTCAGAAACTACATGTCGGTTCGATACGATTTCTTCGGTTTTATTGGAAAAGTGGGTGTGACTTAGAGATTAAAGCTATTTTGGGCATTCTGTGACAATGCGAAATGTCCGAAATCACCGAAGTTGTCGTTTTTTTTTTAAAAAATGCCGTAGTATTAACAAAATCATCGAATTTTAACATATGATGCATTTTGACATAGCAGGAGACCAGGCACATAGCTGTGCTACTTTTGATTTTTGATTGTCGACGAATCTTCGTAGATATTAAGCGCCAAATTTCGAAAATTTAAAATTTTACAAAAAACTTTTTTATTTATGAATATTTTTATACGGCATTTTAACAAGGGTTGAAGAGTTATCCGATTTGACTAAAAATGTCAACATTTTTTGTGTCCGTAATTTTCCTTGGCCGCCATTGGCTAATTCAATTTTTCAGTCCTAGATTAATTATTTATTATTCGATTTGTACAAAAGAAAGTTCATATGCTGCATGGTCCAAAATGTCATTGTTTTGGTTACCGGTAAAGATTCGTGTCGGCACCGGATGTGAACTAAAATCAGCAAAAACTACAATTTTGACAGATTTTGACAGTTCGGTACAACTTTTCGAAAGCAAATTTTTTTTTTTTCAAAATTTGATGTTACCAAAAGTATACGCCATGCAAAGGCGCACAAATCATCGGACTCAGTTTTTTTAATTTCGATTTCGTTTTTGGGCTATTTCGATTAAAAGGTGAAAAAAAGGTGTAAAATTAAGCTATTTACAACCCCTCCGTCTTCATATTTCAAAATATTTCATCGTAACTTTCATAGCCTCGTAGCAATAACCCATACAAAGAGAATGTATGTCAAAATTAGTTTGTAATATCAGCAGTTGTCGAGAAATAGGCAATTTTGCATGAATCACATTTCGTGCTATTTTGCCTGTACAAGAATCAATTATTATTCTATTTTCAATTTTCTTTCACCATTTGACTAGATTAAACCATTTTAACACCTTTACTGTCACCGGAAGTGACGTCATTTGGGCAAAAACTGAATTTTAGCTTTCAAAACCGATATTTTTTTCAAATGAGTCGTATATGTTATTTGTTTAAAGGTATGATATTTTATTTCAATCAACAAATAGAATGAACCCATACGACCATATAGATACCACAACATGGGTTCTACCTTGTAAGGTTTCAGATAAATAGACGATTTTCTAGTAGTCATTTTTCAAGGTTTTTGGTCTATAACAGTGTCAAATATTATTCGATTTTCATAAAATTTTCACCATGTGATGCTTTATGCCATTTCTGGTTTCATAAAACTAATTTAATATTTTCATTATCACCGGAAGTAATGTCATTTTAGCAAAAACTGTATTTTTAGCCTTCAAAACAAATATTTTTTTAAAGTGAGTTATATTTAGTATTCGTTTACCATTATGATATTCCATTCCAATGGAAATATAGATTGGATCAATACGATCATAAATATGTCAAAAAATAGCTTCTAGCTTCTTCTCTTGCAAAGAAATAACCAATTTCGTCAGGATCACTTTTAAGACTTTTCGCATCTTTATAACAGTTTATGGGTTCTAAATTAATTATTTATTGCCTTATTTGTATAAAACAAAAGCTCATATACTCCTTGGTGCAAATTCTCAACTTGTTTCTACCTATAAAGTTTTCTGTCGGCACCAGAGGTGACGTTATTTTGCCTAAAATTTAAATTTTGACCGGCCGGGAGATCTTTTCCTAAGGAAAAATCTTAATTTCTACAAATCTTATCAATGAAGATGAATGCTCCTACTACAGGCGAAAAATATGTCGGGCTTAGTTTTTTGGGTTTTTTTTATATCAGTTTTGTATTTGCGCCATTTTGATTTAAGGTTAAAAAAAGGAGTAAAAATCAGCTATTTACAACCCATTCATCGTCTTTATATTTTAAATTATTTCGTCGCAACTTTCATAATTTTGTAGCATTAATCCATACGAGGACAATGTATGTCAAAATTAGATTGTAATATGCGCAGTTGCAAAGAAATATGCAATTTTGCATGCGTCACTTTTCTCGTTATTTTGCATGTAAAAGAGTCAATTATCGTTCGATTTTTGTTACCATGTGATGCCTCATGCCACCTTTAACTAGGTCAATCCAATCTAACATTTTCACTGTCACTGAAAATGACGACATTTGGGCAAAAACCCATACGACCATACAGATATCACAAAATGGTTTCTAATTTGTTCGGTTGCAGAGATATAGATTTTGCCTTTTATATTTGATAGAATTAATGTAAATTTTTTATTATCACCGGAAGTAATGTAATTTTGTCAAAAACTGTATTATTAGCCTTCAAATTGTTTTGAAGTAAGTTATATTTATCATTCGTTTAACATTATGATACTTGATTCCAATGGACATATAGATTGGATCAATACGATCATATAGATGTCCAAAAATTGCTTCTAGCATCTTCCCTTGTCGAGAAATTTCCCATTAAAAAGTCATCTAACTTAGCGGTAAGTTAGTAACAAATTTTGTAAGGATCATTTTTTTGACATATGTAGTAACACATGTTAACAAATGTATAAATGAAATTAATATTGCTGGGTAACTGGCACCGGAAGTGACAAAAGTTCAGGGGTAATGTGGCACCGGTGAAACCCGTCATTACTGCATCGCAGTTCTAGTTCTTATTATTATTCTTCTTATTATTATTTTTCTTCTTCCATTTTGATTGTATCTCAGAAACTACTTGTCGGATTGATTCGATGTCTTCGGTTTTACTGGGAAAGTGGGTGCGAAATGTCCGAAATCGTCGAAGTTATTGTTTTTTGAAATATTGCCGTAATATTAACAATAATCGTTGGATTGTATCATTGGATACATTTTGACATAGCAAGAGACAAGGCACATAGCTACGGTTCTTTAGATTTTTTATTTTCGACGAATCTTCGGAGATATTAGGCGTCAAATTTTGAAAATTTAAATTTTTACGAAAAACCTTTTTATTAATAAATATTTTTATGTGGTATTTTACCAAGGGTTCAAGAGTCATCTGGTTTGATCAAAAATGGCAACATTTTTTGTCACCGTATTTTTCCTTGGCCCCCATTGGCTAATTTAGTTTTTCAGTCCTGGATTAATTATTTATTGTTCGACTTGTATAAAACAAAGTTCATATGCCCCGTGGTCCAAAATGTCATTTTTTTTGTTACCGGTACATTTTCCTTTCGGCAACGGAAGTGACGTAAATTTAGCAAAAACTACAATTTTGAGAGTTCGGTACCACTTTTTGAAAGCAAATATTATTTTTTTCAAATATGGTATGACTGAAAGGGTGGGCCCTGTAAAGGCGCAGAAAACATCGGACTCACTTTTTTTAATTTCGATTTCGTTTTCGGGTAATTTCGATTTAAAGGTGAAAAAATGAGCTATTTACAACCCATTCAGGCTTTTCATGTTTTAATATATTTCTTCGCAACTTTCATAAACTTGTAGTAATAATCCATACGAAGAGAATGTATGTGAAAATTAGTTTGTAATATGAGCAGTTGCCGAGAAATGGGCAATTTTGCATGAGCCACTATTTCCGCTAGTTTGCCTGTAAAAGAGTCAATTATTATTGGATTTTCATAAAAGTGACACCATTTGATGCGTAATGTCAATTTTAACTAGGTCAAACCAATTTAACATTTTCAATGTCACCGGAAATGACGTAATTTGGGCAAAAACTGTATTTATAGCCTTCGAAACAAATAATTTATTCAAATGAGTTGTATTTGTTATTTGTTTAAAATTTTGATATTTGATTCAAATCAACTAATAGAATGAACCCATACGATCATATAGATATCACAAAATGGTTTCTACCTTGTTTAGTTGCGGAGAAATAGACGATTTTCAACAGGCAACTTTTCAAGGTTTTTGGTCCATAAAAGTGTCAATTATTATTCGATTTTCATAAAATTTTCACCGTGTGATACCTAATGCCATTTACGATTTAATTCAAGTAATTTAAGATTTTCATTATCACCGGAACTAACGTCATTTTGGCAAAAACTGTATTTTAAGCCTTTAAAACGGATATTTTATTCATATGAGTCTGATTTGTAAAGTTTTCCAAAATGTCATTTTTTTTGTTACCGATAAAGTTTCCTGTCGACACCGGAAGTGGCATAATTTCAACAAAAACTATAATTTTGACAGTTCGGTACCACTTTTTGAAAGCAAATATTATTTTTTCAAAATTTGTTATTACCAAATCGATGCGCAATGCAAAGGCGCACAAAACATCGGACTCAGTTTTTTTAATTTCGATTTCGTTTTCGGGTTATTTCGATTAAAAGGTGAAAAAAGGAGTAAAATTAAGCTATTTACAACCCATTCAGCGTCTTAATATTTTAAAATATTTCTTCGTAACTTTCATAAACTCGCAGCAACAATCCATACGAAGAGAATGTATGTGAAAATTAGTTTGTAATATGAGCAGTTGCCGAGAAATGGGCAATTTTGCATGAGTGACTTTTTACGCTAGTTTGCCTGTAAAAGAGTCAATTATTATTGGATTTCCATAAAATTAACACCATTTGATGCGTAATGTCAATATTAACTAGGTCAAGCCAATTTAACATTTTCAATGTCACCGAAAATGACGTAATTTGGGCAAAAACTGTATTTAGAGCCATTAAAACCAATAATTTATTCAAATGAGTCGTATTTGTTATTTGTTTAAAATTTTGATATTTGATTCCAATCAACTAATAGAATGAACCCATACGATCATATAGATATCACAAAATGGTTTCTAACTGGAAAGTGGAAATTATTATTCGATTTACATAAAATTTTCAACATGTGATGCCTTATGCCATTTCTGATTTCATAACATTTTCATTATCACCGGAAGTAATGTAATTTTGTCAGGATCACTTACATGTAACAAATGTATACAATGAATTGATATTGCTGGATTTTGTTGATTCTGCGTACATTTTATTTGGTGTGTGCAATGCTTATATGGAAACCTGTTTAATGGTTTCATCGGTACCGGAAGTGACATATGTTCAATGGTAACGGGGCACCGGTGAAACCCGTCATTACTGCGTCGCAGTTCTAGTTATTATTAGGGTTTCACACTGCGGATTATTATTCTTCTTATTATTATTATTATTATTATTATTTTTCCAATTGAGCATATCTCAGAAACTACTTGTCGGATCGATTCGATGTCTTCGGTTTTACTGGGAAAGTGGGTTTGACTTAAATTTTAAAGCTATTTCCAACGTTCTGCGACAATGCGAAATGTCCGAAATCATCGAAGTTGTCATTTTTCGATATTTTGCCGTAATGTTATCAATAATTGTCGGATTGTAACATTTGATACATTTTGACATAGCCAGAGACAAGGCACATAGCTAAGGTTCTTTGGATTTTTTTATTTTCGACGAATCTTCGGAGATATTAGGCGCCAAATTTTGAAAATTGAAATTTTTACGAAAAATTTCAACATTTCAACATGTCAACATTTTTTGTCACCGTATTTTTCCTTGGCCCCCATTGGCTAATTCAGTTTTTCAGTCCTGGATTAAGTATTTATTGTTTGATTTGTATAAAACAAAGTTCATATGTTCCGCGGTCCAAAATGTCATTTTTTTTGTTACCGGTACATTTTCCTTTCGGCAACGGAAGTAACATAAATTTAGCAAAAACTGCAATTTTGAGAGTTCGGTACCACTTTTTGAAAGCAAATATTATTTTTTTCAAATCTGGTATGACTGAAAGGGTTTGCCCTGTTAATGCGCAGAAATCATCGCTCTCGGTGTTTTTAATTTTTATTTCGTGTTCGGATCATTTCGATTTAAAGGTGAAAAAAGGTGAAAAAATGAGCTATTCACAACCCATTCAGGCTTTTCATGTTTTAAAATATTTCTTCGCAACTTTCATAACCTAGTAGCAATAATCCATACGAAGAGAATGTATGTGAAAATTAATTTGTAATATGAACAGTTGCCGAGAAATGGGCAATTTTGTATGAGTCACTTTTTACGCTAGTTTGTCTGTAAAAGAGTCAATTATTATTGGATTTTCATAAAAGTGACACCATTTGATGCGTAATGTCAATTTCAACAAGGTCAAACCAATTTAACATTTTCAATGTCACCGGAAATGACGTAATTTGGGCAAAAATTGTATTTATAACCTTCAAAACCAGTAATTTATTCAAATGAGTCGTATTTGTTATTTGTTTAAAATTTTGATATTTGATTCCAATCAACTAATAGAATGAACCCAAACGATCATATAGATATCACAAAATGGTTTCTAACTTGTTCAGTTGCGGAGAAATAGACGATTTTCAACAGGTAACTTTTCAAGGTTTTTGGTCCATAAAAGTGTCAATTATTATTCGATTTTCATAAAATTCCCCGTGTGTGATACCTAATGCCATTTACGATTTCATACAAGTAATTTAACACTTTTACTGTTACCGGAAGTAACGTCATTGTGGCAAAAATTGTATTTATAACCTTCAAAACCAGTAATTTATTCAAATGAGTCTTATTTGTTATTTGTTTAAAATTTTGATATTTGATTCCAATCAACACTTAAATGGAAACCTGTTTAATGGTTTCATCGGTACCGGAAGTGACATATGTTCAAGGGTAACGGGGCACCGGTGAAACCCGTCATTACTGCATCGCAGTTCTAGTGATGATTGTTTTTACCAAAAAAACAATCATCCAACACGTTGGCCGTTTTATTTTCCACTTGAGTATATCTTAGAAACTACTTGTCGGATCAATCCGATATCTTTGGTTTTTCAAGAAAGATGGCATGACTTAGAGATTAAATCTATTTCGAACATTCTGCGACAATGTGAAATGTCCAAAATCACCAAAGTTTTTTTTTTCTAAATATTGCCGTAATATTAACAATAATTGCCGGATTTTAACATTTGATACATTTTGACATAGGCAGAGACAAGGCACATAGCTACGGGTCTTTAGATTTTTGATTTTCGATGAATCTTCAGAGATATTAGGCGCCAAATTTTGAAAATTTAAATTTTTACAATTTTTTTTTTATTTATGAATATTTCTTTATGGTATCTTATCCAGGGCTAAAGGATCATCTGATTTGAGCAAAAATGTAAATGTAAAAGTGTCAATTATTATTCGATTTTCATAAAAGTGACACCATTTGATGCGTAATGTCAATTTTAACTAGGTCAAACCAATTTAACATTTTCAATGTCACCGGAAATGACGTAATTTGGGCAAAAAATGTGAACTTTGTTATTTGTTTAAAATTTGGATATTTGAGTCCAATCAAATAATAGAATGAACCCATGGGATCATATAGATATCATAAAATGGTTTCTAACTTGTTCAGTTGCGGAGAAATAGGCGATTTTCAACAGGTCACTTTTCAAGGTTTTTGGTCCATAAAAGTGTCAATTATTATTCGATTTTCATAAAATTTTCACTGTGTGATTTACGATTTCATACAAGTAATTTAAGTTTTTCATTATCACCGGAAGTAACGTCATTTTGGCAAAAACTGTATTTTTAGCCTTCAAACCAATTTAACATTTTCAATGTCACCGGAAATGACGTAATTTGGGCAAAAAATGTGAACTTTGTTATTTGTTTAAAATTTGGATATTTGATTCCAATCAAATAATAGAATGAACCCATGGGATCATATAGATATCATAAAATGGTTTCTAACTTGTTCAGTTGCGGAGAAATAGGCGATTTTCAACAGGTCACTTTTCAAGGTTTTTGGTCCATAAAAGTGTCAATTATTATTCGATTTTCATAAAATTTTCACTGTGTGATACCTAATGTCATTTACGATTTCATACAAGTAATTTAAGTTTTTCATTATCACCGGAAGTAACGTCATTTTGGCAAAAACTGTATTTTTAGCCTTCAAAACAGATATTTTATTCAAATGAGTCTGATTTGTATTGTTTTTAAAATTATGATATTTGATTCCAATCAACAAATAGATTGAACCAACACGATCATACATATACCAAAAAATGGTTTCTAACTTGTACGGTTGCAGAGAAATAGACGATTTTCTACAAGTCACTTTTCAATGATTTTGGTCTATAAAAGTGGCAAATATTATTCGATTTACATAATATTTTTACCATGTGATGCCTTATGCCATTTCTGATTTCATAAAACTAATTGAACATTTTCATTATCACCGGAAGTACTGTACACTTGATATTGCTGGATTTGGTTGATTCGGCGTCCATTTTATTTGACGTGTGCAATGCTTATGTGGAAACCTGTTTAATGGTTTCATTGGTACCGGAAGTGACATATGTTTAGGGTAACGTGGCACCGGTGAAACCCATTCATTACTGCTTCGAAGTTCTAGTTATTAGGGTTTCACACTGCGTAGCTTGTGTGAAACACTATTGTTTTTGTTCGGATTATTATTCTTATTATTTTTTTTTTCCATTTTGATCATATCTCAGAAACTACCTGTCGGATTTATCCAATTTCTTCGGTTTCACTGGGAAAGTGGGTGTGACTTAGAGATTAAAGCTATTTTGAACGTTCTGTGACAATGCGAAATGTCCGAAATAACCGAAGTGGTTAATTTTTGAAATTTTGTCGTAACATTTACAATAATTGCCGGATTTTAACATTTGATACATTTTGACATAGGCAGAGACATGGCACGTAGCTACGGTTCCTCAGATTGTTGATTTTCGATGAATCTTCGGAGATATTAGGCGCCAAATTTTGAAAATTTAAATTTTTACAAAAAACTTTTTTATTAATGAATATTTTTTGATGATATTTTATCCAGGGCTAAAGGGTCGTCTGATTTGAGCGAAAATGTCAACAATTTTGTCTAAATAATTTTCCTTGGCCGCTATTGGCTAATTCGGTTTTACGCTCCTAGATTCATTAAGAATCGTTCGATTTGTTTGAAACAAAGTTCATATTCTGATACAATTAATAATAATTCACCTTCATCAATTTTACTATTTTTTTAAAAAGAGAAAACAATAGACTTATTATAAGAGTATATATAGAGAGAAATGGGGTTTAACTTCCACTCGACACAAACTAGGTAATTTTGGTTCAATTTTATTCCAATAATTCGCTTGCGTGTAGTGGTCTTTAGCAGTGGGAGGAAACCGGAGGACCCGGAGAAAACCCATGAGGTTGGACAGGCCACCCTTCTCCTTGTCAAGTACAACCGTGGAATCTAACCCATGCTAGTGGACTCAATGACAGACCTTATGATACAGCGCGCATATGCTACCCATTCGGCTACCCAACCCCCTATAAGAGAGTATAAGATTACATTTATTTAAAGAAAGAAATTAAAAAAAATAAACAAATGCAATTATATAAATTTCCTCGTACACAACAATAACATACACCACTAGTATTAATGAAAAATGTATATAATAATTATAATAACATCATCATTTTTTAAAGTGTATTAATACTGGAGAACAGTTTCTAATGTGCTGTTCAGGTTCTTATAATACATGTATTTACACAGAGATCAGGTCTTGTACCCATATACACTGTACAAAATTAAAAGATATATACCAACCAGTAAATAAAAGTACATATAAGAGAAAAACAAACAGTAATTACCTAAGTAAAATGGTTCTAGTAAAATGAATTAGAAATGAAATGGTCTAATGAAGATGGGCATATACGCCATACAGTGTGCTATAAAGCAAATTTAGCCTGGGCACAGCACTATGGCCTACGTTTATATCAAATTACAACTGCCAAAGGATCTTTTTACGTGCACACCAATTTATACACGGGACCTCGACTAGACTGCTGTCCTTGTGCCTTGTCAGCCCTCCGTCTGCACCACTGACAAGGGGAAACCGTCGGAAATGAATTAGAATAAAAAAGTAAAATAAAAACATATAGCATAAAGTGACAAAATATAATATGAAAATTTATTGACATGTACAGTACATTTAAGTAAAACATATTTAAAATATGTAATATTTAAAAACTGCTTACAAAAATACATGTATACAGGTGTAAGCCTACTCACATAATTTCATCAATATCATCATCACTATTAAAATCAATGTCACTGTCAGCATATGTTTGGCTGTCACTTTTATATTTGAACAATATACACAAAACCATACAAGAAAGTTTTCACTTGTAACAAGTACATCTATTACCGATCTATCTGTAAAAGTGTAATGCAGCTTGATTTACATTCACATTGAAAATTTTGTTTGGTGCTTGACCTCTAGTCACCCTAACCCTGTCATTTGTTCAATAGAGTTTAACACGAGGGGTTTAAATTTCCACAGCTACAGTCAGGCAACCTGGGAGGAATGCGCCAGAATATGCCCCCTTTTTGACTGGTGATGCAAGGGCAGAAATAATTCTTCATATATATTTTTTTCAAAAAAAGTAAGTGCACTTGTACCAACTCATCCATTTCGGTTCTAATTTTCTCCATAACATGGGGGTTGGATGGCCGAATTGTTAGCACGTGCGCACTGTATCATAAAGCCTGTCATTGAGTCAACAGGCGTGGTTTCGAATCCCCGGTTGTACGTGACAAGGAGTAGGGTCGCCTGTCCAACCTCGTGGGTTTTCTCTGGGCCCTCCACTTTCCTCCCACTGTTAAAGACCCCTTACGCGCAAGCGAATTATTGAAATAAAAAAATTAAACCATATGTTAGTCCCAAAATGACCTAGTTTGTGTCGAGTGGACGTTAAACCCCATTTCTCTCTCTCCATGACAACTTGTTGGGTATGAGTACTGCACATTGTATTTCACCTCAATAATGATGACACAGTCTTAACCATAGTGGTCTTCTGTCTTTGACTGAGTGGACCCAGTTAACATTGATGGTTAGATTTACGTAAAGTTTACGTCATTATGGTTAGATTTTGGTTAGCGTCCAATAATGGTAAAATTCTTTGGTTAAATTTACGTTACTTTTACGTCATAATGGTTATGGTTTCTTTTACGTCAGAAAATGACGTAAATGTAACGTAAACTTTATGACGGATTACTAACCAATTTTTTTCCCTTTGAATACTTCTTGATTAAATAACATTACAAGTGTGTGCACATTCTAACAATTGATATATAGTCGGAATTCAGACATAATAATTATATATGTATTATTGGTTATAATTCTAACGTTAATCTAACGTAAATTTTACATCAGGTTTCTAACCGTTAGTTTATGGTTAGTTTTCTGACGTAAATCTAACGTTAGTTTTCTGACGTAAATCTAACGTTAGTTTTCTGACGTAAATCTAACGTTAGTTTTCTGACGTAAATCTAACGTTAGTTTTCTAACGTTATAATAATGTTAGTTTTCTAACGTTAATGTAATGTTAGTTTTATGTCATAATTTTAACCGTTAATTTAGGGTTAGTTTTCTAACGTAAATCTAATGTTAATTTTATAACATAAATCTAACTTTAGTTTTCTAACATAAATCTAACGTTAGTTTTCTAACATAAACCTGATATTAGTTGTAAAACGTAAAACAAATGTCAGTTTAATGTCATGATACTAACAATTAAGGGCCTGACAAGACAGCTGTCTAGTCATTAAAATGGGACAAAAATGGGTAAGACCCTGGCTCGCTAGCCTGGAGGTCGGGTGTTCGATCCCTGCATTGGCCGAGAAAGTTCATCCAGATTTCCGGCGTTTTTTCCCCTTGTCAGTGATGCAGGACGGAGAGCCTGACAAGGACAGCTGTCTAGTTGTTCAGATGGGATAAAAAAAACGAGGTCCCGTGTACACATTGGCATGCATGTAAAAGATCCCTTGACAGTTGGAATTCGATATAAGAGTAGGCCGTAGTGCCACTGTCGGGGCAAAATTCACCTCATAACACACTGTATGGTGTATGGCCATCTTCATTAGCCCAGTTCGGAGCAGAACAGTTGGACGTTAAACCCCATTTCATTTCATTACATTTTGTATCCATTTCTAAGTTGGGGATCACGCGGCTAAGTGGGTAAGACGCTAGCTCGCTAGCCTGGAGGTCGGGTGTTCGATCCCTGCATTGGCCGAGAAAGTTCATCCAGATTTTCCAGCGTGGTTCTCCCTTGTCAGTGATGCAGGACGGAGGGGCTGACAAGGAAAGCTGTCTAGTCGTTCGGATGGGACGAAAAACCGAGGTGCCGTGTACACATTGGCGTGCACGTAAAAGATCCCTTGGCAGTTGGAATTCGATATAAGAGTAGGCCTTAGTGCCGCTGTCCGGGCAAAATTTCCCTCATAGCACACTGTATGGCGTATGCCTGTCTTCATTAGCCCAGGTTAGGAGCAGAAAAGTAGGACGTTAAACTCCATTTCATTTCATTTCATTTCATTTCTAAGTGCCCAAGAATAGAGATCTAGCTCCTTTAATAGTTGCGAACTGTAGGTGACACACAAAGAGAAAACGAATGAATGAATGATCAACTCTCATTTCAAATTCCAAATGTCAAGGGTTCTTTTACGTGCACACCCACGTGATGGACTAGACACTGTTTTTTTTAGGTCCTCTGTCCTACACCACTACTAACAAAGGGAACTTTCTCGACCAACATGGGGATCACGTTGGCTAAGTGAGTAAGACGCTGACTCGCTAGCCTGGAGGTCGGGTGTTCGATCCCTGCATTGGCTGAGAAAGTTCATCCAGATTTTCCTGCGTGTTTTCCCCTTGTCAGTGATACAGGACGGAGGGCCGGACAAGAACAGCTGTCTAGTCAGGGATGAAAAACTGAGGTCACGTGTACACACAGGAGTGCACATGAAAGATCCCTTGGTAGTTGGAACTTGATATAAGAGTAGGCCATAGCGCCGCTGCCTGGGCAAAATTTCCTTCATAGCATACTGTATGGCGTATGCTCGTCTTCATTAGCTCAGTTTAGGAGCAGAACAGTAGGACGTTAAACCCGATTTCATTTCATTTTTCTCGACCAACACGGAAATTGAACCCCTGATTTGCTAGCCAGTGTGTTACTAATTACTAGAGAGAGAGAGAGAAATGGGGTTTAACGTCTACTCGACACAAACTAGGTCATTTCGGGACTAACATATAGTTTAATTTTTATTTACATAATTCGCTTGCGCGTAGGGGTCTTTAGCAGTGGGAGAAAACCGGAGGTTGGACAAGCGACCCTACTCCTTGTCACGTACAACCGGGGATTCGAAACCACGACAGTCAACTCAATGATAGACTTTATGATACAGCGCCCGCACTCTAACCTTTCAGCCATCCAACCCCCCCTCCCCCCGTTACTAATTACTAAGTTTGTGAAATGTAGGTTTTTCCTCATGTAGGTTTGTCCTGATGAAATCGGTTTATTGTCCAACTGTTCTGCTCCGACTGGGCTAATGAAGACAGGTACATACCATACAATGTGCTATGAGGGAAATTTTGCCCCAGCAGCGGCACTATGGCCTACTAATATCGAATCCAACTGCCAAGGGATCTTTTCGTGCAAGCCAATGTATACATGGTACCTCGGTTTTTTGTCCCATCTGAGTGACTAGACTACTGTCCTTGTTCCTGCACCTCTGACAAGGGGAAACCATGTCGGAAAATCCTGATGAACTTTCTCCACCAATGCAGGGATCGAACACGTGCCCTCCGGATTATCGAGCCAGCATCTTACGCACTTAGCCACCGTGGCTTTATCAAAATTAGTAATGAAGATGTGCTATGACAGAAATTTTGCCTGGACAGCAGCATTACCGCACTTACTAATGAAGATGTGCTAGGAAAGACATTTTGCCTGGAGAGCAGCATTTCCGCATATAGTCATTACCAATAGTTCTAAGTGCACACCAACCTGTAAAAGAGGTCTTTACACACTTTTCCATCATTACCAATTACTAGTCTGCGGGTTCACTAGTCCATGGGTGCACTAATCCGTGCATTCACTAGTCCACTAGTCTGACTCTATAAAATACTATAAATATGAGTATTAAAGAAACCCAGTAGATATGGTGACTGATATCACCCTTCGTAAGGCGATAACCCAACATCACGGCATTTTAACCCGAAATCACAACATTTTAACCATTATAGCATATGCCCTTCTTCATTAGCCCACTTGGAATAAAATAGTAGGATGTTCAAACCCCATTTAAAATTCATTTTCATACTTTTCTGCACCAGTCGGACTATTGAAGATAGTCATACGCAATGCAGAGTGCTATGACGGAAATTTTCTATGGACTGTGGCAGGGCGGATGATCTGGCAAGGGATAAGGTATAGTTGTTCGGGTCATACGAAAAATCAAGTCCTCATGTACATATTGGCATGCACGTAAAAGACACTCCGACAGTTGTAATTCAATATCAGAGTAGGCCATATAGTGCCGCTATCCGTGCAAAGTTTCCGTCATAGTACACTGTATATAGTGTATGCCTGTCTTCATTAGCTCACTCAGAGCTTAAATCAATGTGTGTTGTTAATGTCATTTAAAATGGCGGCTGTCTACATATACAATATATAAAATAGGTCATGAGTCGATTGGTGCCGTTTTTTTATTTCAAATTTAAAAGTTCAACACTTAATTATATAAGTTGTAAAACCATATAAAAATAAAGGTTGGACCAAGACTAGTTCCATTTTTTTAAGTTATGAATCTGAAAAATAGATAATAATGACCCAGTCAATTAACATAGAGATCTACTCTAGCTATATAAGTCCATATATTTATCGTCTCTCGATAAAAGACCTATCTCTGAAAATTAAAATTCCCCGATTTGATTATTCTTTTAATATAACATAATTATGTAACCTCATATAAAATATGGTAGAGCGTATACAAACAAATTATATGAATAGATTCATTATCAGAAATATTACAGGCCTTTCAAACGAACAGCCGCCATTTTTAGAACTACATAGATGTACAAATATATTTTTATCGTCTCGGGCAAGGTCAAGGTCACGATCTGTTCACGGTTGATGATTGTGTTTAAATCGGTTTATATCATATTATTTCTATTCACATTACAATATTTTTTTATAGGTTACGGTTATTGTTGTTATTTATCTAAATTGCTTCAATTATTTATTAAATATTTTTTGTTTGTTCGTTTGACCGGAACGTACGGAATTCTGGGATTTAAAATGGCGGCATAGGTTATTATTTTTCCCAAAGAAGAAATGATGCCGTGATTTAAAGTTAAATAAAGCTATTCCACACATACACACACGATTTTGGATTCAGCAAAGTAAAGTTGAAGGTAAGTGCACTTTTTATGCGAACTTCCGTTGACAGTATACCGATAGATCTAATGTTGATAAAAAAAATAATCTGGCCGTGGAAAAAGTTTGCACGCAACTTTGTATATCAGACAGTCAGTATTTGTTTTTAACACGATGCAGTTACATTGTCCGTAAACCATACTATTCATAAACAAAATCAACATTGCTTTAAGTTATCGAAAGTAATACTGGTTCCAAAATTGTTTTTAAAAAATCTGGATCCAAAAATTATCAAACACATAACGAATTTATTAATGATGTAGACTGTTAAAATTCAGGCTGTGCTAATTATAATATAAGTACATGTAGTATTTTCTAAACATTTTTATGGGTGTTTCAGGTTGTTTTTTTTTTTGTTGTTATTGTACTGATATTTTTGCAAATTTAATAATGCATAATGCAAGAGCTAAATCTATATATTGTACGTAGGTTAAGTAGGTATTTCTTGAGACTGTAAATGTTAAATTTTTTTATAAGACATTTTAATGTATTAACTTGCTAAGTCTATAAACAAGTCTCAATGCCATCGGGTACTCGAGATGTTCACAGATTCAAACACTGGCGGTTAATGTTAATGATTTAATTTAATTGAAAAATGGATAATCAAGACTCTAATTATATACATAGGCCTATAACATTAAATAACAAGTTTGCCCGTACATACTTGTACATAAAGGTTTCAGTCCTACTCCCCTGCTTATTTTTTCTTGTGGTGGCCAAGAAAGTTCATCAGGATTTTCTGGCATGGTTCCTCTTTTAACTGGTGCAAGACAGAGGGGCTGGTAAGGGCTAATGTACAGTTGTTCGGATAGGACAAAAAACCAAGTTCTTTTGTACACACGGTCCAGTCAAAATTTCCATCACAGCACACTTTCAAGCATTTGTCCAACTTCTTTAGCCCAGTTTGAGCAGAACAGTATGATGTTGAACCCCATTTCATTACAGATCCACAGTAGGTTGGCTGTCAGCCCAGTTGGAGCTGAACAGTAGGCCGTTTAACCCAATTACGTTTTTTTTTGGGAGTATAAAGTTGCTTTTTATTTTTTTTTTTTTTTTACAGATCCTACATGTATATTTGAGCACCCTTGGTGGCAGTAATGACAAAGAAGTTCTAAAAAGATTTATATGGGCTTTATAATGATAGTTAGACAACACTACTACTTGCCAAACACTACTACTTGTCACATAATGTAATGATATAAATATATATGTATCTATGGTAGCACAAATATCATCAGAATGTAGGCCAAAGCTTTACAAGCATTGTAGGCCTAAAATACTTTCTGTCTGAACTTTTGACAGTCAATTCTTTGATGACTAGTTAGTTTAGAGCAGATATCCTGTCACAGTATTATATAACAGCTCTTTGGCTTAAAGTTTAAACTGAGTTGTATCAGTGAGTTGAAAATCATCTGTGTTCCTGTTATTGCTCCCTGCTGCAGCCAGTAAACAATAACCTTTTGCGTTCCTTACAAATCTTCCAATTTTTACTGATAGATCAACCATAGCAAAGATCTCTATTAAGATTATATTTGTAATGTGTGTAACAAATTCTATGACATAGGTATAATATTGGTGTAGTTAAGTATATACCATATTTATGCACACATTTCAATGTTGGCATATTATTAGTCTCTATCATCTATATTCTATATTCTATATTCTACGAATATTAGTGTGGTTGCGTTGTCAACATTTGAGAATAATCGGTCATAGGCTAGATTATCCGGTCTTTTACATTATCATAAACAAAGTCTAAGGAAGGTAACTAGTCCTAAAACAAGATGTTGACGCCCATGAAATTTATATAAGAATGCCATTTCCGAAAGTCCATTTGATTGCATTGTCAGTTCAATATCCAACACTCTTAATTTTTTTTTATTGTAAAATTTCTCTCTTCATGGGCCATATCTATGTTGTTTTTTTTTATTGAATCCTAATTCGTCATCACGATTCATGTTTGTTTATAAATGCAAGTGTTATTGACAACTGTCCCAGACCCTCATTATTTATATGGCCCAACTTTTCTTCGGCGTACACCGGCACGGTATTAGACTAGGATAACAGTCCCGAAACTCGTGGAGTTGAAAAACATTAGTCTTATATACCGCCTCTACTTAATTATGGATGTAGGTCGGAAAAATGTAAAATTTGGCAATTTGACTTATACTCAACATCGACTTATACCCTGTATGGTTATGTGATGATGCCCCCTCTTCCAGACAAGACATAGGCTATAACTGTTTCAAATGACAAGTGCTAAATGAAGTATTTATGTGGTCTTTGGTGAAAGAAATGAAATGAAATGAAATGGGGTTTAACGTCCTACTGTTCTGCTCCTAACCTGGGCTAATGAAGACGAGCATATGCCATACAGTGTGCTATGAGGGAAATTTTGCCTGGGCAGCGGGGCTACGGCCTACTCTTATATCGAATTCCAACTGCCAAGGGATCTTTTACGTGCACGCCAATGTCTACACGGGACCTCAGTTTTTCGTCCCATAACGACTAGACAGCTGTCCTTGTCAGTCCCTCCGTCCTGCATCACTGACAAGGGAAACCACGCCGGAAAATCAGGATGAACTTACAGGGATCGAACACCCGATCTCCAGGCTAGAGAGCCAGCGTCTTACCCACTTAGCCACTTGATCCCCCCCCCTTTGGTGAAAGAGAGAGAGAGAGAAATGGGGTTTACCGTCCACTCGACACAAACTAGGTCATTTCGGGACTAACATATGGTTTAATGTTTTATTTACATAATTCGCTTGCGCGTAGGGGTCTTTAGGAGTGGGAGGAAACCGGAGGACCCGGAGAAAACCCATGAAGTTGGACAGGCGACCCTACTCCTTGCCACGTACAACCGGGGATTCGAAACCACGCCAGTCGACTCAATGACAGACTTTATGATACAGCGCGCGCACGCTAACCATTCAGCCATCCACCCCCCCCACCCTCCCTTTGGTGAAAGAAAACAGAGCTGTGGCTAGTGAAATGAAAGTTTAACGTCCTATTGTTTTGCTCTGAACTGGGCTAATGAAGATGGGCATACGCCATACAGTGTGCTATGTGGGAAATTTTGCCCGGACAGTGGCACTACGGCCTTCTCTTATATCGAATTCTAACTTCAAGGGCTCTTGTACGTGCACGCCAATGTGTACATGGGACCTCATTTTTTTGTCCTATTTTAATGACTAGACAGCTGTCTTGTCTAGCCCTCTGTCCTGCATCACTGACAAGGGAGAACCATGCCGGAAAATCTGGAATAACTTTCTCGGCCAATGCAGGGATCGAACACCCGACCTCCAGACTAGATAGCCAGTGTCTTACCGACTTAACCAACGTGATCCCCGTTGTGGCTACAATTCCTGGATTTGAAGGTCAGGTATGATATGAAACGAATATTTTAAACCGGTTCACCAATGCAACCAATCCGTGACGGGTTAACTGATAGAGGGTTACATCCTTGATATAAATATAATTGTCGCGGGTTTTAAAAATAGAAATATATATATAAAGGTAGCTCAAAATTCATCTCTACATGTACATAGGCCAAGGGGGGATCATGTGGCTAAGTGGGTAAGACGCTGACTCGCTAGCCTTGAGGTCGGGTGTTCGATCCCTGCATTGGCCGAGAAAGTTCATCCTGATTTTCCGGTGTGGTTTCCCATTGTCAGTGATGCAGGATGGAGGGCCTGACGAGGACAGCTGTCTAGTCGTTTGGATGGGACAAAAAAAAACCAAGGTCCAGTGTACACATTGGCATGCACATAAAAGATCCCCTGGCAGTTGGAATTCGATACAAGAGTAGGCCATAGCGTTGCTGCCCGGGCAAAATTTCCCTTATAGCACACTGTATGGCGTAACCTTTTGCGTCTCTTCAAAATATTGCAAATCTTTTGTCATGGATCAACCATTGCAAATATCCGTGTTACAATTATATTTGAAATGTGTTAAACCAATTCTGCAACACATGTAATATTGGTGTAGTATATATCTTTGTTTATACACCCACATATCAATTTTGGCCCTGTTTGTCCGTACACTGGGTGTGAAATGTGAATCATTCCGATTGTGAGAGGACAAGCATTATCAATATACAGCTTTTCAGGACTTTGCCTTCCTTGGTTAATTCTCCCTTTTTCAAATGCAATAGATGCTGTGTTTATTCTTAATTGATCTTTTTCAAATTTGTGTTACACACTGGAATCATGAGAGGACGAAACCTATCAATATTCAGCATTCCACAACATTCCATTCCAGTGTCGGCCGAGAAAGTTCTTCGTGATTTCCAGACTTGTTTTCCTCCCCTTGTCAGAGGTGCAGGACAGAGGGCCTGACAAGGAGGGACAGCTGTCTAGTCGTTTGGATGGTACGAATGACCGAGGTCCTGTGCACACATTGGTGTGCACGTGAAAGATCCCTTGGCAGTTTGAATTCGATATAAGAGTAGGCTTTAGCGCCGCTGTCTGGATAAAATGCCATAATAGGACACTGTATAGCATATTTCCATGTCATTAGCCCTGTCGGAATAGGACATTAAACCCCATTTCATTTCACTCATTCCAAAGTTAACTCCTATTCCATCAATACCTTGAGCAAATAAGATAGAGGCTATAGGTTTTGGCCCAATTTGGTCAATATCCCAGTTTTTTCTTTCTTATATGCATATCAACACTTTCATAGCGCTAATGTAGACCTTTTTCTTGAACATTTTCCCTTGTCAGTGATGCCGGACAGAGGACCTGACATGGATGGCTGACTAGTCATACGGAAGGGACCAAAAAAACAAGGCTGTAAACTCAAGTGTGTGTGTGTGAAAGATCGCTTGGCAGTTGGAATTTTATATCAGAGTACGCCATAGCTCTGCACACTGTGTGGCATATGCCCGTCTTCATTTCTCAAACAGCTGTGGATAAAAACTGTTAATATTTAAATGTGTATTTTGTATTTTATAACATTATATTTTTGTCTTTTAAATAAAGTATATGTATACATACTTGTAGTATATTTTGTCATATTATTCTGCTAGATTTTTAACTTTTCTGTGCAATACATTTAGAATTCTGACTGGTTATGGGTAGATAGAGAGCAATGGGGTAAAACATCCAATAGACATAAACTGTCCTTTGGGACTAAGTGATTCAATTCAAGTTGAATAATTCATCCGCACCAGGAATCTTTAGTAGTAGGAGGACCCAGAGAAAACCCATGTTCAAGTTGGGTGTGGAAACAAACCACTTGACTCAATGACAGACCTTATGATCTAAAGCGCACACGTTGGACCACTCAACTTTTAGCCTCACCCACGGGTCAGGAAAATTTGATTATTGATTGAATGTACTTCCCATTTACTGCCGCAAATAATGAATAATTTTGAAGGTTTTAATGGTTGGTTATATTTTCGTAACTTTGGTCATCAAAATTTAACATTAGAATTGCATCCGTAAATGATGTTAATTTAATGTTAGATTTACGTTATAATGGTCGGTTAGATATCCATCATTTTGCTCATCCTTTTAACGACAATTTAACGTCAGGAAATGACGTTAATCTAGCGTAAAGTTTACATCATTTTTACCTTATATTTACATCATTTTCTGACGTAAATCTAACGTAAAGTTTACGTCATTTTCTGACGTAAATCTAACGAAAATGACGTAAACTTTACGCAAATTTTACGTTAGATTTACGTCATTTCCTGACGTAAAATTATCGTTAAAAAGATGAGCAAAATGATGGTAAACTGACTGACCATTTTTACGTAAATGTAACGTAAAATTAACATCATATTGTTATGTGGGGACTTCTCTATTGGTCTGGGTGGTCTTGGGCGGAGTAGTCCTTGGTCTGGGTTGTCATGCATTTAGGAGAATATCTTCATCAGCTTGCATTTGCAAGAACATGGGGAAAATGTTAAGATATGATCCGATCCCCTTAAACAAATTAACCAGACCTATTATTTTATTCTCTTTCGCTTTTTTTTTTTTTTTTTTTTTTTGCTGCTTGTTTCTAAACATCACTTTTATCAACAATTTAGGAATCGTGATAATGTTTCATACACAGTTTTGTTAACGTTGGTAACGTGGAATGTGATAAGTAGTAGCCTCTACCATACCCCAGTCCAGTGAGAGTTTTGTCTGCACATTCCTGCCTGGAGTTCTGATTCAGCTTTGTCCAGCAAATCGGCATTTGTCTCCGACACATTTCCATCTAATTTGATCCACTGGTTAGCACATACCTTAAATTTTTCCAAGCTTGTCCCAGTGAACGATTTTAGCTCAGTGTTTTAACAAAATGTACACGAGCTATGCAGTTTTACTTTAGCTATCCTTCCGCCATGTACCTTTAATAACAAAACGTAAACAAAGAGCAGGTGACCTTTCACCACATGACCTGTTGAACTTTTCGTCGTGTATGTTTGATTTGCCCAATTATGTCACGTGATCTGTTTAAACCGAGTCACCGCGAAATTCAAATACCATTGCACATTGACAAGTAAGCCCATATCTAATTTATGTTTTCTATCAAACGTCAAAGAATTGATAAAAGAAAAGTTGTGTGACAATACAAAGTAATACTAGAAGAATTAGATGATGTAGTTTTTTTTTTCCACCCGAAAATGGTCGGGACGGAGAAACAGAAGCAAGCTAGCTAGAAATTTCATACACGGCCTATTATATATTCTCCCCAGTCCGGTATAGTTCGGTATAGCTAAGTAAGCAAATGTAGATAGCACCTCTATGGTTATTCGACTAAATTGTATAGAGTGGTGGCGTACGGGGATTTATAAAGGGAGACAATCAATACTAACTTACCGACTTTGCTATAAGGCGGCAGACCACCATTAATTTACCCATTGACTTCAATGTTAATTCTGGCCTCTTTGCCCACCTCCAACTTTTCCCAAAATTTTCGTTGGGCTGAATGCTTTTCACTACAGACAGAGGAACAAATGGTCATGTCTTTGCACTAAAATTTAAGAAGCATACTACAAAAAACGTGTAACTAGTTGTCGTACATATCACCGCAACCAACCTGATATCTCTGTTATCCTTCCGCCTCAAAATCATGAATATTTACCAAAACCTGGCAGAAAATATTAATTCAAACCCCTCTTCGTCCATTCTAGACTAAAAAAAATCAACAAAAAATGGGCATGCAAAAGGGGAGAAAAAAGACAGAGAGAGAATTGCTATAAATAGACGAACTATAATTTGAAATTTAATGGTGCTCTGCCTCCATAAAAACACTTCGTTGTAGTTCGCAACCTCTTGAATATAATTAGACTATAACCAGGAGTGTAAAGACATAAAACCTATACATGTAATTATTCAAATAGTATAAATGAATAATGCTCCCATATAAATGAAATGAAATGGGGTTTGACGTCCTACTGTTCTGCTCCTATACTGGGCTAATGAAGACGGGCATACGCCATACAGTGTGCTATGAGGGAAATTTTGCCCGGGCAGCGGCACTATCGCCTACTCTTATATCGAATTCCAACTGCCAAGGGATCTTTTACGTGCATTCCAATGTATACACGGGACCTCGGTTTTTCGTCTAATCCGAAGGACTAGACAGCTGTCCTTGTCAGGCCCTCCGTTCTGCACCACTGACAAGGGGAAACCACGTCGGAAAATCCAGATGAACTTTCTCGGCCAATGCAGGGAACGAACACCCGACCTCCAGGCTAGCGAGCCAGCGTCTTAACCATCTAGCTTCCGTGGCTCCGCTCCCATATAAGTTGTAATAATAGGGTAAGGGTAATAATCTTCTTGCATTCTTCCACTCAGTGATTAATCAGCTATTTCTGCTTGCGAGGTAAATGTATTTTAGAAAGTGCGTGTTAAGTGTTATGAGTAATGTGTGCATCTATATGTAAGGTATATTGAATACTATTGATGGTGTTGGCATGTGTTGTTTTGATAACTGAACTATTTACAGGAAATATGTGGGATAGGCTACCTCGGCCTACCACTTTTGCACTAATACCGACTTTGATGCATCATCAGTATTCAATTATTATATATCAACGTATGTGATTTCCAAAATTTGTTATACAAACTATCTAAAGTTCATTATTCCGTAGATGACCTAGATGTCCTAATATATACTAACAATATATTAATAATACAGCCCGCTCCGGGCCGATGCGATTAAGCCGGAAGTAAATTTAAGTTATTGTGTGATCAGTACCATTATTTATTTAACTAATTTACATAATATAACTGAATCTGTTAACTAAAAATAGTTGCTTAACGGATGTATAACGAAATTTTGGGAGTGAATGTCTGACATATATATGTTCATACATATCGGATATCCTTTATTTTTAATTTTGTCGTTAACGTTCCTTATCTTGGTGTACCCCACCCTTACATCAGTATCAACCATAGTTTTATACTATAAACACTCTATGGTATCAACCAAATACCGCATAAAAACGAATCCATCCAATTCTAAGGGTAATTGCAAAATATGAATTCAATGTTATCGATATTTCATGGATCATCGGTATGATTTCTCATCACAACAATATGCACTTTTTACCCCGAACGAAATTGTATCATGTATGTAAGCAAAACTGTTGTTTGCGTGTTAAGATAAGATTTTAAATATAAATTAATATGATATAGTTGAGTTGTTGGGATAGTATATCAAGGTTTGTTGATGCTTATATGTTTATGAATAGTCTATGGGTAATTGCAAGATATGAATTCAATGTTATTGATATTTCATGGATCATCGGTATGATTTCTCATCACAACAATATTCACTTTTTACCCCGAACGAAATTGTATCATGTATGTAAGCAAAACTGTTGTTTGCGTGTTAAGATAAGATTTTAAATATAAATTAATATGATATACTTGAGTTGTTGGGATAGTATATCAAGGTTTGTTGATGCTTATATGTTTATGAATAGTCTATTCTTCCTGTGCTATGCAGGTGAATAACCATTGCACTACGAGAAACAATGAACTATATGGTACCTGTAGTTTGTAAACCATGGTAAATTCGCTGATGTGTATGGTATCTTGCTTTACACCTGGCTTTAAGCGGTTATCTTTGTTTATCTAAGGCGTCTGCTGCTGTGTAAAGGTGAAGGTCGCTATAGAGTTTATGGCCACAGATCACTAAAGATTTCCCCATTGACCCCAATGTTAATTCTCGTATCTTAGACCGGCTCTAACTTTTTCCCAAATTTTCGTTGGGTAGAACGCTTTCTACCACAGATGGAGCAACATGTGGCAACCACTTGCCCAAAAGCACGTATGAGGTTCTTCATGAAAAACTTGAGATACACAAGCTGGAAGTAGAGATAAGTAAACATGCAATTTCAGGCCCTACATTTCAACCTAACCAACCTCTCAACTCTTGTATCCTTCCGCGTCAAAATTATGAATATTCACCAAAACCTGGCAGAAAATGTATTTTCAAACCCTTTTCTTCGATTCTACACCAAAAAGTCAACAAAAATCGCCATGCAAAAGGGGGAAAAAGGAAAAGGGAGAGGAAGACTAAAAAAAACTTTGGCCCTTGTTTCGTGGGTGACGGCGTAGGAATATTTGGTGATCTGTGTCCTTATAGACTGAAGATAGAAAAGTAGCCTAGGTAAAAAATAAAAAAAAAAGAGAAAAGAAATGAGTTTAAAATCCTACCAGGCTAAAATAGACGGACATGCGCCATGTAGTGTGCTATGAGAGACATTTTCCCGGGCACCGGCACGACGGTCTACACTTATTTCGAATCCCAGCTCCGTTCTTTCATTCGTTCCTTGAGGCTAAACGTCCGCTTTGTAAAGGTGAAGGTAGCTATAGAGTTTATAGACTGAAGATAGAAAAGTAGCCTAGGTGAAAAAAAAAAGAGAAAAGAAATGAGTTAAACATCCTACCAGGCTAAAATAGACGGACATGCGCCATGAAGTGTACTATGAGAGACATTTTCCCGGGCACCGGCACGACGGTCTACTCTTATTTCGAATCCCAGCTCCGTTCTTTCATTCGTTCCTTGAGGCTTAATGACCGCTTCCACCTTGGGTAATATCGCAGATAATGTTTCCTGATAAACTTGCAAGAGGCGCCAAATGATAGGCTCGTCTCACATAGCTAGGAGACGGGTGGGCGATTAGGAGGTCTATTCGATTCCGTTTCTTTTAGATAAAGAAATGAAATGAAATGGAGTTTAACGTCCTACTGTTCTGCTCCTAACCTGGGCTAATGAAGACTGGCATACGCCATACAGTGTGCTATGAGGGAAATTTTGCCCGGACAGCGGCGCTACGGCCTACTCTTATATCGAATTCCAACTGCCAAGGGATCTTTTACGTGCACGCCAATGTGACACGGGACCTCGGTTTTTCGTCCCATCCGAACGACTATACAGCTGTACTTGTCAGGCCCTCCGTCCTGCATCACTGACAAGGGGAAACCACGCCGGAAAATCTGGATGAACTTTCTCGGCCAATGCAGGGATCGAACACCCGACCTCCAGGCTAGCGAGCCAGCGTCTTACCGACTTAGCCACGTGATCCCCTAGGTAAAGACACAATACCTTTTGAGGGGTAGCGTCCAAGTTAAGATTCATCCAAAGGCTTTGCCCCCGGCAATTCCAGTTCTCAAGGGTTCCTTTAAGTACGTACACGTCAACGGGGCCTCGGTTTTGGTCTCATCAGAGCGACTAGACACTGTGCTTTGTCCGGCCCTCTGTCATTCACCACTGACAAGAGAAAACCATTCTGAAAATCCCGCGGAACTTCTCCGCCACTCCTGAGCTCCTAGTTGTGGGCAGTGCCAAATCCAATAGTTAGTGAATTTGAATATTAGGTTAATTTGAGGTAATTGTTAGCAATGTAAGCTGTAAATAACTTCGTTCACAATGAACTTCGCCTTTCCTGTAGTGACTTAAAGGACAATATTAGGGCCAGTCATTATCACATATGTGATAGAACTGGTTAAATACTTTCCAAATATAATTTTAACACAGAGATCATTGCTACGATAGCTGAGTAATACAGGTTTCCTGAATCGGAAGTGGCGAACGCCAAAGAAAAACACGAGTCATCCCTCTATATAACTGACTGATGTGACGAGTGATAACAGATATACGGCCGAATTTGTGTCAATTTCTAGATCCCAAATATTAGCGATTTAGCTCCTTTAAATCTCGCCCTTTTCATAACGCGACAGTATTGACGCAATCACACGACACTTTACTCTGTCGTGTCATCGTGTTAATTTTATCGTAACGTCGAGATGTCGACTTGTCGGCTTAGTCTCTTTCTACAAGTCACAAAAATACAGCTGTACTCATTACATCACATAAGTAGAAGATTAGATAAATATAAATAAGACTCGTGCAAAAGAGATAATAGAAAAACGTTGATTAATTATTTGTTTTCTCAAAATAATGAAACATTTTGCGCCCAAAAGTGAATTATATTTGTTATTATATTCAAAAAATCTAGAATGGGTTACTAAGTTCCAAAATAAATAGATGACACATATTAATTAATCGCACATTTATTTTTTTCAAAAGTATCAAGCAATCAAACTGATTATCAACTATACACTAAGTTTCATCACTCTCTATCAGATAGAATCAAAGTTATCTCCAAATGTTAATCATTGAACTCGGTCGAAACATTCACCCAATGAACATGTACATCAAGTTTAAACATTCTACCTCAATTAAAAGCAGGGTTGTTATGTTCCAAAGTCTCGACCAATCAAATTGCTTATCGCTCTTTAGCCTAAGCAGAAAATTCTCATCATCTAACTTAGTCAAGGTAATGATATAATGATTCTATACTTGGAGTTTCATCACTCTCACTTAATTATAACCAAAGTTATCGTGCCCCAATCATCAACCAATAAGATTGCTTATTTCTGCTTGCCTTAAGCAGACAATGTTTATCATCGAACTCCATCTAATGAACGCCTACACCAAGTTTGAACATTCTACCTCAATTATAAGGAGAGTTATTGTGTTCCAAAGTCTCGACCAATCACATTGTTTATCGCTCTGCTTACCCTGAGCAGAAAATGCTCATTATCGAACTTAGTCAGGGTATTGATGTTCCAAAGCATCAACCAATCAAATTGCTTATCTCTGCTTACCCTAAGCAGAAAATGTTTGAACATTCTAGCTCAATTAGAAAGAGAGTTATTGTGTTCCAAAATGTGTGACGGACAGACAGGCAGACGGACAGAAAGACGGGCCCATTTTAATAGTTCCCTGCTTTCTTCGATAGGCGGGGGACAATAATCTATTTACAGACAGTCGATTGGCAACTTTCTACAGATTCTTGTTTACGGACCAATGATTCATCAACTGACTTGTAACCAATAACAAGAGGTGTTTTCCCGATTATTCCAGTACGATGTTAGACATTCCTAGAATATATTAACTATGACCAATCATCTTGTTTATTTATTTATTTATTGTTTTACGTAATTCGCCATAGGAGGATGGATATTATTACACAGTGTAGGTTGATACGCAGTTATTTCGATTAATACAGATAATATGAATATTTATCTCACTACGTATTCCATCAGTATTTGCTGAAAACGATGGAGTCTGGGTCAATCTATATTTTTTCATATAGCCTGTTGAATTAGTTTTTGTACGTTTGATTGAACTAAGCAAATAAATTGTAAAACAGATTCTTGTTTACGGACCAATGATTCATCAGCTGACTAGTAACCAATAACAAGAGGTGTTTTCCCGATTATTCCAGTACGATGTTAGACATTCCTAGAATATATTAAATATGACCAATCATCTTGTTTATTTATTTATTTTTTTTTACGTAATTCGCCATAGGAGGATGGATATTATTACACAGTGTAGCTTAATATGCAGTTATTTCGATTAATACAGATAATATGAATATTTATCTCACTATTTATTCCATCAGTAATTGCGGAAAACGATGGAGTCTGGGTCAATCTATATTTTTTCATATAGCCTGTTGAATTAGTTTTTGTACGTTTGTTTGAACTAAGCAAATAAATTGTAAAACATAGTGGATTTTGATTGTTAGTGTAAAGTAGAAGTTTTACTATAGAAAACGTGTTTTAAATAACTAAGTCGACAAGCACATTACTCTATTTATTCGTCTTTGAGACTGTCTCTAAAGAGAGTAAATGGTAGATTTTAATTTTATCGTTTACTAATTTGTTCTCAGGCCCGGTGGAGTAGGGGATGGGGGGGGGGGGGGGCTAGTACTTCTTTCTCCAGGTTATTGAACGCAGGGACCGTGACTATTCGATTAAAAACAAAGAGGTCTGATTTTAAAGGACAATATTGGTGTCAGTCATTATCACATATGGGATATAATTCCTTAAACACGTTCCAAATATAATTTTAACACAGAGATCATTGCTACGATAGATGCGTTTTGAAGCTTTCAAGAAAGGGAAGTGAAAACACGAGTTATACTTCTATATAACTAATTGAAGTGACGAGTGCCAACAGATTCACGAGCGAATTTCTGCTCACTAATAATTACTTCGAAGAACAAAAGTTGTTATATATGAGACCATTGGAGGATATCTGACAATTCAAACAAATAATTGACTGTCACCAGATAAGAGAAAAATAGAAAACGTCCGTGCATTACCATGTTTTTATTAAGTATAGAATGAATAAATACAAGGGAATGAACGGGCGGTTTCTATTTTTCTTGTATGCCCTTATCTAGTGACATTCAATTACTTTTTTGAATTATCAAATATCCTCTTATTAGTGAGCAGAAATTCGCCCATGTATCTGATATCACTCGTCACTTCAGTCAGTTACATGTATATAGAAGGATAACTCGTGTTTTCCTTTTGCGTTCGTCACTTCCCTTTCTTGAGAGATTCACAACACATATATCGTAGCAAAGATCTCTGTGTTAAAATTATATATGAGACGTGTTTAACCAGTTTTATCACATATGTGATGATGACTGACACCAATATTGTCCTTTAACATAGACGTGAGACGTCTAGTCTAGAACGTAGACCTTTCCCAGTTAACATTGATGGTTAGATTTACGTAAAGTTTACGTCATTATGGTTAGATTTTGGTTAGCGTCCAATAATGGTAAAATTCTTTGGTTAAATTTACGTTACTTTTACGTCATAATGGTTATGGTTACTTTTACGTCAGAAAATGACGTAAATGTAACGTAAACTTTATGACGGATTACTAACCAATTTTTTTCCCTTTGAATACTTCTTGATTAAATAACATTACAAGTGTGTGCACATTCTAACAATTGATATATAGTCGGAATTCAGACATAATAATTATATATGTATTATTGGTTATAATTCTAACGTTAATCTAACGTAAATTTTACATCAGGTTTCTAACCGTTAGTTTATGGTTAGTTTTCTGACGTAAATCTAACGTTAGATTTACGTCAGAAAACTAACGTTAGATTTACGTCAGAAATCTAACGTTAGTTTTCTGACGTAAATCTAACGTTAGTTTTCTAACGTTATAATAATGTTAGTTTTCTAACGTTAATGTAATGTTAGTTTTATGTCATAATTTTAACCGTTAATTTAGGGTTAGTTTTCTAACGTAAATCTAATGTTAATTTTATAACATAAATCTAACTTTAGTTTTCTAACATAAATCTAACGTTAGTTTTCTAACAAAAACCTGATATTAGTTGTAAAACGTAAAACAAATGTCAGTTTAATGTCATGATACTAACAATTAAGGGCCTGACAAGACAGCTGTCTAGTCATTAAAATGGGACAAAAATGGGTAAGTTTTTTCCCCTTGTCAGTGATGCAGGACGGAGAGCCTGACAAGGACAGCTGTCTAGTTGTTCAGATGGGATAAAAAAAACCGAGGTCCCGTGTACACATTGGCATGCATGTAAAAGATCCCTTGACAGTTGGAATTCGATATAAGAGAAGGCCGTAGTGCCACTGTCGGGGCAAAATTTCCCTCATAACACACTGTATGGTGTATGGCCATCTTCATTAGCCCAGTTCGGAGCAGAACAGTTGGACGTTAAACCCCATTTCATTTCATTACATTTTGTATCCATTTCTAAGTGCCCAAGAATAGAGATCTAGCTCCTTTAATAGTTGCGAACTTTGGTGACACACAAAGAGAAAACGAATGAATGAATGATCTACTCTCATTTCAAATTCCAAATGTCAAGGGTTCTTTTACGTGCACACCCACGTGATGGACTAGACACTGTTTTTTTTTAGGTCCTCTGTCCTACACCACTACTAACAAAGGGAACTTTCTCGACCAACATGGGGATCACGTTGGCTAAGTGAGTAAGACGCTGACTCGCTAGCCTGGAGGTCGGGTGTTCGATCCCTGCATTGGCTGAGAAAGTTCATCCAGATTTTCCTGCGTGTTTTCCCCTTGTCAGTGATACAGGACGGAGGGCCTGACAAGAACAGCTGTCTAGTCAGGGATGAAAAACTGAGGTCACGTGTACACACAGGAGTGCACATGAAAGATCCCTTGGTAGTTGGAACTTGATATAAGAGTAGGCCATAGCGCCGCTGCCTGGGCAAAATTTCCTTCATAGCATACTGTATGGCGTATGCTCTTCTTCATTAGCTCAGTTTAGGAGCAGAACAGTAGGACGTTAAACCCGATTTCATTTCATTTTTCTCGACCAACACGGAAATTGAACCCCTCATTTGCTAGCCAGTGTGTTACTAATTACTAGAGAGATAGAGAGAAATGGGGTTTAACGTCTACTCGACACAAACTAGGACATTTCGGGACTAACATATAGTTTAATTTTTATTTACATAATTCGCTTGCGCGTAGGGGTCTTTAGCAGTGGGAGAAAACCGGAGGTTGGACAGGCGACCCTACTCCTTGTCACGTACAACCGGGGATTCGAAACCACGACAGTCAACTCAATGATAGACTTTATGATACAGCGCCCGCACGCTAACCATTCAGCCATCCAACCCCCCCTCCCCCCGTTACTTATTACTAAGTTTGTGAAATGTAGGTTTTTCCTCATGTAGGTTTGTCCTGATGAAATCGGTTTATTGTCCTACTGTTCTGCTCCGACTGGGCTAATGAAGACAGGTACATACCATACAATGTGCTATGAGGGAAATTTTGCCCCAGCAGCGGCACTATGGCCTACTTATATCGAATCCAACTGCCAAGGGATCTTTTCGTGCAAGCCAATGTATACATGGTACCTCGGTTTTTTGTCCCATCTGAGTGACTAGACTACTGTCCTTGTTCCTGCACCTCTGGCCATAGTGCCGCTATCCGTGCAAAGTTTCCGTCATAGTACACTGTATATAGTGTATGCCTGTCTTCATTAGCTCACTCAGAGCAAAACAGTAGGATGTTTAATCTCATTTAATTTTATTTAATTTTCCTTCTTTTCTGCACCAATGGGACTATAAAAGATAGGCTGGCAAGCGGACGAGTGCACCCGTTGACTTTTGAGCATCATTTACTTGAAAACTTTGAGAGAACCCTCAACGAAACGTCGCTTTAATTAAAATAGTAATTGTGTTTTTTGTTGTATCATCGAGTCAAGTGAACGTTAAACCCCATTTCTCTCTCTCTCAATTTTGATACCCAAAAATTTGACAAAACAAATAATGATTGATTGTCGGAAACTGTTTCATAAAGCAGAGTTGTTCTCTACTAAAAGGTTATCACTGTCCAAATGTTCGGAGTAGTCCACACCTAGGCTGACTATGCATGAAGTGTTTTTATAATTAAATTTATTAAATATAGTACCTTGCACCAGTAAATATAAAATTAATGATCCTTTCACCAGTAAATATAAAATTCATAGGCCGACAATGCTTTAAGTGTTTTTATAATTAAAGTTATTAAATGTAGTACCTTGCACCAGTAAATATAAACTTAATGATCCTTGGACCAGTAAATATAATATTCATGATCATTATTTATATAAGGCCTTCATCAACCTTGCACCAGCAAATATAAAATTAATGATCCTTGCACCAGTAAATATAAAATTCATGATCATTATTTATATAAGGCCTTCATGTATGTTTGTACAAGTGTACATTCTTGGAATTGTATTACCATTAACAATATGGAGATCAATTATAATAACCTTTGGCCTTGTTCATGAATCCTTAAATTTTTGAAAATTTAGTTCTTAATATGAAACTATCTAAATAAAATATTGCTTAAATCAATGTGGGTTGTTAATGTCATTCAAAATGGCGGCTGTCTACATATACAATATATAAAATAGGTCATGAGTCGATTGTTGCCGTTTTTTTATTTCGAATTTAAAAGTTCAACACTTAATTATATAAGTTGTAAAACCATATAAAAATAAAGGTTGGACCAAGACTAGTTCCATTTTTTTAAGTTATGAATCTGAAAAATAGATAATAATGACCCAGTCAATTAACATAGAGATCTACTCTAGCTATATGAGTCCATATATTTATCGTCTCTCGATAAAAGACCTATCTCTGAAAATTAAAATTCCCCGATTTGATTATTCTTTTAATATAACGTAATTATGTAACCTCATATAAAATATGGTAGAGCGTATACAAACAAATTATATGAATAGATCTATTATCAGAAATATTACAGGCCTTTCAAACGAACAGCCGCCATTTTTAGACCTACATAGATGTACAAATACATTTTTATCCTCTCGGTCAAGGTCACGATCTGTTCACGGTTGATGATTGTGTTTAAATCGGTTTATATCATATTATTTCTATTCACATTACAATATTTTTTTATAGGTTACGGTTATTATTGTTATTTATCTAAATTGCTTCAATTATTTATTAAATATTTTTTGTTTGTTCGTTTGACCGGAACGTACGGAATTCTGGGATTTAAAATGGCGGCATAGGTTATTATTTTTCCCAAAGAAGAAATGATGCCGTGATTTAAAGTTAAATAAAGCTATTCCACACATACACACACGGTTTTGGATTCAGCAAAGTAAAGTTGAAGGTAAGTGCACTTTTTATGCGAACTTCCGTTGACAGTATACCGATAGATCTAATGTTGATAAAAAAAATAATCTGGCCGTGGAAAAAGTTTGCACGCAACTTTGTATATCAGACAGTATTTGTTTTTAACACTATGCAGTTACATTGTCCGTAAACCATACTATTCATAAACAAAATCAACATTGCTTTAAGTTATCGAAAGTAATACTGGTTCCAAAATTGTTTTTAAAAAATCTGGATCCAAAAATTATCAAACACATAACGAATTTATTAATGATGTAGACTGTTAAAATTCAGGCTGTGCTAATTACAATATAAGTACATGTAGTATTTTCTAAACATTTTTATGGGTGTTTCAGATTGGGTTTTTTTGTTGTTATTGTACTGATATTTTTGCAAATTTAATTATGCATAATGCAAGAGCTAAATCTATATATTGTACGTAGGTTAATTAGGTATTTCTTGAGACTGTAAATGTAAAAAAATTTTATAAGACATTTTAATGTATTAACTTGCTAAGGGTTAATTAGGTATTTCTTGAGACTGTAAATGTAAAAAAATTTTATAAGACATTTTAATGTATTAACTTGCTAAGTCTATAATCAAGTCTCAATGCCATCGGGTACTCGAGATGTTCACAGATTCAAACACTGGCGGTTAATGTTAATGATTTAATTTAATTGAAAAATGGATAATTAAGACTCTAATTATATACATACATAGGCCTATAACATTAAATAACAAGTTTGCCCGTACATACTTGTACATAAAGGTTTCAGTCCTACTCCCCTGCTTATTTTTTCTTGTGGTGGCCAAGAAAGTTCATCAGGATTTTCTGGCATGGTTCCTCTTTTAACTGGTGCAAGACAGAGGGGCTGGTAAGGGCTAATGTACAGTTGTTCGGATAGGACAAAAAACCAAGCTCTTTTGTACACACACGGTCCAGTCAAAATTTCCATCACAGCACACTTTCAAGCATTTGTCTAACTTCTTTAGCCCAGTTTGAGCAGAACAGTATGATGTTGAACCCCATTTCATTACAGATCCACAGTAGGTTGGCTGTCAGCCCAGTTGGAGCTGAACAGTAGGCCGTTTAACCCAATTACGTTTTTTTTGGGGAGTATAAAGTTGCTTTTTATTTATTTTGGGTTTTTTTACAGATCCTACATGTATATTTGAGCACCCTTGGTGGCAGTAATGACAAAGAAGTTCTAAAAAGATTTATATGGGCTTTATAATGATAGTTAGACAACACTACTACTTGCCAAACACTAATACTTGTCACATAATGTAATGATATAAATATATATGTATCTATGGTAGCACAAATATCATCAGAATGTAGGCCAAAGCTTTACAAGCATTGTAGGCCTAAAATACTTTCTGTCTGAACTTTTGACAGTCAATTCTTTGATGACTAGTTAGTTTAGAGCAGATATCCTGTCACAGTATTATATAACAGCTCTTTGGCTTAAAGTTTAAACTGAGTTGTATCAGTGAGTTGAAAATCATCTGTGTTCCTGTTATTGCTCCCTGCTGCAGCCAGTAAACAATAACCTTTTGCGTTCCTTACAAATCTTCCAATTTTTACTGATAGATCAACCATAGCAAAGATCTCTATTAAGATTATATTTGTAATGTGTGTAACAAATTCTATGACATAGGTATAATATTGGTGTAGTTAAGTATATACCATATTTATGCACACATTTCAATGTTGGCATATTATTAGTCTCTATCATCTAGAAAACAAATATTCTACATTCTACGAATATTAGTGTGGTTGCGTTGTCAACATTTGAGAATAATCGGTCATAGGCTAGATTATCCGGTCTTTTACATTATCATAAACAAAGTCTAAGGGAGGTAACTAGTCCTAAAACAAGATGTTGACGCCCATGAAATTTATATAAGAATGCCATTTCCGAAAGTCCATTTGATTGCATTGTCAGTTCAATATCCAACACTCTTAATTTTTTTTATTGTAAAATTTCTCTCTTCATGGGCCATATCTATGTTGGTTTTTTTGTATTGAATCCTAATTCGTCATCACGATTCATGTTTGTTTATAAATGCAAGTGTTATTGACAACTGTCCCAGACCCTCATTATTTATATGGCCCAACTTTTCTTCGGCGTACACCGGCACGGTATTAGACTAGGATAACAGTCCCGAAACTCGTGGAGTTGAAAAACATTAGTCTTATATACCGCCTCTACTTAATTATGGATGTAGGTCGGAAAAATGTAAAATTTGGCAATTTGACTTATACTCAACATCGACTTATACCCTGTATGGTAATGTGATGATGCCCCCTCTTCCAGACAAGACATAGGCTATAACTGTTTCAAATGACAAGTGCTAAATGAAGTATTTATGTGGTCTTTGGTGAAAGAAATGAAATGAAATGAAATGGGGTTTAACGTCCTACTGTTCTGCTCCTAACCTGGGCTAATGAAGACGAGCATATGCCATACAGCGTGCTATGAGGGAAATTTTGCCTGGGCAGCGGGGCTACGGCCTACTCTTATATCGAATTCCAACTGCCAAGGGATCTTTTACGTGCACGCCAATGTCTACACGGGACCTCAGTTTTTCGTCCCATAACGACTAGACAGCTGTCCTTGTCAGTCCCTCCGTCCTGCATCACTGACAAGGGAAACCACGCCGGAAAATCAGGATGAACTTACAGGGATCGAACACCAGATCTCCAGGCTAGCGAGCCAGCGTCTTACCCACTTGATCCCCCCTTTGGTGAAAGAGAGAGAGAGAGAAATGGGGTTTACCGTCCACTCGACACAAACTAGGTCATTTCGGGACTAACATATGGTTTAATTTTTTATTTACATAATTCGCTTGCGCGTAGGGGTCTTTAGGAGTGGGAGGAAACCGGAGGACCCGGAGAAAACCCATGAGGTTGGACAGGCGACCCTACTCCTTGCCACGTACAACCGGGGATTCGAAACCACGCCAGTCGACTCAATGACAGACTTTATGATACAGCGCGCGCACGCTAACCATTCAGCCATCCCACCCCCCCTTTGGTGAAAGAAAACAGAGCTGTGGCTAGTGAAATGAAAGTTTAACGTCCTACTGTTTTGCTCTGAACTGGGCTAATGAAGATGGGCATACGCCATACAGTGTGCTATGTGGGAAATTTTGCCCGGACAGTGGCACTACGGCCTTCTCTTATATCGAATTCTAACTTCAAGGGCTCTTGTACGTGCACGCCAATGTGTACATGTGACCTCATTTTTTTGTCCTATTTTAATGACTAGACAGCTGTCTTGTCTAGCCCTCTGTCCTGCATCACTGACAAGGGAGAACCATGCCGGAAAATCTGGAATAACTTTCTCGGCCAATGCAGGGATCGAACACCCGACCTCCAGACTAGATAGCCAGTGTCTTACCGACTTTACCAACGTGATCCCCGTTGTGGCTACAATTCCTGGATTTAAAGGTCAGGTATGATATGAAACGAATATTTTGAACCGGTTCACCAATGCAACCAATCCGTGACGGGTTAACTGATAGAGGGTTACATCCTTGATATAAATATACTTGTCGCGGGTTTTAAAAATAGAAATATATATATAAAGGTAGCTAAGTGGGTAAGACGCTGACTCACTAGCCTTGAGGTCGGGTGTTCGATCCCTGCATTGGCCGAGAAAGTTCATCCTGATTTTCCGGTGTGGTTTCCCATTGTCAGTAATGCAGGACGGAGGGCCTGACGAGGACAGCTGTCTAGTCGTTTGGATGGGACAAAAAAAACAAGGTCCAGTGTACACATTGGCATGCACATAAAAGATCCCCTGGCAGTTGGAATTCGATACAAGAGTAGGCCATAGCGTTGCTGCCCGGGCAAAATTTCCCTTATAGCACACTGTATGGCGTAACCTTTTGCGTCTCTTCAAAATATTTCAAATCTTTTGTCATGGATCAACCATTGCAAATATCCGTGTTACAATTATATTTGAAATGTGTTAAACCAATTCTGCAACACATGTAATATTGGTGTAGTATATACCTTTGTTTATACACCCACATATCAATTTTGGCCCTGTTTGTCCGTACACTGGGTGTGAAATGTGAATCATTCCGATTGTGAGAGGACAAGCATTATCAATATACAGCTTTTCAGGACTTTGCCTTCCTTGGTTAATTCTCCCTTTTTCAAATGCAATAGATGCTGTGTTTATTCTTAATTGATCTTTTTCAAATTTTTGTTACACACTGGAATCATGAGAGGACGAAACCTATCAATATTCAGCATTCCACAACATTCCATTCCAGTGTCGGCCGAGAAAGTTCTTCGTGATTTCCAGACTTGGTTTCCTCCCCTTGTCAGAGGTGCAGGACAGAGGGCCTGACAAGGAGGGACAGCTGTCTAGTCGTTTGGATGGTACGAATGACCGAGGTCCTGTGCACACATTGGTGTGTACGTGAAAGATCCCTTGGCAGTTTGGATTCGATATAAGAGTAGGCTTTAGCGCCGCTGTCTGGATAAAATTCCATAATAGGACACTGTATAGCATATTTCCATGTCATTAGCCCTGTCGGAATAGGACATTAAACCCCATTTCATTTCACTCATTCCAAAGTTAACTCCTATTCCATCAATACCTTGAGCAAATAAGATAGAGGCTATAGGTTTTGGCCCAATTTGGTCAATATCCCAGTTTTTTCTTTCTTATATGCATATCAACACTTTCATAGCGCTAATGTAGACCTTTTTCTTGAACATTTTCCCTTGTCAGTGATGCCGGACAGAGGACCTGACATGGATGGCTGACTAGTCATACGGAAGGGACAAAAAAACCAAGGTACAGTGTAAACTCAAGTGTGTGTGTGTGAAAGATCCCTTGGCAGTTGGAATTTTATATAAGAGTACGCCATAGCTCTGCACACTGTGTGGCATATGCCCGTCTTCATTTCTCAAACAGCTGTGGATAAAAACTGTTAATATTTAAATGTCTTTTAAATAAAGTATATGTATACATACTTGTAGTATATTTTGTCATATAATTCTGCTAGATTTTTAACTTTTCTGTGCAATACATTTAGAATTCTGACTGGTTATGGGTAGATAGAGAGCAATGGGGTAAAACATCCAATAGACATAAACTGTCCTTTGGGACTAAGTGATTCAATTCAAGTTGAATAATTCATCCGCACCAGGAATCTTTAGTAGTAGGAGGACCCAGAGAAAACCCATGTTCAAGTTGGGTGTGGAAACAAACCACTTGACTCAATGACAGACCTTATGATCTAAAGCGCACACGTTGGACCACTCAACTTTTAGCCTCACCCACGGGTCAGGAAAATTTGATTATTGATTGAATGTACTTCCCATTTACTGCCGCAAATAATGAATAATTTTGAAGGTTTTAATGGTTGGTTATATTTTCGTAACTTTGCTCATCAAAATTTGACATTAGAATTGCATCCGTAAATGATGTTAATTTAATGTTAGATTTACGTTATAATGGTCGGTTAGATATCCATCATTTTGCTCATCCTTTTAACGACAATTTAACGTCAGGAAATGACGTTAATCTAGCGTAAAGTTTACGTCATTTTTACCTTATATTTACATCATTTTCTGACGTAAATCTAACGTAAAGTTTACGTCATTTTCTGACGTAAATCTAACGAAAATGACGTAAACTTTACGCAAATTTTACGTTAGATTTACGTCAGAAAATGACGTAAAGTTTACGTTAGATTTACGTCAGAAAATGACGTAAATATAACGTAAAAATGACGTAAAGTTTACGTTAGATTAACGTCATTTCCTGACGTAAAATTATTGTTAAAAAGATGAGCAAAATGATGGTAAACTGACTGACCATTTTTACGTAAATGTAACGTAAAATTAACATCATATTGTTATGTGGGTTAGAAGAAGAAAACCCTGCTATAGGCCGTGGTGTGAAATTTCTAGCTAGCTTGCTTCTGTTTCTCCGTCCCGACCATTTTCGGGTGAAAAAAAACTACATCATCTAGTTCATCTAGTATTATTTTGTATTGTCACACAACTTTTCTTTTATCAATTCTTTGACGTTTGATAGAAAACGTAAATTAAATATGGGATTTCGCGGTAACTCAGTTTAAACAGATCACGTGACATAATTGGCCAATCAAACATACACGACGAAAAGTTCAACAGGTCGTGTGGTGAAAGGTCACCTGCCGATTTGCTGGGGTATGGTAGAGGCTAGGCCTACTACTTCTCACATTCTTCGTTACCAACGTTAACAAAACTGTGTATGAAACATTTATCACGATTCCAAAATTGTTGAAGAAAGTGATGTTTAGAAAAAACAGCAAAAAAAAAAAAAAAAAGAGAAAGAGAATAAAATAATAGGTCTGGTTAATTTGTTAAGGGGATCGGATCATATCTTAACATTTTCCCCATTTTCTTGCAAATGCATGCTGATGAAGATATTCTCCTAAATGCATGACAACCCAGACCAAGGACTACTCGGCCCAAGACCACTAAGATAAATAGAGAAGTCCACTCAGTCAAAGACAGAAGACCACTATGGTAAAGACTGTGTCACCATTATTGAGGTGAAATACAATGTGCAGTACTCATACCCAAGTTGTTATGGAGAGAGAGAAATGGGGTTTAACGTCCATTCGACACAAACTATGTCATTTCGGGACTAATATATGGTTTATTTTTTTTATTTCAATAATTCGCTTGCGCGTAGGGGTCTTTAGCAGTGGGAGGAAACGGGAGGACCCAGAGAAAACCCACGAGGTTGGACAGGCGACCCTACTCCTTATCACGTAAAACCGGGGATTCGAAACCACGCCTGTTGACTCAATGACAGGCTTTATGATACAGTGCGCACATGCTAACAATTCGGTCACCCAACTCCCATGTTATGGAGAAAATTAGAACCGAAATAGACGAGTTGGTACAAGTGCACTTACTTTTTTTGAAAACCAGCGGCTGCCAGGCAGGATACGCCCACATTTTCGAGAGATGGATAGAGAACAAGCTAAAAAGAAAGTGATTTTTCGTACAATCAGGGGCCATAATTCAGGAAGTTACGGTCCGAATATCGAAAGGAACCGAGATCTTTGGGTTATAAACTTACATTTCAAGTTTCAACAAAATCGGATAAAAATTGTGACCTCTATAGGGTCCACAACCTTGATATACCATATTTGTACGCTATCTGAGAACGAAGGGCGGCCATTTTGTTTGTCAGTTTTGGGCCGATTTTCACGAAATCCGAAGCTCAGTCGGCCTTAGCGTCTAACGGTGATACAATAATACGATTTTTTAAATCGGATAAAAATTATGACCTCTATAGGGTCCACAAGCTAAAAACGCAATTTTTCGTACAATCAGGGGCCATAATTCAGGAAGTTACGTTCCGATATGCGCGAATATCGAAAGTTACCGAGATCTTTGGGTTATAAACTTAAATTTCAAGTATCATCAAAATCGGATAAAAATTGTGACCTCTATAGGGTCCACAACCTTGATATACCATATTTTTACGCTATTTGAGAACGAAGGGCGGCCATTTTGTCTGTCAGTTTTGGGCCGATTCTCACGAAATTTGAACTCAACCGTCCTTAGGGTGTAACGGTGTTATAATAATACGGTTTTTTTTAAATCGGATAAAAATTATGACCTCTATAGGATCCACAAGCTAAAAACGCGATTTTTCGTACAATCAGGGGACATAATTCAGGAAGTTACGTTCCGATGTGCGCGAATATCGAAAGTAACCGAGATCTTTGGGTTATAAATTTACATTTCAAGTTTCATCAAAATAGGATTATAATTGTGACCTCTATAGGGTCCACAACCTTGATATACCATATTTTTACGCTATTTGGGAACGAGGGGCGGCCATTTTGTCTGTCAGTTTTGGGCCGATTTTCACGAAATTCGAACTCAGTCGCCCTTAGGGTGTAACGGTGATATAATAATACGGTTTTTTTATATCGGATAAAAATTATGACCTCTATAGGGTCCACAAGCTAAAAACGCAATTTTTCGTACAATCAGGGGCCATAATTCACGAAGTTACTTTCCGATATGCGCGAATATCGAAAGGAACCGAGATCTTTGGGATATAAACTTACATTTCAAGTTTCAACAAAATCGGATAAAAATTGTGACCTCTATAGGGCATACAACCTTGATATACCATATTTTTACGCTATTTGAGAACGAACGACGGCCATTTTGTCTCTCAGTTTTGGGCCGATTTTCACGAAATTCGAACTCAGCCGTCCTTAGGGTTTAACGGTGATATAATAATACGGTTTTTTAAATCGGATAAAAATTATGACCTCTATAGGGTCCACAAGCTAAAGACGCGATTTTTCGTACAATCAGGGGCCATAATTCAGGAAGTTACCTTCAGATATGCGCGAATATCGAAAAGAACCGAGATCTTTGGGTTATAATCATACATTTCAAGTTTAAAATAAATCGGATAAAAATTGTGACCTCTACAGTGTTCACAAGCTAAAAACGTGATTTTTCGTACAATCAGGGGCCATAATCCATGAAGTTACAGCCCGATACATGCCAATATCGACAGGAACCGAGATCTTAGGGTGATAAACCTATATTTCAAATTTCATTGAAATCGGATCTGTAGACTGTTCACAAACAATTGTGGACGGACGTCCGGACGGACGGACGGACAGGGGGCGACGACAATATACGTCCACATGAAAAGATATGTATGAAGAATTATTTCTGCCCTTGCATCACCAGTCAAAAAGGGGGCATATTCTGGCGCATTCCTCCCTGGTTGCCTGACTGCAATGTAGCCGTGGAAATTTAAACCCCTCTTGTTAAACTCTATTGAACAAATGACAGGGTTAGGGTGACTAGAGATCAATCACCAAACACAATTTTCAATGTGAATGTAAATCAAGCTGCATTACACTTTTACAGAGAGATCAGTAATAGATGTACTTGTTACAAGTGAAAACTTTCTTGTATGGATTTGTGTATATTTTTCGAATATAAAAGTGACAGCCAAACATATGCCGACAGTGACTTTGATTTTAATAGTGATGATGATATTGATGAAATTATGTGAGTACTTAAATGTATTGTACATGTCAATAAATTTTCATATTATATTTTGTCACTTTATGCTTACTATATGTTTTTATTTTACTTTTTTATTTTAAATTATTTCCGACGGTTTCCCCTTGTCAGTGGTGCAGGCGGAGGGGGCTGACAAGGCATAAGGCACAAGGACAGCAGTCTAGTCGAGGTCCCGTGTATACATTGGTGTGCACGTAAAAAGAACCCTTGGCAGTTGTAATTCGATATAAACGTAGGCCATAGTCTGTGCCCAGGCAAAATTTGCCTTTCAATTTTGTACAGTGTATATGGCACAAGACCTGATCTCTGTGTAAATACATGTATTCTGTGAATATAAGAACCTGGACAGCACATTAGAAACCGTTCTCCAGTATTAATACACTTTATAAATGATGATGTTATTATTATTATTATATAATTTTTTCATTAATACTAGTGGTGTATGGTATTGTTGTGTACGAGGAAATTTATATAATTGCATTTGTTTATTTTTTTTAAATTTCTTTCTTTAAATAAATGTAATCTTATACTCTCTTATAGGGGGTTGGGTAGCCGAATGGGTAGCATATGCGCGCTGTATCATAAGGTCTGTCATTGAGTCCACTGGCGTGGTTTAGATTCCACGGTTGTACTTGACAAGGAGAAGGGTCGCCTGTCCAACCTCATGGGTTTTCTCTGGGTCCTCCGGTTTCCTCCCACTGCTAAAGACCAATACACGCAAGCGAATTATTGGAATAAAATTGAACCAAAATTACCTAGTTTGTGTCGAGTGGAAGTTAAACCCCATTTCTCTCTATATATACTCTTATAATAAGGCTATTGTTTTCTTTTTTTAAAAAAATAGTAAAATTGATGAAGGTGAATTATTATTAATTGTATCGATCAGATCACATGGTATTATTATTTTTGTTTTTTCTTAACATTATATATAATTATAAGACCGAACCAGTATTTCAAGCATGCCAAAATCGTTTTCATCTGTATTAAGTATACATTTCTCTTGGATATTGATTGTTTCACTGAAATAGTTTTGAAGAAATACTTGTTTCCAGAAAATAAAAGATTCATTCAATCATTGGTGCTATTTCCCAATTAATTTATGCTACAGATCAGGGGTAAGTCGTCTTTACCGTGTCAATGCAACATTTAACAGGTGGTATTATCCAGTAATCCCGGAATATTTGGAGAGAAATTCTCTCTGACAAATGTAAACAGTCCAACGTGTTCCGTCTCATAAAAGGAATTCCCTGGTCTATTTATGGCTATTGACCCTTGACCTATGACGATCTTTGCTTTTATGGTTTCTGATTGGCTTAGAATTTGATTTTTTTTTCACCCGATTATGGCTACACTTGACAAATATAGTTCGAGACGTAATTCGAGTGCAAGACGTATTGTGCAATGCATCGGAACAGAAATGTATGCGACGGCCTACTGGTTAAATTATGTAACAAAGCGTCAGATTTTCACCCGGAATCTGCTGGGACGAGATGAAACGATTTTCGGAGCTAAATCACAGCTTAATACTGATCCCTGGGTTAAGAGACTGACGGTTGCGAGGATCGCGATTAGATAACTGAACAGTCTATTTTTCTTTCAAGTCCACCTCACGTCCGTTGTATCTATGACATGTTAGGTAATTAGAAAAAATAGTTTTCTTATACTCTTTCCTTGTCCCTTATCCATCAAATAATTCACTGCTATCACTTATGACCAGTTCAAAGAAGCGGTTGCCATGCAAGATGCGCCCACATTTTGATCCTTAATATATTGACAAGTTTCATCAGAATGGGACAATAATGGTAGCCCCTCTGGAGGGCCTATAAAATCCATACATATTTCAAATTTTGCGTGAAAAGCAGGGGCCATAGCTCTAGAATGTAAGGTCTGATGCGTACCAAAGTCGAACTCGTCCAAGAACTAAACACATAGTTTAAGTTTCACCGAGAAAGGTCATATTTCACATGTTGTGTAAAAGGCAAGGAGGGGCAGATGCACACGAAAATTGAACTCACCAAAGAACTAGTGATACTCGTTTTAAAGTAGCCAAGTCTCTAACTCAGTATCACCCAAAGTCTTTGACATTGAAAACGCGAATTATTTGTCCATTTAAATCAACATTGATGTTGTGATTTTAACGGGAAAAGTGGGTTTCTGATATAGGCCAGTAGCTGACATCGAATATCTTGTCACCTTTGCTCCATCAAAAAGCAATTTATTATTTTAGTGAAAGAATGTGTTAATTATAATTAGAGAAATAACCCACAGTTTTGATAAACTCTGCTTTTAAATTTCGCGCTCCATATCTCGGCCCAATCAAACAAAATGGAGTGTTTTGAGAAGTTCCTTGGTGACGTGATTGACCAATCGGGCGCTTCTGGATAATATGTTAGCCTCCAATACTACAACAAAACTAACGAAGAAATGTATTATTCACATGTTATCAATTAAGTTAAAGGTTCACAAGCCTTGAATACATTCAGTTAGGACCATTGCTGCAGAGAGTGGTTTAAAAAAGATGGAAATGAAAAGGTTATGGCTATGATTCCAGATGATGGCGAATCTACGACCATTATAAAGCCCAGACTCCACCAGTCCCATGTACCAGTACGACGAATTTGAAAATAATATCACGGATAAAGTGTTTCGCCCAATTTGCTAACTGAGGCGATACAAACATAGGCTCTGATTAGTAGGATCAGTATTTCATGAAATGGTTACAGTTGGAAGACCAGAAGCGATTTGCCAAGGTAAGCAGTTAGTTGAAAAATAATGTTTAGAAAGTTTGTTAATAACTAAATCTACATTTGTTCATTATTATTGTATTTTGATAAATCAGTTCCTGTGTGCAAACTCACGGAGCAAATTTGATATTTCAAGGGAGTTAGATATCTATAACAGCTTGACAGGCAAAGTGCTCACATTGCACAGCTAACGGCAGAATGTAAATAAATTTGTGTTTTTCCTGCTATAACCCACCTAGGCCTTGATTATGGACAATAAATTCCATTTTTTTATTCATTAATGCATCCACCTTCATTAAGTTCATTTATTTCAGAACTGACAGTTACAGATCATCCAGTTATTTCATTCACACATAATTTAAAAGCGAATGGTTATATATATATTACCAGCAGAAAATATGATAGATAATTTACCAACCTCATCTACTGATAAAAACAATACTGACACATCACCTATTTTTTGAGGAACTGGATCCAACAAGAATTAATGCCAATTCGTTATGGAGGGGGAATAAATTCTACTTTAGACTGTGATATTACAGTCACCCACAGTGATGATATTTTGTTATAAACATTCCTAATTTTTGCATTATATGGTTTTAATTTGTGTTTTTATGTTCACATTTTTGTGTACACTAAATGTCTGTACAAATACTGTCATTTTTTAAAAAAACTTTTATGTTGTTAATAACTGCTCTCTCTTCAGCAATGTGTAAAAAATAGATTGAACTATTGAAGAGAAATGAACAGAGCTTAACACTCTAGTCCATAGACCTTTGTGAGTTAGTCCCCCAACTGCCAAATAAGCAGTCCCCCGACCTGTGCCCCTGACTAAATATGGTGTACATTTAGACCTTTTCTTTCTTGGAACCGAGGGGGTTGGTGGCTGGATGGGTTAACGTGTGCGCGTTGGATTGAGTCAAGTAGCGTGGTTTTGATTCCAAGCATGTACGTGACAAGGAGTCCAACCTCATGTATTTTACTCCGGGTCCTCAGGTTTCCTCCCACTGCTATATGTTGTCCATTGCTAGGCCCTCTGTCCTACACCACTGACAAGGGAGAGGGAACATACAGATCAACGTTCTCGACCAACACCGGTACCTCAAGGTTTGTGAGACACCGTGGCCCCCAGTTTTGAAATGGGCTTTAACATCCTACGTTGAGGTAATGAAGACAGGTATACGCAAGATTGTAGTATGCTATGAGGTACTTCTGTTGAACAGCAGCACTATGGCCTAATCTTATTTCAAATTCTACCAAAGGGCTCTTTTACGCGAAAGACAACGTGTACACAAGTTTGCAAGCCTGTCCGAATATAAGACGGTTCCTTGCCAGGGCCTCCATCTTGTTCCAGTGAAAACAGGAACCAACACTGGGTAGAATCGAACCCAGCACACCCTGCTTTCTGTACCAACGAGGCTGATGAAGAGAGGCATACACATGGAAGTCGATGGGTACTCCTTAGCTCCTTTGAATGGCCGAAGGTCTGTCATTGAGTAAACTGGCATGGTTTCGATCCCCAGTTGTATGTGACAAGGAGTGTTGGCTGCGAGATTAGGACCATTTGTCACGGCTTCCTGGCTTTACACTTAGTCACCTGGAAGGCAAGAAGGGATACTTATCCATACATATGCTGTGTAATGTGCTATGAGGAAATTTTGCCTGTACAGCGGTACTATGACCTACTTTTATTATTTTGAATATCAACTGTTTATGGTTCTTTTATGCGCCACACTAACGGATCTCCTGCTTGAGTGGCGGGATGCAGAATATTTTGTTGGGGGTGAGGTGGGGGATCCCAACGTCACCCCAATCAAGACAAAATTTAAATTTACATGTTTTGCAGAAACACAATAATTAGTGAATTTCATACGGTTTTTGGAGTAGGGGGTGGGGCTGGGATCATAGGCTACTGCCTGAATGGCGGGGCATCTCACTTCACCTCAAGCAACAAAAATTTATAAATTAAAATTTACATGTTTCGTTGAAACACAATAATTTGTGAATTTTATACTGTTATTGGTGAGGGGATGGGGCTAGGGTCTCCACATATGGATCTGCCACTGGTCACAAGTAGAACAAGTAGAAATAACATGTAGGCAGGCCTACGACAGATCTCACGAGTTTACAAATTTGGGTCACATTTTTAATCAGACAAACCACCAGCACACATATTCTATCATAGTTCTATTAGTAAGTGCAGGGGTACCGCACTACACGCAAAACAACCAGCGGCTGCCAGGCAGGATACGCCCACATTTTGCAAGAGATGGATAGAGAACAAGCTAAAAACAAACGCGATTTTTTGTACAATCAGGGGCAATAATCCAGAAAGTTATGGCCTGAAATGTACAAATATCAAAAGGGACAGAGATCTTTGGGATATAAAGATATGTTTTAAGTTTCATCAAAATCGGATAACGAGAGCATTGCTAACGTTGCAATATACGTCCACATTCCAGCTTTGATTGATATGGTACTTTTTAAAATGAAGAGAATGAAATATGAAATGGCTGTAATATGATCAGAGGCAAATAAGGCTAGGCGTTGGGTTTGTTTTTCCAAATTTACAGACAAAATACTAACAAAAAAGTGGGTGTGACACTGCCCCAGGGGGTCGGGGCAAGCATCAAAATAAATAGTTGCTGTCTTTACGGTATAAGGAATAAATATGCAAAGTTCAAAGATGATCCATTCAGAATTGCAGCCTGTAGACGATAAATACAAAAAATGGGTATGGCTCTGCCAGTAGGGGTTGGATATGGAACAATGTAAATAGGTACCACCCTGTTTATTGAAATGACAACATCAATAGTTGCTGTCCTTAAGGAATAAGTATACCAAGTTCCAAGATAATCCATTCAGAATTATGGCCCTCAGGCGCTAAAGGCAACCATTAGGGCGGGGCTCTGCCCCTGGGGGTCGGGGCATTTTTTTTCTAACGATATTTATTCACAGAAACTGGATTGGAGAACAGGCAGAGGCCTATAGACCCCCTCTCATAAAAGTATAAACATAAATATATAATGAAAAGTAAAGCAGAAGAACGATTAAATTATAAGATGGCTATATACAATGTATACACGATATGTACAAACCACAATCAGAATGTTTATATTTTAAAATTTACATACGGAATTTTCAAAATCTTTGAGAGATGTCGAGGAAGTTATGTACTGCCGAAAACATTTCTTCAGAATTGTTTCTGTCTTCAGTTCCGAATAATAAGTTTTGAAAATTTTGATAAAGTTTTGAACGTTTTGATATTGTCGCAAATTGTGCATCTGAACGTAAGGGACAAATTAAAAGAAAATGTTCAGAGTCTTCAAAGGCGTGACCACAATCGCATGTAGGGTTGTCAGAAATATGCCTGAGAAAACGATGTCCGTTTAAATCACTGCAAGCGAGTCGAAGGCGTGAATGGTGAATTTGATTTCTCCTGCTGCCAGTATGATGAAGGTAAAATTTGATCAAGGTAGCCGAGTTTAGATTTAAAAGAAGATAAAGTAGGTAAGTTTCTAGTAGAAAGATCGAATAGATTCCATTCTCGAATTGTAGATGGTATAAAAGAAGAAGAAAATAAAGAAGTTCTGCAGAAGTATGTTGGGATGTTACTTTGGTTTCGTAGGCGATATGAATTTATATTAGGTGGTATCAGTTGAAATAAGTATTCGGGAGTGATATGGTTTATGATTTTGTAGAATAAAATTAATTCATGTCGCCTTCTTCTCTCCTGCGGTGTAATAAATCCGGTTTCCTTATATAACACATGGTGACTTGTACCTTTCACAGAACTGCATATAGTCCTGAGTGCATCTAGTTGTAAGAGTTCTAGTTTATGTGTTAGTTCGGTGGTACTCCCATCCCAAATAACGTCACAGTAGTCGAAATGAGGAAGAATATATGATGTATACATGGTTTGAAGAGATCTACGACTTAACCTATATTTTAACGATGGAGACAATTTACAAGTTTACTTGTTTTGGCCAAAATCTTAGTTATATGAGTATCCCACTTACAGTTTGTTTGGAAAGTCAGCCAGAGGTTATTGTGCTCAGAAACTTCTTTAATTGCAACATTGTCTAGATTCAGTGTCGGAAGAAATAAATTCGTTTTATTTGCTAGTGCTAGGGTTTCAGTTTTCAGCGGGTTAAAAGATACAAGCCACGTCTTAGCCCAACGGCTTATTCTCTCTAGATCACCCTTTAAGACTTCCGCACATTCGGTTGGGTCAGTTATTTTTATATATAAACTAGTGTCATCAGCAAATAATTTAATATTTGATTTTATACTGTTTACTATATCGTTGATGTATATAATGAAAAGTAATGGACCGAGAACGGAGCCCTGTGGAACACCAGCAGGGACCGTTAATGGCTCAGAGGAGGTTCCGTTGACAATAACTTTCTGTTGTCTGTTAGACAAGTAGTCTCTGAACCATTCTAACAAGTCTCCTCTGACCCCAACGGCCCCAAGCTTATGGCAGAGTGCGGCATGCCAAACTCTGTCAAAAGCTTTACTGATGTCACAGAACACCGTTCTCGTATATTGGCCTTGGTCGATGGCTTGACAGAAGAAGTGCGTAAGATCTATTAGTTATATATATAGGTAGGACTAGAGTACTATTATCTTAGAACTATGTTCAAAATGTTATATTATTATAAGATCTACATCTAGGTAAGTATAAAGTATCGTTATTTTACAATTTTGTCCAAAACAATGTATATCATTATGCGATCTGTATATATGGAAATATAAAGTACCATTGCCTTACAATAATATTTAAACAGTATATTTATTATGACATCTGTATAGATGTTTTATCTTACAACTATGTTGAGATTTGTATCTAGGTAATGTAAAGTCCTGTTATCTTACAACTATGTTCATAGCAATATAGTATTGAGGATTTTATCTAGGTAAAGCTAGACAACAGTTATCTTACATAAGTATTTAAAACAAATCTGAGTCTAGGTAAATATAAAGTACCGCTATCTTACAACTATGTTCAAGGCATTATTTTATTATGAGATTTGTATCTAGGTAAGCATAAAGTACCGTTATCACACAGCTATGTTCAAATCGAATATTATTTTGAAGATCTGAATCTAGGCACGTTTAAAGTACCGTTATCTTACAATTATGTTCAAAATAATTTTTATTCTGAGATCTGTCTCTAGATAAGAATATTGTACCGTAACCTTACTACAATATTTTATAGTTAAATATAGAGTACTTTTATCTTACAGCTGTGTTCAAAACAAATATTTTTATGAGATCTGTATCTAGGTTACTATAAAGTACCGTTATCTTACAACTGTGTTCAAGAAAATACATCATTTTTGAAGTCTGTATCTAGGTGTGTACAGAGTACCGCTATCTTACAACTATGTTCGACACAATATATTATTATGAAAAACAGTATTTAGGTAAATATAAAACACCGTTTTCTCACAACTATGATCAAGACAATATATTATTATGAGACCCGTATCTGTGTAAGCATAAAGTGCCGTTATATTACATCTATGTCCAAAGCAGTATATTACTGTTATCTTACAACTACGTTCAAAAACAATATTTTATTAAAATCAGTATCTAGATAAATGTAAAGTACCGTTACCTACAACTATGTTCAAGACCATACATTATTATGAAGATCTACATCTAGGTAAGTATAAGGTACCGTTGTCATACAGATATGCTCAAATCAAGCATTATAATGTAGGTCTGTAGGTAGTTATAAAGTATCGTTACCTTACAACAATATTAAAAACATTATTTTATTATGAGATCTGTATGTAGCTTAATATAAAGTACCGTTATCTTACAACTATGTTCAAAACAGTATATTATTATCTGTATCTGAGTAAGTAGGAAGTGCCATTTTCGGATAGTTATTTTCAAAACAATATATTATAATGTGATCACTTTTTAGGTAAGTATAAGATATCGTTTCCTTACAACAATATATAACAGTAATTTATGTGACTTGGTGAGAATATATTAAGGTAAGTATTAAGTACTGTTATCTAACAACTTTGTTCAAAACAATATCAGGATTTTATTTAAGTTTATGTCTTGGTAGCCATTTTGAGAAAAAAAAAATATATATATATATTCAAAGCAATGTTATGGAGATCTGACAACTATGTTACGAGACAATATTTTATTATGAGATCTGTATCCCAATATTTGATTAAAATGTGCATCTAGGTAAATGTAAAGTACCGTTATCTTACATTATTTTGAAGACCTGTATCTAGGTAAGTATAAAGTACCGTTATCTTATAACTGTTCAAAACAATATATTATTTTAAGGTAAGTATAAAGTACCGTTATCTTATAACTGTGTTCAATCAATATATTATTATAAGATCTGGATCTGGGTAAATATAAAGTACAGTACAGTTATCTTACAACTATGTTCAAAACAATATATTATTATAAGATCTGAATCTAGGTAAGTGTAAAGTACCGCATCTTACAAATATGATCAAGACAATATAATATTATAAGATCTGTATGAAGGTAAGTATAAAGTACCGTTATCCTATAACTATGTTTAAGACAATATATTATTATTATGAGATCTGAAAACAGGTAAATTTAAAGTACAGTTAGCTTACACTATGTTCAAGGCAATATATTATTATGAGATCTGTATCTAGATAAATATAAAGTATCGTTTCGATACAGCTATGTTCGAAACAGATACCATAATGAGGTTTGTATCTAGGTAATATAAAGTACCGTTATCTTGCAACTATGTTCAAAGCAATATATTATTATGAGGTCTGTATCATCTGGGTAAGTATGAAATGCCTTTAGCTATTAGCTATGTTCAAAACAATATATTATTATGAAAGATGTAACTAGGTAAGTATAGAGTACCGTTTCTTACATTTTTTTTAAAACAATGAATTATTTTGAGATATGCATCTAGGTAAGTATATTAAAATCCGTATTTAGGTAAATGTAAAGTACCGCTATCTTACATTATCTTGGTAAGAATGGAGTACTGTTATCTTACATAAAGGTTTAAAACAAAAATATTTTTATAACATCTGTATCTAGGTAAGTATAAAGTACCGTTATCTTACAGCTATGTTCAATACAATATATTATTATGAAATTTTTTATCTAAGTAAATATAAAGTACCGTTATCTTACAACTAAGTAACAAATATTATTATGAGATTTATATCTAGGTTGGTATAAGCAAGTATTATTATGAGATTTGTATCTAGGTTGGTATAAAGTACAGTTATCTTACATCTATATTACAAACAATACATTGTGCTATCTGTATCTAGGAATGTATAGGGTGAGTTATTAATAAATATGCATAAAAATTTACAAGTATTAAACTGAGATAGAATATGATAGTTGGTCTTGTTGGCCGTTAGTCATTTAAATCTGGGTTTGTTGACTGATGTAATGCTTGGGCTGGCTGTTTAGGTGTAGATGTTACCACCCCAACTTCAACTATAGATTGTTGTCGAATTGTACTGCGAATCGTGTCTGTAGTTGATGAAGTCTGCGCTCCATGTATAGCTGCAAGGTCTCCAAAAAAATTTGAACTGCGTATTAGTGTCCTTAGCGACTCATCATCTTTTACTATTTTATCGAGAAATTCAGAAATACTGCTGGTGTTAGCACCATCATCCATTTTAGTACGTTTCCTTTGGGGTTTTTTGGCATTTTTAAAGACAGTACAATAGGTGTTAAACCTGCCTAGTAATAGCTTGCTTTATTTTTTTAGTCCACTAGGTTAACTGTGCTCACCTGAGCACTTTTACAGCTTGTTGTAGTGTCGAGTGTGTATATCCAAGCCCCGCTTCGCATGTAAGGCGTCCGCATAAACTAACAATGTTACCTATTTTGAGTCTAACATAATCTGAGCCGCTGCTACGGCAAAACAGCAATATATAGGTTAAATCCCGCTGGTAGCACGGGACTCCGCGGATAGGTGGAAGTAGTCCCGGTTATCCTGACGGACACCTGTATTATACAGGGCAAAATCACAACACACCTCCCCATCTTAATTTGAAAGGATTGGTTCCTACTCTTCACACTCACACTTTCAATCACACTAGTAACGGTATACAGGTACACCGTATCATTCACGCATCAGTCAAGAACAAATCGGTTATAAATTCACCGAAAAAATTCTACATACACACATAGCTATTTAACGGTTTACATCAGAGTCACCGTTGGCATTAAGTTTAACAGATAAATATTCAACATCGTAATGTTGAAGACATCTTCACTTTAAATTTTGTTCCTTTATTTCGAAGGAAAGATTGAATCTTATTTCCTAAACTCGTAAAATAGCATTTTATTCTGGCCAGATATTCTCGTATTCGTAACAAAGACCCTCTACAAATATACTATTCAAAAAAAGTAGGGGATATTTGATTTTGGGGGCATAATACTAAAATATGCAAATGACTACGAAAAAAGTCACTATAGAACCTAACAGAAGAAACATTTCCAGTTACATGTGACGCCCAAACGCACCAATAGCTACCGCATGGAATGCAGGTGATGCTTTGGATCATCATGGGGGTCCAACCCAAGATTTGCACGACTCTGACTTTGAATGTTACAGTCATTGTGGCATTGAATTCCAGGGTGGAAACATCAGTTTAATTGTTTTAGTGACCAGAAAACAAATTTTGATATGCGTCGGCTTACCCGAAATTAAAGGTTACGTGCCCTTGGCATGCTACAGATCGGCACAACACAGGCGGTTGTGGCGCGGACGATGAATGTTTCTCAGTCTGTCATAAGCAGGCTATGGTCCAGATATCGTGATACACAATCTGTACAGGACAGACCACGCTCAGGTCGACCAAGGGCGACAACTCAAGCCCAGGATCGATTTATCCGTACCTTGGCCTTGAGAAATCGTGTCATCACAGCAAATCAGATCAGCGCTCGTCTTCAAACAGACACTGGTGTGAGAGTGAGTGGCCAGACGATTCGGAATCGACTGCATAGGGGTCACCTTCGCGCCCGACGTCCTTGCGTGATCCCTTGTTTGAGAGATCATCACATTCAGGCAAGACGTCGTTGGTGTAGGGATCGTCAACACTGGGATAATCGACGCTGGAGCAATGTGATGTTTTCAGATGAGTCAAGGTTCACTGTTGATTTTTGGACAGACGTAGGAGGGTGTGGCGTCGTCGAAACGAGCGCTTCCAAGACGTTACCGTCATCAGACATGATCGATTTGGGGGTGGTTCTGTTATGGTGTGGGGAGGCATCACTGTTGCTGGAAGAACGGCTTTACATGTTGTTGCAGGGCGTGTTACAGGCCAGTATTACCGGGACAACATCTTGGCAGTCCATGTTGTGCCGTTCGCACGACGTCATGGCCGCCGTTTCATCTTCCAGGATGACAACGCAAGATGTCACAGGGCCAGGATCGTTACAGGTTACCTCCAACAACAGAACATCACCACATTACCTTGGCCAGCACTGAGTCCCGACCTCTCCCCCATCGAGCATGTCTGGGACATGCTTGGACAGAGGTTACGTCAACGTCAACAACGTCCTGCCAATGTCCAAGAACTTGCTGCTGCGTTGCAACAGGAATGGGACAATCTGGACCAAAATGACCTTAGACGTCTCATTAGGAGTATGCCACGTCGGATCAATGCTTGTTTGGCAAACAGAGGAGGATTTACCCGTTACTGACTTGGTTGTGATGCTGTGGTAACTTTGCTGTTTGACCCCGGGTATCATTTTACCCTTATAATGGTCAGTCTGTGCCTTACTTAGTCTAGGTGACTTTAATAACACTTAAAAATCAAATATCCCCTACTTTTTTTGAATAGTATAGTATAATAGTTCATGTTGACTACAGATGAACTCACACGTGGAATATTGAGACTTTCAATATTATGTAACAGTAAACTGACTATGCCATTCAGTCCCATGTTTAACATTTCCATAACTTATAATTTTCTTTTTATTCGACCGTAACGGATCGAGATAAATAGATTCAACCATTCTACAGAAGGGCCGATATGCTGTTAATGCAAACTTGATTACATCGATGAGAGAAATCTCGATCACGGCATGTGATCGGATAGACCGTTCAAACAAATTGTCGGAAATATTTAAAGATCCAGACGTAAACTCAGTTAAATGATTGTCGATATTACACCGTGAGATAGTTAACGGTGAGGCTAATATCTGCTTCATGACAGCTAAATTACTATTTGTAACTTCTGATTCGTAACACGCATCAAAAACATCGTTGATAATGCGCGAATTATCAATAAATACATCTGTGTTCACCGTATTTACAGGAACACCGTGAAGGGTCAATAACAATTCATCTTTGATGAAACTGACACACAGCTTAATTAGTCCTACTATGAACAAATCCATCTCTTCTCGAAATAACTGGCTATCCAAATTTACTGGTCTAGTCAAATCATACACAGGAACTTCGAACCATTTATCTATGGTAGATCTTTTAAACTCCACACACTTAAATCTAGGAGGCTTTTCTTTTTGTTGCTCAAAGAAACTATCGGAAATTGAATATTCCCCAGCGGTAAACTGCGTAACAACTAAAGTTGATAGACAGCGAAATAAAAGTCCCGTTTGACTATTTGATATCGAGCGCAACCAGTTCATAATTGAATTTTCAAACGCATGAAACTCGGGAACCTCTTTAATTTTTGACAGTTTCTCCTTTAACGCACGACTGCGGTGCTCAGAAAGTTTTGTCATCTTTCTTCCGGTATTTATTAACACAGTCGATACTTGTGGACTTTGAGCTTTTAAATTAAACTGACTTACAGAATCTGAATGATCACTGTAGATAAACATCGAACCTCATACGCACGTTTCCTCAATTCTCGCGGAATCGATTGAGTCGATTCTTGGAATGACACCGTTTGCTTCGGTATCCTGGAACTTTTGATCACCCCTGGAGGTGGTGATATTTGTTACATCACCGTATAAATCGGTGTTAGTGAAACCGTTCGATGCCTTGGCGGTTTCAAAACTGGCGATCGTCCCGCGTCTATCCGACCCGTTCGTAGTCGAAGTTTCAGACATCCCGAAAGGCGAATCGATGGACAAGCTTGGGACACAAGGCTTGCCTGCTTGATCGAGTTCAAGTTTTAATTCGTCCATTGCAGAACATTTATGGACAAGGTCACATGTTAAATTCTTCGGAATAAACTTGAAGACTGGAGTTTCCGCATTAGGCATTATTGCACGTGACCGATCAGTTCTTTCTGAGGAATTACAAATCAATTTTATTGATGATGTTGGTACAAGTACGCTCCATCCTGTCCCAGCGCTGCTCGATTCTGGACAAAGTCATTTTCTGTGATTCGAGAGTTTCGGCTCGGATTTCGGTTGCTGCCAGTAGTACATTATCATTACGCCTACAACTAATTCTTTGGACCGATGATTGATTGTGAAATGGGTTTGCGGCCCCAGACATTTCTGCTCGACTAAAACATTTCTCAAGTTTTGTCATAAGTTCAAAACATGTCAAATTACCATTCCGTGAAAGGACTATTCTATGAACATCGACCGCATATCCCTTTAAACAAAAGAACAACTGTTCCCTACATTCCTGGTCGGACCATGCCTGTGCTATGGCAAACCTGGTAAATTTATTGGCAAAACTAGGCCAGTTCGAATAGCCATCAAAGAACAATGACTCTGGAATATTATAACACCGTTGAGATCGGTTGAATGTACTATTACCCGTATAAAACTGACGGGATAAGGAATTGCCACCCCTGGACGACGGTGGAATATGTCGCCCATCTAGCCATGATGATTTCACGCTTTTATCACCATCTCCTTACAAATACGGCGAAATATGGCGAGGTAATCGTAAACAAAGTGTCACTTTTCAATAAACATGTGTTGATATGCCCGTGCAGGCATGCATAAGAGCTGCACGTGCAACTCGCGGTCAATAAAGTTTCAATCTATCTACTCTAGTAATCTATTCTATTTGTATGTATACAGATGAAAAGCAATATTATATTATATCCTTCTCCCCTTGTTAAATATAAGTTGTTTTTACCATACTACCATTTGTAGTGTCGAGTGTATTTATCCAAGCCCCGCTTGGCATGTAAGGCGTCCGCATAAACTAACAATGTTACCTATTTTGAGTCTAAACATAATCTGAGCCGCTGCTACGGCAAAACAGCAATATATAGGTTAAATCCCGCTGGTAGCACGGGACTCCGCGGATAGGTGGAAGTAGTCCCGGTTATCCTGACGGACACCTGTATTATACAGGGCAAAATCACAACACACCTCCCCATCTTAATTTGAAAGGATTGGTTCCTACTCTTCACACTCACACTTTCAATCACACTAGTAACGGTATACAGGTACACCGTATCATTCACGCATCAGTCAAGAACAAATCGGTTATAAATTCACCGAAAAAATTCTACATACACACATAGCTATTTAACGGTTTACATCAGAGTCACCGTTGGCATTAAGTTTAACAGATAGATATTCAACATCGTAATGTTGAAGACATCTTCACTTTAAATTTTGTTCCTTTATTTCGAAGGAAAGATTGAATCTTATTTCCTAAACTCGTAAAATAGCATTTTATTCTGGCCAGATATTCTCGTATTCGTAACAAAGACCCTCTACAAATATACTATTCAAAAAAAGTAGGGGATATTTGATTTTGGGGGCATAATACTAAAATATGCAAATGACTACGAAAAAAGTCACTATAGAACCTAACAGAAGAAACATTTCCAGTTACATGTGACGCCCAAACGCACCAATAGCTACCGCATGGAATGCAGGTGATGCTTTGGATCATCATGGGGGTCCAACCCAAGATTTGCACGACTCTGACTTTGAATGTTACAGTCATTGTGGCATTGAATTCCAGGGTGGAAACATCAGTTTAATTGTTTTAGTGACCAGAAAACAAATTTTGATATGCGTCGGCTTACCCGAAATTAAAGGTTACGTGCCCTTGGCATGCTACAGATCGGCACAACACAGGCGGTTGTGGCGCGGACGATGAATGTTTCTCAGTCTGTCATAAGCAGGCTATGGTCCAGATATCGTGATACACAATCTGTACAGGACAGACCACGCTCAGGTCGACCAAGGGCGACAACTCAAGCCCAGGATCGATTTATCCGTACCTTGGCCTTGAGAAATCGTGTCATCACAGCAAATCAGATCAGCGCTCGTCTTCAAACAGACACTGGTGTGAGAGTGAGTGGCCAGACGATTCGGAATCGACTGCATAGGGGTCACCTTCGCGCCCGACGTCCTTGCGTGATCCCTTGTTTGAGAGATCATCACATTCAGGCAAGACGTCGTTGGTGTAGGGATCGTCAACACTGGGATAATCGACGCTGGAGCAATGTGATGTTTTCAGATGAGTCAAGGTTCACTGTTGATTTTTTGGACAGACGTAGGAGGGTGTGGCGTCGTCGAAACGAGCGCTTCCAAGACGTTACCGTCATCAGACATGATCGATTTGGGGGTGGTTCTGTTATGGTGTGGGGAGGCATCACTGTTGCTGGAAGAACGGCTTTACATGTTGTTGCAGGGCGTGTTACAGGCCAGTATTACCGGGACAACATCTTGGCAGTCCATGTTGTGCCGTTCGCACGACGTCATGGCCGCCGTTTCATCTTCCAGGATGACAACGCAAGATGTCACAGGGCCAGGATCGTTACAGGTTACCTCCAACAACAGAACATCACCACATTACCTTGGCCAGCACTGAGTCCCGACCTCTCCCCCATCGAGCATGTCTGGGACATGCTTGGACAGAGGTTACGTCAACGTCAACAACGTCCTGCCAATGTCCAAGAACTTGCTGCTGCGTTGCAACAGGAATGGGACAATCTGGACCAAAATGACCTTAGACGTCTCATTAGGAGTATGCCACGTCGGATCAATGCTTGTTTGGCAAACAGAGGAGGATTTACCCGTTACTGACTTGGTTGTGATGCTGTGGTAACTTTGCTGTTTGACCCCGGGTATCATTTTACCCTTATAATGGTCAGTCTGTGCCTTACTTAGTCTAGGTGACTTTAATAACACTTAAAAATCAAATATCCCCTACTTTTTTTGAATAGTATAGTATAATAGTTCATGTTGACTACAGATGAACTCACACGTGGAATATTGAGACTTTCAATATTATGTAACAGTAAACTGACTATGCCATTCAGTCCCATGTTTAACATTTCCATAACTTATAATTTTCTTTTTATTCGACCGTAACGGATCGAGATAAATAGATTCAACCATTCTACAGAAGGGCCGATATGCTGTTAATGCAAACTTGATTACATCGATGAGAGAAATCTCGATCACGGCATGTGATCGGATAGACCGTTCAAACAAATTGTCGGAAATATTTAAAGATCCAGACGTAAACTCAGTTAAATGATTGTCGATATTACACCGTGAGATAGTTAACGGTGAGGCTAATATCTGCTTCATGACAGCTAAATTACTATTTGTAACTTCTGATTCGTAACACGCATCAAAAACATCGTTGATAATGCGCGAATTATCAATAAATACATCTGTGTTCACCGTATTTACAGGAACACCGTGAAGGGTCAATAACAATTCATCTTTGATGAAACTGACACACAGCTTAATTAGTCCTACTATGAACAAATCCATCTCTTCTCGAAATAACTGGCTATCCAAATTTACTGGTCTAGTCAAATCATACACAGGAACTTCGAACCATTTATCTATGGTAGATCTTTTAAACTCCACACACTTAAATCTAGGAGGCTTTTCTTTTTGTTGCTCAAAGAAACTATCGGAAATTGAATATTCCCCAGCGGTAAACTGCGTAACAACTAAAGTTGATAGACAGCGAAATAAAAGTCCCGTTTGACTATTTGATATCGAGCGCAACCAGTTCATAATTGAATTTTCAAACGCATGAAACTCGGGAACCTCTTTAATTTTTGACAGTTTCTCCTTTAACGCACGACTGCGGTGCTCAGAAAGTTTTGTCATCTTTCTTCCGGTATTTATTAACACAGTCGATACTTGTGGACTTTGAGCTTTTAAATTAAACTGACTTACAGAATCTGAATGATCACTGTAGATAAACATCGAACCTCATACGCACGTTTCCTCAATTCTCGCGGAATCGATTGAGTCGATTCTTGGAATGACACCGTTTGCTTCGGTATCCTGGAACTTTTGATCACCCCTGGAGGTGGTGATATTTGTTACATCACCGTATAAATCGGTGTTAGTGAAACCGTTCGATGCCTTGGCGGTTTCAAAACTGGCGATCGTCCCGCGTCTATCCGACCCGTTCGTAGTCGAAGTTTCAGACATCCCGAAAGGCGAATCGATGGACAAGCTTGGGACACAAGGCTTGCCTGCTTGATCGAGTTCAAGTTTTAATTCGTCCATTGCAGAACATTTATGGACAAGGTCACATGTTAAATTCTTCGGAATAAACTTGAAGACTGGAGTTTCCGCATTAGGCATTATTGCACGTGACCGATCAGTTCTTTCTGAGGAATTACAAATCAATTTTATTGATGATGTTGGTACAAGTACGCTCCATCCTGTCCCAGCGCTGCTCGATTCTGGACAAAGTCATTTTCTGTGATTCGAGAGTTTCGGCTCGGATTTCGGTTGCTGCCAGTAGTACATTATCATTACGCCTACAACTAATTCTTTGGACCGATGATTGATTGTGAAATGGGTTTGCGGCCCCAGACATTTCTGCTCGACTAAAACATTTCTCAAGTTTTGTCATAAGTTCAAAACATGTCAAATTACCATTCCGTGAAAGGACTATTCTATGAACATCGACCGCATATCCCTTTAAACAAAAGAACAACTGTTCCCTACATTCCTGGTCGGACCATGCCTGTGCTATGGCAAACCTGGTAAATTTATTGGCAAAACTAGGCCAGTTCGAATAGCCATCAAAGAACAATGACTCTGGAATATTATAACACCGTTGAGATCGGTTGAATGTACTATTACCCGTATAAAACTGACGGGATAAGGAATTGCCACCCCTGGACGACGGTGGAATATGTCGCCCATCTAGCCATGATGATTTCACGTTTTTATCACCATCTCCTTACAAATACGGCGAAATATGGCGAGGTAATCGTAAACAAAGTGTCACTTTTCAATAAACATGTGTTGATATGCCCGTGCAGGCATGCATAAGAGCTGCACGTGCAACTCGCGGTCAATAAAGTTTCAATCTATCTACTCTAGTAATCTATTCTATTTGTATGTATACAGATGAAAAGCAATATTATATTATATCCTTCTCCCCTTGTTAAATATAAGTTGTTTTTACCATACTACCATTTGTAGTGTCGAGTGTATTTATCCAAGCCCCGCTTGGCATGTAAGGCGTCCGCATAAACTAACAATGTTACCTATTTTGAGTCTAAACATAATCTGAGCCGCTGCTACGGCAAAACAGCAATATATAGGTTAAATCCCGCTGGTAGCACGGGGCTCCGTGGATAGGTGGAAGTAATCCCGGTTATCCTGACGGACACCTGTATTATACAGGGCAAAATCACAACATTGTTATTGTTTTCTAAAACGTCAATTATTTCACTATCACAGATATGTTTTGGAGAAAATATTACACAGTATTAAAAACTGTATTATTAGTAATTTACATACGAAAGTATACCATAATCCTTTCACTGAAAACTCATTTATTTCACGAAAAACTCTGTCTGATCTGTTTACGAGATCCTACTCGTCCGCCATCTTTTAGAGGCATTCACCAAAATCAATAGTTGACACCCTTGGGCTAAATAAAATAATCAGTCCTTTTATAAAGCGCTATATCCACAAAACGTGCTCATGCCGCATAATAGACAAGTCTCTAATAATATAATTTAAACAGATAAATTTTCAAGTCAGATTTGAATTTATTAAGTGTAGGACTTCTGTGAAGGTCTGATGGTAGTTTGTTCCACTTTGTAGATGCAGCTACTTGAAAAGAGCGACCACCGAATGACTTTAACTTCCACTGAGGAACACAGAGTTTTTTCTGATTGAGTGACCGTAACTGTCTAGATGGGATGTAAAATTTTAAGAGATCGCACAGGTACTTCGGAGCACTTCCATCCAGACACTGATAGACAAGAGACAATATCTTGAAATCGACCCTGGCTTGAACAGGCAACCGATGTAGATTTTCCAGTACAGGAGTGATATGAGAGCGTAGATTTGACCTAGTCACAATGCGAGCAGCTGTATTTTGGATGCGTTGAATACGTTCCATTTGATACTTTGGTATGCCGACAAATAGACTATTGCAATAGTCAAGTCTAGAAAAAATGAGAGATCTTACTAGAGCTGCGGCTGCGTCTTCAGTGATGAGATTTCGAATGGAGCCGATACTTTTGAGGTGAAAATAACACTTTTTGCACAGATCATTAATATAGTTGTCCATGTTTAACTGAGAGTCAATAAATACACCAAGGTTTTTAGCAACTGGGGAAAAAGGGATGATGACATTGTTGATTGAGAGCGAATTGTCGGTTATTTTCTTGAGTCGTGGTTTGGGCCCTATGACGAGTATTTCCGTTTTTTTCTACATTTAATTTTAGTTTGTTTATGTTCATCCATAATTTTACATTTTGTATGCAAGATGTCATTTTACATTGTATTTCTGTCTGATTTATGTTCGGAACAAATGAGTCAAAGGGTCTTGAGTCATCAGCGTAGAAGTGATGTTGTATTGATAGCGATTTGAGAAGATGTCCGAGCTGCTTCATGTACATGGTAAACAGCAAGGGACCTAGAACAGACCCTTGGGGAACACCGCACTGCAATACAGTCTCAAACGAGGGCACTGATTTGATGATGACTTTTTGAGTTCTATGTGACAAGTATGAAGCGAACCAATTTAAGCAAGTTATACCAAATTCGGTTTCCAGTCGTTCCAGCAGTCGAGAGTGGTCGATGGTGTCAAAAGCGGCCGACAAATCCAAAAGAACTAGGAGGGATATTTCCCCTCTATCGACACATATGATCAGATTATCTATTATGCAATTTAGGGCAGTTTCCGTACCATGTTTAGATCTGTAAGCAGATTAAAATTTATACAACAGATTTTGTTAATTCAGATGTTCAAGGAGGATATTCTTTACTGCTTTTTCCAGAACTTTAGAAAGGAAGGTCATATTTGACACTGGCCGATAGTTCTTTAAAACAGTTTTATCTAATGTTGGCTTTTTTATCAAGGGTTTAACAACTGCGTGTTTGAAAAGCGACGGTACGGGACCAGATATCAAGCTACCGTTAATGATGGATGTTATTACTGGAAGGAGAATATCAATATGTGCCAGAAGTAAGTTAGTGGGCAAGAGATCAAGTTCACAAGACCTTGGCTTGGAGTTCTTAATGATCTTGAGGATTTCATCCTCTGAGAGAGTGTTGAGAGTGGATAAATCTTTACCATCATATGTAGGAAAGGTTGTTGTGATGGACTGTTCATCGGGAATACCAAACGAGTTTCGAATGATTGTGATTTTTTCAAGGAAGTAATCACTGAAATTATTTGATAGAACAGAAATGTCGTCAGTATCTGGGAGTGTGACATCTCTGGGTTTTCCTAATAAAGAAGACATGAACGAATAAAGAGCCTTAGCATTTCCAGAACATGAGGATATCCTCTGAGAACAGTACTTTGCCTTTTCTGATTTTAAGAGTTTATTGACATTTTGTCTTTTTTGAACATAGATTTGTCTGTTAACTTCTAATTTTGATTTTTTCCAGCGACGCTCTGCCTGTCTCCTTTCAGTTTTTGCCAGTCTAATTGAATCAGAATACCAGGCAGCAAGAGATTTAACTGTTATGGTTTTAGTGCTGACTAGAGCATGTTTATCGAGGAGGTTTGACAGCGTTATGGAAAATAACACAGTCAGCTCTTCAAAATCTACAGGAGGATGTGTGATCATTGATGAACATAGCAAGTCATTCCGAAAATCATTGTGATTGATACCTGTGTTACAGACGTGAGCTAGTTCCCCTTTGTGCCAGAATGGACTAGCCCCTCTATGACGTTTTATTCATTTTCTGCACGTGCGCGGTAGTTTTTTTATATAAAGACCTGTGTTTGGTTCATACTCCCCCTACTTTGACTTTACTTGGATTTGGAGACGAATCTGTGATGTCATTCCTAGAGGATTTAGACTGTGCAAATTTGGATTACCTGTAGTGAGTAGATAGCTTTATTTATTTATACCTGGCTGAGATACATGTAGGCTTATATGTGTTGCATGCTGCATGTAGCTTTATAGAGTAGTGGCTGCTTGATATAGATTATAAATTAACCTGCCCGTCAGCCTGTCGGAAAGCACCCCTCAACACATTAGCCTTACCCGGCCCTCTCAGGTTTAAGTGGGTAGATTGAAAGGGGTATTAGACCTGTAAAATAATACATATACCCCGATTTTACAATAAATGGCGCTGCGACTTTTGAACTTTTGTGGGTAGGGTGTTAGTGGGAGTTAGTTTAAAATTCCCGTTTCCCCTTTAGTGAGTGGATATAATTCACCAAATTGCCCATTGTAAATTATAAAAAGTAGTAGTGATTGAAATTTCGTATCTGATTTATTTATTAGGGTAATTGTGGTTCATATTGCAATGGGGCAAACTCACTTATATATTATTTAAATTGTTGACATAGTATACTCGAAAGCGCGGGATAGTACCAGTTGTCACCTTGGTAACGCACGCTTTTTGAGTGCTTGGGGTTAGCTCTAGATACATCGGTAGTATTAGCCATATAGGAAACTCAACAAATAATTTAGATTACCTCATTTTGGATTAAAATATTTCACTCACGTTTATTAATAATCTGCAGGGATACTAATTTGTAATTAGTGATATTTATTGGTCCATGTTTACGTTAGGTGGAAAGAAAAATTAACTCAGGAATTTCCCGATACGCATTTCTCCGGAAGTAAAGAAAATAGTCAAACTTTTGGGAAATTTTTTAGATTAAGTTTAATTCTTGACTTGATTAAGTTGAATTATTTTCTTAGATTACTTTTATAGTAAAGCCCCTATATCTTAGGTTAATTGAAAGGGTTATTCGTTAGATTTTTGTTGGAAATAAAGTTAGTTTACGTAAATCAACAATAATATCATGGCAGAAAAATTAGAGTTTGGTACCGATTCTAAATGGCCTGTTAAATCAGAACCCTTTGATTATAGGGAAGCTTTTCTTGAGGAGGCAGAGGTATTTTTAGAGGATCCACGGTCATGTATGCAACCCCCTTTGTACCCAATTCAGGATGTGAGAAGTAGGGAACCCCACCCCTACCCCAATACATTTGAAAGGGAGGGGAGGTTTGTAAGACATGACAATAGACATCAACCAAGAGAAGATTCCTTTAATCCCTCAACTATTCCTCGCTCCTTAGTTTAACGGGAAATCAGATGGAAGTTGGGATACGTTTAGTGATAAGTTCATCCGTTTTGCCCTGTCCCAGCCCTGGGGGTCTCATAGCTCTCGGTGTAAGGATTGTCTATATTATTGTTTAACGGATAAGGCAGCGGAATACTTTACAAGTATAACTCGGAGATTTCCTCGCATGAATTTTAAATCAACTTTAGAAATGAAGCAAAAACGCTTCGGAGGTCAAACTATTCCGGAGGCTGCTCAAGTTGAGTTTCAGACCGCAACTCAAGGTGTCAATGAGTCGATAAGTGATTGGAGTGATCGCATACAACAGTTATCATTACGAGCGTACTCTGGTTTGTCGTCGGATGATTTTATAGCTAGGCAATCTGTTTTGAAATTGGTTTCGGGATGTAATAATCCAGAAGCGGGCAGATTTGTCGCTAACTTAAGATTAATTGATATTGAGGAAGCGGTTGAACGGTTGCAGTGGTTCACTCATGTCAACAGCGTAATTCCGTTAAAATCTAATTCAGATAGGAATAGGGGTAGTGGTTATCCGGGGGAGATAGAGAGGTAGGATCTCTTAATGTGCCCGAGATTGGAAATTTTCCCCGAACAGATAGACATGATGACTATGATTCGGCTAAGTTTACGTCTCGTCAATCTCGATCCTCGCTCCCTCGACGAGTATATAAAGACCCAAGATCCCCTCGTGTTAGTCGTACTTATTACTACCCTGAGACAAGATCACCCAGTCCCTCTCAAGTAGGATTTAGGGAATTGTCTCAAGCAGATATGCAAACATTTTGGTTTTAATCAAAATTTAACCAATAGCATATTCTTTGCCTAGGATGGAAGGCATCGGGTATTTTCGCCAAAATTTAATTTTATGTCAATTATTAGTATAAATATAGCATTTACTTGGCAATTATCACAATTTTCATCTGGCCCTAAATCGAGTTAATGCAGACTTTTTGCTTGTGTTCCTGGTGTTAAAAGCTTTCCAAAAATGTATAGTATGTTTATTTGAGAGGACCATGTAGCGGAATTGTTTCTAAGCAAGCTAGAAATTTTGGCTGCAGGCCTAGTACAGATAAGTCGATGTAGAGTATAAGCCGAATCGCCATATTTTACATTTTTACGACCTCCATCCATATATAAGTCGAAGCAGTATACAAGACAAATGTTTTTCAACTCCATGGTACCAATCTATTATCGAGTTTCGGGACTGTTATTCTAGTCTAATACCCGAGCCGGTGTACGCCAAGAAAAGTTGGCCCATTTATAAAAAATGAAATAAGTCGAACTGCCATATATAAGCGGTATATAAGACGAGTGTTTTTCAACTCCACGGTAGCAATCTATTATTAAATTTCCTAACTGTTATCCTGTCTAATACCGTGTCGGTATACACCAAGAAAAATTGGCCCATAATATATATACTCAGCCAAATTAAAAACTTGACACTGATGAATTTCAACAAATTGTTTTTTCTGGTAAGTCAAATAAATTTTAAAGTGTTTCTAACGATAGTAGTAAGTAGTAAGAAGCCTTTAATTTCATAAAATTGTAAAGTCACGTGGATCACGTGACTTTTGAGCATATAAAGATGAAAAACCTGAAAAACACGTGCAAACACAAACTCGTGAGGTCAATCGATGCAAGTTTGCTTAAACTGAACACGCACACGTAACTTGAACTGGAAAAACAAATTAAAATTGTTATTTTCATCTTTGTTAGAAAATGCCGCGCCTTTCAAATGTAGAACGTCTACGTGCTATAGGTAGGCTCTATGCTGGTCAGTCTGTGGCCACTGTTGCAAGAGCCTTTAATTGTTCACGCCAGACAATAATTAATCTTAAAATGAGAGTGCTTCGAACTGGAACTATTGCCGACCGCCCAAGGGCGGGTGCGCCACGTGTGACGTCACTCCAGGAAGATCAAGCAATACGATTACGTCATCTTAGAAACAGATTTGTCACTGCAACCTCCACAAGTAGAGAGATGTTTGGTGGAAGGGTAACTGCACAAACTGTTCGAAATCGCTTGCAGGCTGCTGGTCTTCGAGCTCGGAGGCCCTATAATGGACCAATATTGACACCTCTTCATCGCCGTAACCGACTTGTTACAAGACACATAAGACAGTGGAATTCGGTTGTCTTAAGTGACGAATCTCGAGTGTACCGCAGACGAAGTGAACGTTACGTTCAAGTATACGTCAGAAAAGTTGACCGATTTGGTGGCGGCAGCGTCATGGTTTGGGGTTCTTTTTGTGCACATGGACGTTCTCCTCTTGCTGTTGTCCAAGGGACAAATGCTGTCCAGTACAGGGATCAGATTTTGCAACCTGTTCTTCTTCCGTTTATGCAGAGACATGGGCCTGGACTAACGTTTCAACAAGACAATGCTTGACCCCATACAGCAATTGCTACCCAGAATTTTTTAAGAAATGCCGGTGTCCAAGTCCTGGATTGGCCGTTGCTTACCCCCGACCTTAATCCTATTGAACACATCTGGGACGAACTGGGTCGACGTGTTCGTCAGCAAGTGAATCCACCACTGACGTTGCAGGACCTTCAACATGCTCTTGTTGAGCAGTGGCGACGTCTTCCTCGGGTAGTGTTTACTAATGTTCTGAGATCCATGAGAAGACGTTGTGTGGCAGTACGAGACGCTAGAGGAGGCCACAACCGTTACTAACACTTTATTCCGATTGTTCTCCAAGTCTGTGAATTTCATTTTGGGGGGTACTGTGACATCACGAACGTTATCAATGTCAAGGACTTTCGGCGAGACGTATTCTTGCTTTCTGTTGATGTCAAGGTCGTCTGTGCACAACATAACACTAAAATAGTTGCCTTAAACCAAATATTAAAAATCTAGTCTCAAAAATCCCGAGTGTCAAGTTTTTAATTTGGCTGAGTATATAATGTAAATATATAATATAATCTTGAGGGTTGGGTGACGAGTACACTTTCAATCACAAGCTTTGTCATGGAGTCCAGTGGCATGGTTTCAATAAAATATTTGTACATGACAAGGAGTAGTGTTGCCTGGCTACCTTTTCTGTAAACAAAGCCTCAACAAATCTTTTTGTAACTTCTTTGACATTACTGCCACCATTGGTGTTCAAATGTAGTATCTGTAAAAACAAAGATTTTGCAGAGAGATAGAATAAAGAATATATTCTAGTATACAAGAGAATTGTTTAGTCTACAATTGCAAATGTTGCAAGAAGACTTCAATTTGATTATTGAGGAAGCAATGAAACGTCAAGTGGAGAATTGGCTTGAGGTCTGGGGGATTATATGTACCCGAGAATTTTATAAAATCAGATGATCCGAGTCTGAGACAATATTTCTGCTCTTTTGAGTGTTTAGCATTAGAGTGGAGTGAGGTCGAAAACAGTGCCCCTGCTTTGAATTGAATGTAGAAGAAAATAATTTGCTCGCGGGGCTGTCATGCCTGTGGTCTACATGTATTATAATTATATAAATAGGTCTATATAAAAGCTCCAGGGGGCCTACGGTATTTAAAAAAAAGAAAATTTAGACAATGCTAGTAAAATCATTATATTATTCATAAAATGTATTAAAATTGTAGTAGTAGGCCTAATAGTCTAGAGTAGCCTAGTGTTCATTTATTCGTCATGGAATAATAATTCAATAATTTTTGGCTCCAGAATAAAAATTCCTTTTTTTTACCATTACATGTAAGTCTACCGTAGTTTTGTAATCAAGATTTTTTTCAATTAAAGTATTTTTGATTGTGTTTAAATCGTACTATGGATTCGCTGAATTTCTACATCTATAAACTATATGTAGATATATGTTTGTATGTAAAAAGGTCATTTACTTTAAAATCTATTTCTCTAAACTTTAAATTATGGTATCACTTCTTTTATGTGAAATAAATTGTAATTTGTCCTTTTATGTGAAATAAATAGTAATTTGTCCCTCCTATCTCCCATTCCACATGTTCTCTCCCCCGCCCCGCCCCGCCCCGCCCCGCCCCGCCCAGCCCAGCCCATTTTGAAATCCCATAATTCCGTACGCTACATGGTACGAAGCCGAGTTAAGATGCGTTGACTGTACACCTAGATAAGATAAGATAAGATAAGATTTTATTGTATCGAAACATCCATTCAGGACAGCATACAATATAAACATGTACATTTATTTATAACAATATGACAAATAATATTTACAAATAAGACAAGGGTAATTTTAATCTAGCTTATAATATAGATTTACTAACAGGACAACAGTATGTAATGTACTAGTCCGGGAGCCCAATGAGATTTAACCAAAACAGCGGCGATACAGCGCTTCTCTTAATTAGCGCTCTGCTTTATACCTGACAATCATGCATTTTCATTATTTGTTTCAGCACTCACGGGTGACCATGGTCGAAAACTGCGGATCCGTGGACACTGAACTGGGTATCATGCCGTCATGGCTTAGCATTTAAGACGTTTAAAATCAGTTTACCGGTAAAAACATATACATATCGCTACTCTTAATTAGTCGCTCTGCTTTATACCTGACAATCATGCATTTTCATTATTTGTTTCTGCACTCACGGGTGACCATGGTCGAGAACTGCGGATCCGTTGACACTAAGCGAGAAATTTTCAACATTTCCATTGTTGCCCTCTTCCAAAATCTGGACTTCAGGTTGGAGTTGTATTTCAGTTTCAAATCCACAAATACCCGGAGAAAACCAACGAGGTTGGACAGGCGACCCTACTCCTTGCCACCTACAACCCGGGAATCGAAACCACACCAGTTGACTCAATGACAGACCTTATGATACAGTGCGCACATGCTAACCATTCAGTCACCCATCCCCCCCGATATGTTTGAAAACTAATTTTGGATCATGGTTAGATAAACGAACAAAAACTTACAGCATTTTAATTGTTAGTATCCTGACATTTGTTTTACCTTAGAAAACTAACGATCAAACAGTAATTTAATGTTAGTATTATGACATAAAACTAACGTTACATTAACGTTAGAAAACTAACGTTATATTAACGTTAGAAAACTAACGTTCGATTTACGTTACAAAACGAACCATAAACTAACGGTTAGAAACCTGACGTAAAATTTACGTTAGATTAACGTTAGAATTATAACCAATAATACATATGTCATTATTATGTCTGAATTCCGACTAATTATCAATTGTTAGAATGTGCACACACTGGTACAGTTATTTAATCCAGAAGCCTTCAAAGCGAAAAAATTGGTTAGAAAACCGTCATAAATTTTACATTAGATTTACGTCATTTTCTGACGTAAAAGTAAACATAACCATTATGACGTAAAAGTAACGTAAATTTAACCACAAAGTTTTACCACTATTGGACGCTAACAAAAATCTAACCAAAATGACGTAAACTTTACGTAAATCTAACCATCAACGTTAACTAGGATATTTGTATTTCTACGTGGTTATAAATTCAACATTCACAAATAATTTTTCACGGCATAATCAATCCATGCTAAAATGTCAGATTGATTATTTAGATTCAATCGGTGGTTTTGGTCGAAACTGTATTAAACCAAAGACGAAAATGTCTTAAACCAATACGGCCCACGATCATCGACATTAAGATAGTATTTATAATTATTTATTACCAAATTATTTTCTAAATATTGACTTATCTATTAATTGAAGCATTACAGCTAGACGGGGTATTATTAACACAGTATCAAATAACCAGTGGACCAGAATAACCAGATGGTAAAATCATCAGTGTGAATCGGTCAGTCCTTTTAAGGTAGTTCATGCACAGTGTTATTTCTATACTGTATGGTGAAACTAATGACTGCAGACTATCACGCAATAGATGCATCGCATGATTGACGAGACAAGAAATATGGTCATAATTAATCGAAATTAATTAGTTGTGTAATTTCTAATTACGTGCTGTCTGGTTTATACATGCTGGGAGATTGCAGTTATGTGTGGGGAATAAATAAGAAATTAAATGATTTTATAGTAAAATAAATTTATAAATGTATATTTTATCCGTTTTACAGTCAAACTCGTTTCTAAGAAAATTAAAAGTATCCTTCATTCTACTAACAATAAATTGAATAACATGTAATTGTTTATATTGTTTATATCAGGATACATAGAGGAATATCGTCATTATACATATAATCGGAAATACCATCGTACATTATGTCTTCCGGCTATTACTGTAACATGCATCCAACTAACATATTTTATGAACATAACAGCACTATTTACGATTACGAGAATATTTGTGAATTCGACAGTCTTATTTACAGTTGGGCGAGAAATTGTAACCATTTAAGTATGCTAATTAATTTTTAAAAAAGTCATTCTCAAAAAAATCACATAATCACATATTCAACAAAATTACTGCTGGGGTGGGGTTTACATATTTTATAACTTATCAACATTAACACTCTGGAAATGAAAGGGGCAGTACAATAGGGTTTAAACCAAGGAGGTTTTGGTAGCATTGGTCATCTTGAAATATTTCACAGCCTATAATGAAAGCATAATATATTATGTATATCTTTAATTGTAATATCACGTTAACATCTTGTATAGACACGGGAATATCGCTTTGTACGTCTTGTAGACACGTCGTAATCTAGGTCAATTTGGAACTAACAAGTGCTTTATATTAAGATATAGGCAAGTTGAGGGTGTAATATACAACATATTACGACGCCATTCAACAGCACATTGTAGAAAGGGAGCCACGGTGGCTCAGTGAGTAGGAAGTTGGCTCGCTACTCTGGAGTTCCCGTGTTTGATCCCTGCATTGGCCGAGAAAGTTCATCGGGATTTGAACATTCCACATTAATTAGAAGCAGGGATATCGTGTGTTCCAAAAACAAATCTGATGGGTCGACAGGCGGGCGGAACAAGGTAGCCTATATGAATGAAGCTTAAACTACAAAACAAATAAAAAATAGTCCACCAATTCAAAGTTATGATTATATAATTATAGTTCTGTCGCACTGATCATGACATTTTTGACGTTCAGTAAAATATATGCAATAAAGCTACTCTTGGTATCTTTCATACTAAGCATATCAACAAAGAAACTGGCGGTAGATATCCATGCCTTTAACCAGTTTGTTTTACAGTGTGAGGTTAATGTTATCGTCCATGAACATATCAGATTACCTGTATTATGGACTAATAGAACTGAGTAGTTTCTTGAATCAAATGAATTACAAACTGTTAAAAAATTTTGTGTAAACAACCGAAATACTCATATAATTATGTGTTTCAGTGGTTTGTCGATACACCCCCACTAGGTCCAGTCTGTCTACTCACTGGCTAATAATGACACTTAAGATCATTTCTCTAGTATCACTTTACCGGTTGTTTCCAAATTAGGTAGGCACGTACTGGCAAGTGTGCAAAAGCTGTTTTCTATCTTTATCTATAAGATGAGACCCGATTCGCGTGCTCCAGTCATATTTCCTCACCATCCAATCTAAAGCCAGAGAATTCATACAATCTGTCAGCTTTGGGATTTCTGAGAAAAACGTAAGCAACTCTGTATCATTACATCGTACCTTTCTGATAACGCCTTGGCTGCCATACATTAGACTCGTCTACGGACCACAAGAGCCTGAGTGTAGTTTAACATAGTGAAGTTATCTAAATTTACACCAATATTAGGCATTTTGGATTCATTAGTAAGTATATATGTATTATATAGTGTGCCTTTTTAAAACTTTTGTACTCATCGTCATTTTTATCAACCCAAATGTGGGATCATTCAAGAGTGGTCTATAGATAACATGTTGATTTGTAAGAAATTGTCTGACAGTTGCAATGTGAAATTTTATTGGTGTTCATCAAGTAGCCACGAAAATACTCGGGTGTCTAAATTTGAAAACGGACCTCTCTAGGGTACCCGTTTAAGTGACCGTTTTTTATACGCCCACATTGAAATGTGGTCATATATTGTCGCCGCCCCCGTTCGTCCGTCCGTCAGCCCAGCGTCCACAATTGCTTGTGGACGCTCTAGAGGCTACAGTTAATATCCGATTGACTGTAAATTTATGCACGGTATTTAAGGTCATGGTCCTTGATTACTTTGAAAAATGTTGTGGACGCTCTCGAGGCTAAAGTTAATATCCGATTGACTTTAAATTTATACACAATGTTTAAAGTCATGAGACGAAAAAGCTTATCCGATAATTACTGCCAGATTTATGGCCCTTGATCACTTTGAAAAATCTTGTGGGCGCTCTCGATTACTTTGAAAAATTTTGTGGACGCTCTCGAGGCTAAAGTTAATATCCATCCGATTGACTTTAAATTTATACACAGTGTTTAAGGTCATCAGACGAAGAAGCCTATCGATTTTCAACGATTTCCAATAATTACTGCCAGAGTTATGACCCTTGATCACTTTGAAAAATCTTGTCGATGCTTTAGAGACCATAGTTGCCTGGCAACCTATATTTTTAATTACTGGGACATTAATGTCCCATTGAACAATAAAACATGTTTTTATCTGGTATTATTCAGTAAGAAACAAAAAGGATAATCCGCGACTCATTTTATAACGATATCTTAATCTGTTGGGAGAGAGAGAGAGAAATGGGGTTTAACGTCCACTCGACACAAACTAGGTCATTTAAGGACTAACACATGGTTCAATTCTATTTCAATCATTCGCTTGCGCGTAGGGGTCTTTAGCAGTGGGAAGAAATCGGAGGACCCGGAGAAAACCCACGAGGTTGGACAGGCGACCTTACTCCTTGTCACCTACAACCGGGGAGTCGAAACCCCGCCCGTATGATACAGCGCCGCGTGCTAACCATTCGGCCATCCAACCTCCCTTAATCTGTTTGGGGTTTTTAATTTAAAAAAAATGATATTAATAATACGTCATGATATGGAATTAAATAGTAAGTGCAGGGGGGGCTGCACCACACATAATTTAAACAAAAAAATATACGGACAAGACAACACGCAGAAATAGCAAACAAACGAACAATTCAAATCAAAGGGCCAATCCCGATAATATTTTGGAGAATTAAACTACTTAATTTTGTGTTAAAATCCCTTAAAATTCTCTACCTTAGGGCCGAGCAACTAACTCAACATATGTGATATGTTTTCAAACAACTTAAACCCGCCAGTCTTTATCTGGAAATGGAGACCGGTGTCTCAAACTGTATTATGGGGTGTCTGGATAAAACCAGACTTTTATTTTATAAAAATAATGTGTAGTTGAAATTTACCTTTCGTTATCAAGTACAGCACATGGGTCATTCATTGTAGAGACCTCTAAAGGAACGGGGGTCGATTATCAGGTCACCCAACGAAAAAATTGATCTAAAATCTTAAAAGGGTTACGTGTCCGGATAAGGAATTTTGACGTTCAGGTCCAAACAACTCAATATTTTGAGCTGAAATTTTGAGACAAGGTAGATACACCATTCCTGTATGTTTTGGCGCTTAAATTTCATACGTACTCAGACTTTTATTTTTGAGACTCTGTTCAAATCGGGATAGTCCCTTTAAGTGAATTAATCCGGGGGCTAGCCGTAAGCGTCCACTGCGCTGTACAGTGATACAGACTTCATTCAAATGTGAAAACAATCAGGAATATAACCCAGAGTAACCACTGTGTAATGCCAGCAAGAGTCATGATCTGCTATAAGTTACAAGAAATCTGAATGTAAGCATATTGAAGTAAAAAATAACTAGGCTTATACATTGTACAAGTAACCACATCGGTAAAATACATAAAAAAAAAACAGGTAGTCTAAAACTAAATGTTCTACGTGTAAGTCAATTGAGAAACGTTTCAGTATTCAATAAAATCGAGGCATATTCAATACAGTTAGGGCACATGTTCCACCCATCACAAAAAAAACCCAAACAATACTGAATACAAAGAAGCAAATGAGAAAATGCAGACCGTCTCGAAAGACTGACGTCTGCTGAATGACGTGACGTAAAATGTCTGCTTAGTTTATGAAGTATGGCAGCACCTTGTAAATAGTTCAAAAGCTATATACTGTACATATATATATTCAAGGTTTTGTTTATCAATGAAAGAAGTGCTTGCTGATATCATTAAAAATGAAATGCAGAACTGTTTGTTTCTTTGTGCATTTACCCCACTGGATGTGAATACGAGTAATGTTATTACATGTACATGACTACATGTTTATCATTTGCAGTTCGGGTTTTGTTTATAACATACTCGGTCTAAAAAATATGTAAAGCATTTCCACGGTATTTGAGCAACACTGCCCACCTAGCTTTTCGAAATTTGACTCCTTTTCCCAATTCTAGAATCCAAGTCTGATTTCTGTGTCAAAGATTAGGAACCATAAGTATTTCTAATCAACTTAAAATGTTATATATGTATTAACATGACAGGTAGGTTTTTTCATGTATGCATAATTGATACTTGAATGAATCACGAAAAAAATTAATGAAGTGGTTTAAGACTATTCATTATGGGTTAATTTTTAGAAAAAAGAGGATGCGTGAAGCACCTTGAACTATAATATGTCTGCATCTAAATGGAGTTATCTGCCAACGTTTAAAAAGACGAATATATAAATTTGTAGAATTCTTAGGGTTATTATATATTTACGTGGTTATGTATAGCCTAGATGATAGTGTTTACAATCCGTAAAACCAATCGTCTTCCTTCAGTAAAATGACGTCGATTGTTCCACAATAAATCACTGAAGCAAAACAAACGTGTATGTATGATCCCATCCTCGGTATCCCCAGTGTACTCATTCCGTTCTACTCCACTATACCCTGGGTTAATCCATAGGGTTTCCACGATTTCAAATTATCTGCCCTGGCCTTGATTGTAGCCATTTACTGAATGATTATGTTAATAATGTATATATTTCTAATTCATTTATATTTAATTGTATTATCAAAATCTGTAGTATGTTTCGCTAATTGCAAATATGTATAACATCTATATGGTTGACTTTTGTTATTATTATTACTTTTTGTTTTTTGTCTGAAATGTTTCATTCGGTTATGTTTATTATTATTGAACTTATACTTGGCAATTTGATTCACACTAACTAGTCTACGATATCACGTGGACGTAAAACTCCACGAACGAACGATTCTCAATAGAACTCTTGAACCTACCTAAAAGTCTGGTCTTCGTTAATATAATGATATATATAATTTGTTGGGAATAAATACGCATTTAGAATAATTTAGACTTCTCTCATTTAGGCTAACTCCTAACCTTGTTCGATTGGAGTTACTTCCCTTTGCCAACTTCCTTTTCAATTAACGATTTATGCGATTAGTCGATAAAAATATGGCGGATAACTTGAAAACGTGACTCTCCCCCATAGATTAAAGATACATTATGGGAGATTTTTATAAGGAGTTAGCCATTCTTGCTATAACAGTTCAAAAATAGATGATGAAAGAATATATTGAAAATTTCAGTCAAATTACTTTATTCTGAACATAGTTATCACCAGTGTAATTTTTGACTAGAAATGGGATTGAATTCCATCTTCACCGATTCTTAGCATGGCCGATCGTTTGTTTGACAGGCGTTAACTCCACCTACATAATCTCTGCTGTCTTTTGTCTGGTGTCATATCCGAATTTGTGTTTTATCTTTTTGGATTTTTATAACAATTGGACAAAATGAGTGAGAGGGTAAATTTTCATTCTTACTTGTATTTTGGGCATGCATTAAATCAATTGAATATAGGACATAATATTATAATACAATTAAGACAGAAGACCTGTCCGTCTGTATTAGTCATCACACGGTCCCCAGGAATTGTATAATTTGTCATTATCTGTGTTTAGTTTATTGCACTTTAAATAGTTTAGATGTCATTTGTTAAGGCCAGTGGCGGCGCCAGCCGCCGGTGATTGGAGGGGCAGAGCTGGGGCAAAGTCCAAGGTTAAGGGGGCAAAGGCACGAGCTTTAACTAGGGGTAGGGGGCCTCCCCCAGAAAATTTTGAAAAACAGGTTGCCGGAAATGCAGCCTGGCAGTATTTCAGGCACTGATCGATGAGGTAAAGTGTCAAACGAACGGACTTGCGAATCACGACGAAGCCCACTCACGAGCGTCAAAGTAGGGAGTGCTCCCCCAGAAAATTTTTTAAAAAATAGACTCCCGGAAATGCTGTCTTACAGTATTCCCAGGCACCGATCGTGGAGATAAATAGATCTGACCAGATACCGTCCGTCGCCTGATCACTAGTTTATCCGACTAGAGAACAAAATGTCAAACGCACGGACTTGCGAACCTCAACGAATTCCCCTTGTGAGCGCCAAAGTAGCGAGTCCATTGGGGACCTCGCCAAGAAAATTTTGAAAAATAGACTGCCGGAAATGCTCTACAACATGCAAGTTTATGACTGAGTGGGGGTGTGGGATTTATTCACCGTAGAAGGTATTGATTACCGAAACGTATCACAAATACTTTTTTTATTTTCTAAAATTATTGGGGGGGGGGGGGCAAAAAGAGGGCAGACCAGATTAATGGGGGGGGGGGGGGGAATGTCCCCCCCCCCCCTTGCCCCCCCCCCCGCCCGGCGCTGCCACTGGTTAAGGCATCGCTCAACAGCGGCCTCGCTTCGTACAATCTATCATTTAGCCTCGATCCGGGAGTATGACGTCAACGTAACGGTTAATCTCCGCGCACGACGCCATTTAAAATTAAATCAGTCAACGAAATCCCGTTTAAATCCAAGCTGAATCCAAGCCATCCGTGGGTCTACAGAGTTGATTTTGTGCTTGTTGTGTAAATAAAGATCTAATTTATAATTTCTATGACATCTGAAGCCTAAATAAAGACTTGCAATAATCAGATTTAGCTCTTGCATAATGTATATTTAACCCAGGGGTTAGTGGAGTAGAACGGAATGAAACCACTGGGGATACCGAGGATGGCAAGATCCAGAAAATAATCTCCTGTTTTAGTATGATCCGTAAGACAAAAAATCTCAGTTATCAGTAGAAAAACTGGATAGTAAATGAAATTCGGTTTTTATTAAAAGTGGCGAACATGTGTTTCGAAACATGATACCAATTCAAAGTTAAAAATGTTTTTTTGGTATTCTCTGGTATTGAAAAGAGTGTTGTGATTATGAAACAGCTACCATGGTATTGTGAACATGTAACTTGGATTTTCGACTGCTGGGACAATTTCTATCTGACAGTTCTATTTATGGGGTGTAATCTGATAAAGCCTCAGGAATTCTGTTCATAAATACATGTATAACGCAGCGAATAAAAATTGAGTTATATCTCACGTGACATGGTTTGTATCGGGTTCTTCTGCGTTTTCAAAATGAAATGATTTTTATATGGGTGGTTCTATTTATCATAACCTTTTAATCGGAAGTCTACAACAAGCCCCAACAACGGGTTGCTGTCAGAAATGGTCGATTCGGTGCGACGTTTGAAAGATATTGTTATAGAGAATTTGATTTTCTACATTGTTGCCAAACTAAGTGTGTATAGTAGCGTAAGCCCACAGGCATCTAGGATCGATAAAACTTAGACATACTGTATGTCGAATTTTCCTGAAAATTATAGAATTGATCAAAAATGTGGGTGAATATTTTTTATTTCACAAATTGGAGTAATAGAGTCACTTATTTGAATTTAATAAACGCCCTAGGTTAATTATGCGGTTGATAAGGACTCACTATCAAGTATGGTTGATATAGTAGCATACACCACGGTTAGTCGGTCTGCGCCGGGCTTTATACTCCTTACTTTCTTGTGGTTATACATATTCCAGGCTTTATTTCAACGTTATTTATGTTAAAAGAATCCGTTTTATTAGAAATAAAATATGTTATTCACTCTAAAACGACAAATATCCTCTATGTATTAAAAATAGTTGACAATGTTGTTATTTCTATGGTATTTCATTTATTACATTATACTATTATATCTATCGCACTAATTAATAACAAAAGTAGATGACATCTATATACATGAGATTTTTATAGCAGTGGCGTATTCTGGTCAATTGACATTATTTGTGTACTCAAATAGGAAATGCGATAAATGAACGTCCGGACGTAAACCATAGAAATCAAGGCAATACTATGAGCATATTGTAAATAAAAGTGGCTAAGCCCATTTTATTCTTCACTACATAGAACTCTTGTTCTATAATACTGATTGTTTTTAAATTTTAGGAGCAGACAAAGTTGATAAATACTTAAAATACCACCACACCTTCGCTATATAGTTCATTTTCACAGTGACAAGTCACCCAAGGGGGATAAATACCAACATGCAAGGCGAAACCGAGGCTGACTTCGATGAAGACGAAGAAATGCCGTTGACAGAGAGGGATCTCGCAGACGACGCTCAGTGGAAGCTTATTCAAAAGAACACCTTTACAAGATGGGCAAACGAACATCTGAAAACAGTCAACAAGTCGTTAACAGATTTAGATTCGGATTTAGCAGACGGGTTGAGACTTTTAGCTCTAGTAGAAGTCCTCTCCGGTAATAAGTTCAAACATATCAACAAGCGGCCGAATTTCCGTACCCAAAAGCTTGAAAATGTGACGATGGTATTAAAATACCTGGAAGAGGACGAAGGTATAAGAATCGTCAACATTGGTGAGTTTATTTGAACATTTTTCATGTCAGTCATTTGGTTCTGTGTGTTCTATGTACATTTATTTTTATTGTCCACATTTCAATGACATACTTTACATACATATGGCCTACCGTTAGAAACTCAACACAAAACAACTGATCGCGCCGGTAATTGTGACTCATGAAAATGTCAAATCAAATCACAGTCGATGACATTTTCAGTTCACAAAAATTTCTATTACAGTTATAGTGGACAAAATTTTAAACCTTTATCTGCTTGTATGCACCTGGTGCACTCTCGAAAATCCATTGACACGCGATGGTTAATAATTCATAATCTTACAATACAAGCGTATAATCCAAGAAGTCTCCATTTTGTTCGTGCAGACGACAGTTGTCGGTGACTGGCAAAGTAAGTAAAGCCACAAAGGCACACCTTAACATTCATTCATTTCAGAATGAAAAATCCAACACCGGCTTTTGTAAGGCCAGACATTTTTAATTTCATGGTTTACGGATTTTTTGGCAGCACTTTAGGTTGGGTAGGTCAAAATAAAACTAAAAATAAATTTAAACATTAGATTTTTTTTTCAGCACAGGGTTATCATATTGGTTGGGTAGGTCGGTTAAAAAACCCCTAAAAACCCAAAATATTAAAAGTTTACTTTAACAGGTTTATTGTGAACAAAACAAAATATGAGTGTGACAATATATTATGTATCACTGTTAACCAGTAGTATAAGGTGTCACAAACTAGCCAGTTTAATTGACTTAACAAGTAATTTAAATCTTTAATATTAGAGGCATTAAGTGTTGACGTTGACAGATTATAAAAATAGTTTCTACTGTAGCCACAACAATTAATGAAAGATTTTAATGTCCTGAGTCTCTGTGAAAAACAGAGTTCTTCGAGAAGCTTTAGAAATTCAAAAACATAAGCCAAAATTAAACAGAGACTCAGGACATTATCTTCCAAATCTTTGGGTGGATTTACTAGACAATCAGTGAACACTAATAACTTTAATCAGGGAATGCTTTTCTTTCTTTTTAAGTGTTAATTGTTATTAATTAAGTGTAGATTGTGGTTTCTAATCATAGTAGGGTTTCCAATCATTGTTTATTTAGTTATTCTATATATTGTACCATATTTTGTTATTAATCATTTAGCTTGACAACGATACCTGTATTGTGTATCGAAACGTAGCTTGTTAATAAATTCAGAAGTAGTATATCCATTTAAGTGTGTATAGTGTCCGATGAATTTATTTTCACAAATGATCTTTGATTAATTCCTGTTTCTTGCCCCACGTGGAGGCACAGATATCCCGCCATTTTGAATGACAGTTCTCGTGGGATAGTGTCATTTCTCGCGAAATAACGCTCCCGCTCATGTCGTCTTACTGCACAGCACGCGATGTTTCCTAGTAAATACGGTATACATTGAAGCCAATGAAGGGTTCATCAAAATGAAAATTGATAAACAGTAATAAAAAAAATATATGACAACAAACAAAGATGTTTTTTTAATTTTTGAAACAGATACATGTATGCCCCCATTTCGTGTATGGGTCGGAAATAAAATAAAATTAAATTCTCAAGTCTCAAGTTACATATTTATTTTGTTATCGGGAGGTTCACGCTTCAGTAGGCGGGTCCGTAAAACGAAAAATCAAAAAAGTGTCGCCTAATGACACACTCTACTCTGTAGCCTGTAGGCTTATTTTGTTTGGAAAAGAGGGGTGATGGAAACTAGTGGTCACTCATCCCTACAGGCTTAATCACTGTTGGATTATTTTTAGAGGATTGTAATTTGGATACAAATCTTTTTTTACTATAAAATGCTTATTGCGCTGAAACTGTAGGTTTGAACGTTTGTTTAGTGAATTAAGTCATGGAATTACTGAATGAATAACAAGTTGAATGATACAATAGAAAATATAAAGCCATAAGAATAACGTTTACATATTGTACAATAATGTCAAGTTGAAAACAGTAATAAAATCATGTAATGTTTAGAAGAATTATTATATTAAGCCCCATCTTAGGCATCCTCAATATCCCCAGTGGTATCGTTGCATTCTACTCCAATAACCCCTGGGTTCATTTACGGGATAGACACATAGAAAATTATCCTCTCTTGATAAATGTGTTATTTTTATGGATCAATAAAAAAATTCAAATTTTATTGCAACAAAATCGAGCATACAAATATGGAGCCGAATTGTTGCCATATTAAGAGAAAATATAGTAGTTAAAATTGACAAATTATCATAGTCAAAATGGAAAATATGGTCATTTTAGAGATTTTTCACTTTTAAATATCACATAACACAAAATCACTATATTAGTATCAAAACAAACCAAATAAATCTAGTTATGTTTTTTTCACTTTCTACTTTTCGCCTTTGCAAATTTACTCTAACTTTTTCATCTTTGCATGTTTCAACTATCAGAATTTCTCCATTGTAATTTCCACCACTAAAATTTCTCCAATCGAACGGACAGAGGGTGTGGTTCCGGGTACAGCCGAAGTTGACGTCATAAGACATCAGTATTTATCGTCTCAACTAAAATTACTACTCCATTGGGTTATTCTTAAGAATTGTTCGATTTTATTATTTTTTTTATTTGGATAAATATTGCCGTCGCGTCCGTCCGTCCGTCTGTCGGTCCGTCCGTCGGTCCATCGTCCACAATTTCTTGTGAACACTCTACAGGCTACATTTATCATCTGATTGTTTTGAAATTGATATATGTTGTTTGCATTAGTGAGATGAAGAAGCCTATTTAATTTCAATAACTTCTGTTAATTTCTTCTGGAGTTTATGGCCCTTGTTTCACTTTGTTGCACCTTGTGAACGCTCAAACGACAAAAGTTATCAACCGATCTGTATTGAATTTATATGCATCATTTGAATTAGTAAAACGAAGACGCCTATTGAATTCCAGCAATTTCCGATAATAACATCTAGAGTTATGGCCCTTGTTTCACTTTGTCTAATCTTGTGAATGCTCTAATGACAACAGTTATCATCCGATCTGTTTGAAATTGATATGCATCATTTAAATTAGTGAAATGATGAATCCTATTGAATTTCAGCAATTTCTGTTAATTACGCCGTGAGTTATGGCCCTTGTTTCACTTTGTTGTACCTTATGAATGCTCTAACGACAAAAGTTATTATCCGATCTGTATGAAATTTATATGCATCAATTAGATTAGTAAAACCAAGAAGCCTATTGAATTTCAGTAATTTCCGTTAATTACATCTAGAGTTATGGCCCTTGTTTCACTTTGTTGAGTCTTGTGAATGCTCTAATGACAACAGTTATCATCCGATCTGTTTGAAATTGATATCTGGCATTTAAATTAGTGCAACAAAGAATCCTATCGAATTTCAGCAATTTCCATTAATAACGCTGTGAGTTATGGCCCTTGTTTCACTTTGTTGTACCTTGTGAATGCTCTAACGTAAAAGTTATCATCCGATCTGTATGAAATTTATATGTATTGTTGAAATTAGTAAAAGGAACAAGCCTATTGAGTTTCAGCAAATTGCTGTTAATTACATCTAGAGTTATGGCCCTTGTTTAACTTTGTTGAATCTTGAGAATGCTTGAACAACAAAAGTTATCACCTAATCTGTATGAAATTCATGTGCATCAATCATTTGAATTAGTAAAACGAAGAAGCCTATTGAATGTCAGCAATTTCCATCAATTACTTTTAGAGTTATGGCCCTTGTTTTACTTTGTTGAACCTTGTGAACGTTCGAACGACAAGTTATCATCCGACCTGTATGAAATTTATATGCATTATTTGAATTAGTAAAACGAAAAAGCCTGTCGAATTTCAACAATTTCTGTAGATTACTTCCAGAGTTATGGCCCTTGTTTTAGTTTTTAGAACCTTGTGAACCCTCAAACAACGAAAATTATAATGTCATCTGTATGAAATTGTCTATTAAATTCCCCTAATCACCTACAAAAGAATAATTATGTGACAACCCTTGTCGTCTGCTCGGACGATTTAGCTACTGTGGGCGTATGTTTTGTTGCCTGGCAACCTATCTTTGTTTAATGAGTTACATCATCGAACCTTGAGTTTGGCTCCATTGTCTTAATAGACCGGATGAATCTTTGATAGCACATCGACATGGATGTGAGCGAATTTCTGGCGTTATATCTGAAAAAAGGTGAAACTACAAAAGAGGTGCCTGACTGCCTTAATCAATTTAAAAAAAGCTTTACAGTTATTAGACGATGTAATAAATTGCAAACAAGATAAATAGGGCATGGTAGAGAGTATCATCTTTTGCCAGTAAGAGTTAATCCGCCAAAGTTATTTATTCCACAAGAACAGTTACAATATTTAGTTGATAAAGATCTCTAATGTGGGAGTTAAATAATGTGAAACTAGAAACAAAAGTTATATTAATTAAAATACAACTAGATACAAAAGTTGTATTAATTAAAATACAAGGCGGGCCTAATTAGGCCTATATTTATGTACCTCTCCGACAAGACTCAAGAGTTAAAAACAAAAACCTATATTATTGACAGTCGGGTGGTAACATGTTAGTAATAGTTATTTAATTTTAATCATTAGCATTTTATACTTTTGCAAAGCGGAATTTTTTTTTTTAAAACAAGTATCTGGTAACCAGTATGTAGGCCTAATAAGTTTTATGTGGTCTTCAATAAAAATACAGATGTGACATCATCATTTGATGTTGGCGTACAAGTACTTCAAATAAAGTACACCTTTTTGAACAATTACCTACAAATAACATATTACGTTAAATATTGTTTTATATAATTAATTAATCACCAGGTGTTTTTATAAGTCAAAATCCAGTAGGCCTATACCGGATCTATTCACTGGATTTGACATGCTTATTGTTTGAAATATATGTGTAGCCTATATTGTGTGTCGTGTCAATGGGTTTGTATTGTGTAATTGTTTATGTGTGATGCGGTCCTCCTGCTCTTACTATTCTCTCAGCTAACCAAAAGAACTCCAAATGCATCAGCCGCTTATATATCAACGTAGATTTATGACGTCGTTTGCCCATACATGTAGTCCCAACAGGAAGCATTAATCTTAGTCCAGACGATAAAAACAGATGAGTTATGACGTCATCTTCGGCCAAACTTGGAAACACGCCCCTTTACTTATATGGTCAGTTAAATTGGAGAAATTGTGATAGTCAAAAATGCAATGGAGAAAATCTGATAGTTGAAAATGCAAAGATGAAAAATTTACAGTGAATTTGCAAAGGCGAAAAGTAGAGAGGGAAAAAACAAAACTAGATTTTTAGTTTGTTAACTTTTGTCGAGCAATTTTGTTTTATGGTAAATGTCCATTAAAATGTATTAAGTGTTATATGATTTTTACATGTGAAAAATCTCGAAAATGGCCATTTTTACCATTTTGACTATGATAATTTTGCAATTTTAACCATGATATTTTCTCTAAATATGGCAACGAATCGGCTCCATATACAAACTGCTTTATTGTAGTGAACGTAAACAATGACGTTAAGACTTGATATGTACACTGTTTTTTGATTGGTACGTAGAATCAAGCTACGATCAAGGTCAGATAATTTGAATTCGTGAAATCACAGTTAATGGACCCAGGGCTTAGTGGAGTGGAACGAAACAATGCCACTGGGGTTACCGAGGATACATCTTAGGGCTCTCAAGGCAGTTCTTTCATTTTTATATGCCTACATTGTGGACTTCTCCACCAACTTAGCTACTGCAGGTGTATGTTTTGTTGCTTTTCAACTTACCTTAGATGAAGGTTATTTTTTATGTAAGAGAAACTTTGTTGTATTATTACCATTTATACAAGTGTTAAAGCATTGCCATTGTGCACAGAGTAATGCATGAGTTATATTATGTGTTTTCTGTGTTACCAGTGAATCAAATCTACAAACTGCACAGGGACTTGTGGTTTATAATGTGTATTTACTTTGCTTTATTGGACTATACTGCACAGCAGCATACTGATGGAAGCTACAGATTATGTCCCTAGAAGAAACATATGTTGAATAAATTTTTGTCAAAACTGAATACTTGAAACAAATAATAAAATGTACATTTATACATGGTCCTTATATTATTGAGTTTTCATGAATAGAAGTAATGTAGCTGTATGGATGTAGATTAAAGTGTAGATTCACTCATGCATAACCCAGAAAAATGTTATATCGTATAGGACTGTATCTGTAAACAGGTTTATTATATAGGATACTTCATTCTTACAATAATAACATTAATGTATCAAGGTTAAAATCACTGAACCTCTTTGATATGAAGTAAACTTGGGTCCCCAATAATTATGTAAAAGGAACAGCCGCACAATCTCACTTAAGCCTGAAGAGTTTGTAAAAGAAAAACTAGTAGCTTTATTAGAGAAATCCTGGTCGGCTATTCCAATTCTCTTTGATCTGAGTCGAAAATTGAATTGGGTTTTATATTTTGATTTGTTTGGTGGAATAGGCTTGTCATGAGGATAGATGTCCAGATCATAATTCGAAGCCAGGAACATGTCCGGCAATATGCATATTGAGCTCTTGAATCATTTTTAACATTTGAAACAAAGATTTGAGCGTATAGGTGTTCATCTTTACTATTTGAAACAACACACCAGATTTACCTAAATCAAAGAGGTTAAGTCCCCTCAAAAATTTGTTATAGATCCTCCTGCAATATTCCCAGCCCCTCTAAAAAGCATGGATAAAGCTTCATCAGCTACATAAGTCACATGTACCAGTATTGCAAAAATTACACACTTAACCGATAACTTAAAGATACATTATGGGAGATTTAGATAACGAGTTGGCAGTTCTTTCTATAATACAGTAGAATCTGCATTAAGCAGCCACCCAAGGGAATTTTCAGAAAGGACCACTTAACGGGAGTGGCCTCTTAATAAAATCTTGGTGCTTTTTGTGCTGACATAAATTAAATAATACGCTTGGGTGCATGTGGAAGCGAACATCAATACTTGCATTGGTAAATTTGACCGTCGCTGAATCTTGCGCCGAACGAAAATTCTTTACTCAAATCTCGGACATAACTTCTGTAAACTTGTCATTTTGTACCAACCTTCGATACTACTGTCTACCATTGTCATACATTCGATAATATTTATCCATTTTTGTGAAGAAAATCGACGAATTAATTTTATTTTATCAAAAAAGCACATGAACAAAAAACATCGCCAATTTTATCACCTATTTACAGGGGGTGTAACTCTGTATGTAATATAGGAGGCGCTAAAACGTCTGTTTAACAACAAAGTGGCAATGAAAAAGAGATACTTGATGATCGTGACAAAACTCGGTACTTTTATTTTATTCAATCAGTATCAAATAATGTGTCGTTACGCGTGAAAACAATGATAAGGTTAGTCGTTTAATAAAACAAAAGATTAATTAACGGATAATCCCGGGTTGATTGTTATTTTTACATTTCTTTTTACCTGATCAGTGGGGATTAGCGGGGGTGTTACAAAGAACGACAAGATGGTATTATTCAACAATGGCCGTTGAATGGACGATGTTTTGTTGAATTTATTAGTAAAATAGTGACCGCTGGCCACATTAGAGGAGTGGCCGTTGAATAAAGAGATGAAACAACAGAATTTTTACGGGGGAATTTATCGTTATAAGGAGATGTCGCTGAATAGGAGTGGATGCTTATACAGATTCTACTGTAGTTAAAAACTAGATAATGTAAAGGCAATTTGCTAAAACATTTCAGTCAAATTGATCCACTATGAACCAAGAAATAAGCGATCGAAAGTTCCGCATAGCCTCGGTCATCATTACTAAAGTCGGTACGACAAAAATCATAGTCTCGATTATCCATTTAATCGTTAAATCAGGGGAAAGTTATGCAGCACATCAGATCATAATCCAACAAATATCGCAGGCTAGCACTGACATCGAGAGTTGATTATGGTCTTGATCAATAATTAATGTCTAATTAATAATTTAGATAATATTTCAGTCCTAAAGAAAGACCTACAATAGGCAGATTTAGCTCTTGCTTAATGTATATTAAGTGGCAATTACATGTCTACTGATAAAAGTAAGCGAAATCCACTTTTGCTTTACTTTTTAAAATTACAAACCCTGCAAAATATACATGTAATGGACAGTGTAACATAAAACCTGTTAAATGTTTCATACATGAATGCCAATGGACAAACCGGTAATACAGAGTCACCAGACCATACAGACGTAGCTGTTATGCATAGCTTATGTCGCCTTATGACGCAACAAAACTGAAGGCAACTGAGAGTTTATGTCGCTACGACTGAATTTAGCCACGACTGGACGCATTCACGAGCAACCAGTTGTTCATAGTTGTAAGCGTGCTCATGTCGCCCGGTGTCAGTTGCTGAATCGGAGCAACAACTGATCACATGACTGCAACGTGATAACCATCAAAATGGCAATGGCCATGCTGAAAGAGGTGAGTTCCACATCATGCACTATTATCACTTTAGAGGCTCGTCCTACCACAGGCATCTGACCTTCTAATCGTATATACACCATACCGAACTAGACAATAATATAATAAAAAAAGAACAGGAATGCTATGCCTGTTGAAGCCTCGATTTTACCTGCTCTTGCTTCGGCTCGTTTTTTTTCAACAATTCATAATGTCAGACAATCAAACCTCTGTCGATTCACTCAGATATGATTTTTCTTCAATCTAGCCATTTTGATTTGCATAAATATTCCCCACAAAACGAATCATAGCCACTTGTTTCCAATATTTACATTATTTTCATTTGTTAACGTCTGTCATTGACTCCATGGTTGACGGAACAGTAGGATTATCAGAAGGACTAACAGTTGTATTTGACATAGACCTGTCTAAATTATCTTTAACAGGAGGGGGTGTATCAATACCCTGGGGATTTGGATTAGTTGGACAGTCGGTGTTGCCAGCAAAACTAACATTTTTCTTTGCAGTTTCTCTAATATCAGTATTAGAAGCACATGAATTAGACTGACTGAAATTATTATTTGTACTAGATTTAGAATGTAAGAAATCAATTTCATCAGGCTCAACAACTTTGAGAAACTTACAGTTTCTTCTTAGACAAGAACCATTAGACATTAAAATATTGTAAGGATGTGGTTCTGACAATTTATTTAAAATTACCTGCCAATTTCCACATCCTATTATCTGTTTGTACACGAACATATTGACCTCGTTCTAATTCACTAAGTTCGACTCCTGCTCTCTTATCATAATATGACTATTGTGTCTCTTGTTGATGTGATATTAGCCCTTCACGTGTATTGTCACTGTACGAAGGAGGGGCAACCCTGCAGGGCACTTTACTGCGAAATTTCCTACCACACAAAAGCTTGGCAGGACTAGAGAGCTTAGAACTAATAGGCGTAATTCTGTACATAAACAATGAAATGTGGTTTTATATTGTCTCCGTCGGTCCGGCGTCCCCAATATCCGATTGACTTTGAATTTATATACAGTGTTTAAGGCCATGAGACAAAGAATCCTATTGATTTTCAGCGAATTCCGATAATTTTTGCCTGAGTTATGGCCCTTGATCACTTTGTAAAATCTTGTGGATGCTCTAGAGGCTAAAGTTGATATCCGATTGGCTTAAAATTTATACAGAGTGTTTAAGGTCATGAGATGAAGAAGCCTGTTGATTTTCAGCAATTTCCAATAATTACTGTCAGAGTTATGGCCCTTGATCACTTTGAAAAATCTTGTCTAGGCTCTAGAGGTCAAAGTTAATATCAAATTGACTTTAAATTTATACACAGTGTTTAAGGTCATGAGACAAAGAATCCTATTGATTTTCAGCGATTTCCGATAATTTTTGCCTGAGTTATGGCCCTTGATCACTTTGAAAAATTTTGTGGACGCTCTAGAGGCTAAAGTTAATATTCGATTGACTTTAAATTTATACACGGTGTTTAAGGTCATGAGACGAAGAAGCCTATTGATTTTCAGCAATTTCCGATAATTACTGTCAGAGTTATGGCCCTTGATCACTTTGAAAAATCTTGTGGAGACTAAAGTTAATATCCGATTGACTTTAAATTGATACACAGTGTTTAAGGTCTTGAGACGAACAAGTATATTGATTTTCAATGAATCTTTATGACTTGAACAGCTAAATCCATGATGTTAAAAGTTTTGTATACTAAACGTTAGCATGGGGCAGAACTTTAAAAAAAAAAAATAATTCTAATGGTTTTCTGATAATTACTTAATGAGTTGTTACTCTTAATCCGATTTTAATGTATTATAAATGTTCCATTACTGAAAAAAGTAAAAATATGCGACAACTCTTGTTGACTGCCTGGACGATATACATGTAGCTGCTGTGGGCGTATGTTTCGTTGCCTGGCAACCTATCTTTGAATAAATTTTTCAATATCCTTGTTTATTTTTGTCCTAAAAACATTGTCTCTAGCTAATAACCTAGTTTTATCATGCCTAAATGACCTTCATGCAACTTAATCAGAACATCCTTTCTCATACTTGCAGGTACATGTATGAGTATCTGTTCTCCTTTTAGCACTACATGTAAACCATCATGCACAGACAGTAGATCTCTAATAGAGTAAAACTGCCTTAATGGTCGACTAACACTGTGCATATTACTTGGCCAACCTGTAACAACAAGTTCCTTTAGAGGAGGGAGAACAGGGTCTGAATTGGTCTCGCGAACCAGTTTTTACTGGGTGTTCTTGGTACAAGTGAAGTGCACACTTATGTCCAGCAGGACATCGGGGTCAGATCAATCAGGACTCATAGACTGTATCTGACATATCACAGTACAAAAACTAGTTGTCTCCAGTCATAGGAGTAGAACATGTGCGACTCAAAGCAACTAGACAGCAACTACACGTAGTTGCCATCTGACGTAGACCAGTCGTAAGAGCGTTCAGGTGGCCTAGATAGTTATGACTGATTTCGAGTTGTCGTCAGTTTTGTCGCATCGTAGGGCGACATAAGCTAGGCTTTAGTGTTATGGGATCACTGACATTCACGACCCTGACAATTATTTGTCTATCTCGAACAATGAACATCCATGATTTTGCTTGAATGGTCTTCTGTATATTTAAGGTTGTAAAATCCAAGGCTTGAAAGTACAAAACAGTCAATCATTTCAATTAGGATAGTTTGGTCTACTTCCCTGTTCTGGCTTTTAGGCCTACACTTTCTGTGTAGTATTAGAAAACTAATTTCTCATTATACTAAAAGCATAATATAGGCCATGGAATTCATTTTTAATTTACAACATGATTGTAATGCACACTTTATTCAATACACAATCAATACACAATTACACTTTAATTCAATACACAGTTTAGTACACAATAAAGTTATATGTAATATACTGGTACACAATCAACTAAGTGTTATTCAGTACACAATTTATTAGTTTACTCAAATAATTTAATACACCAGCAGCTCCCTGCACTTTTTCCAAATCAACTCCATTTATACAGAATATAGCGGCAATACTTATAGCAAGAATAAAACAAACAGATGCCATATTTTAGCTCCTTGTGGATTTACACTGGCTTCCAGTTAATCAAGCAATAGTTTTTAAATTCTCTGTATTAATTATGATTTTACTCCATATCATTTAAAGGAACTTTTAATCAGTTATTGTCCTTCCCTCCGGTTAAGATCACCTGATAAAAGCTTACTAGTGTGGTGAATATGCATTTTTCTCAGTTGCTCCCATCATATGGAACTTCCTACCAGAAAGTGTTAAAAGCAGTCAAACTATTCAAGATTTTACTCAAAGATTATAGGTGATTCTGGCAACTATCAACAGTAATAGTTCAGTATTATTATGTAGATGTATGTACATAGGTTTAAATGTGATATTAACACTTTTTGTTCAAATAATGTTCAAGTACCACTTTGAGTTCAATTTAAAGTTTAGTAATTAGTTTATGTGAGTCAGTAGAGCAGAAAAAGTTTGAATTGACTGTTGTAGACATGATATTGGAAGCACATGTTTATTGTGGGTGTAAAATATCTGGCCATACATGTACATTACAGTGTGGAATATTTCTTGCACTGACCTATCTTTTGCATCTGAATTCCAATTGGTTGAATTAATTTGGGTGTGGTAGGTTTATAACAAAAATAAAGTCTAGTGTTTAAAATATCTCTAATGATATTGAAGTTATTTATTTTGTAAAGAAAGATTAGACATTTTTGTCCACCCACACCTAAGATAGTGAGTTTTCAAGTGTCCTAGCAATGTTACCTACTCTGAAATATTTTTATACGCCCACATTTTCATGTAGAGATCACAATGTTTATCTGATTTGAAAAAAAACTTGTGGATATATCACCATATAATCACGTATATCCGAACAAAACTTCCTGGGTTTTGGCTCCTGATTGTTCGAAAAATCGCATATTTAGCTTGCGGATTCTCTAGAGGTCACAATTTTTTTTTCCGATTTTAAAAACTGTCTAAATATATCACCATTCCACCATAATGAAGGTTGAATTCGAATTTCGGGAAAATCGAAATGTAACTGCCCGATTTTGATGAAACTTAAAACTTATCTTTATATCCCAAAGATCTCAGTCCCTTTTGATATTTGTGCATTTCAGACCATAACTTTCTGGATTATTGCCCCTGATTGTACAAAAGATCCCATTTGTTCTTAGCTTGTTCTCTATCCATCTCGGGGGATCACGTGGCTAAGTGGGTAGGACTCTGGCTTGCTAGCCTGGAGGTCGGGTGTTCGATCCCTGCATTGGCGGAGAAAGTTCATTCAGCTTTTCCAGCGTGGTTTCCCCTTGTCAGTGATGCAGGACGGAGAGCCTGACAAGGACAACTGTCTAGTTGTTCGAAAGGGACGAAAAACCGAGGTCCCGTGTACACATTGGCGTGCACGTAAAAGATCCCATGACAGTTGGAATTCGATATAAGAGTAGGCCGTAGTTCCTCTGTCCGGGCAAAATTTCCCTCATAGTCATAGCACACTGTATGGCGTATCGCCGTCTTATTAGCCCAGTTCGGAGCAGAACAGTAGGACGTTAAACCCCATTTCATTTCATTTCTATCCATCTCTTGCAAATTCTCTGTCCTCTCTTCAAGCAATTAACAATAAACAGCTTGAACACCCATTAGTAGCAGATGTTTATCGTCTGCTACTATCAGATAGTATCTTACAAGTTCAACAGCAAAGGCGTTGTCTGTTGCTGGCTCCCCAGTCACGTAGATATAAGGGGGAATGATCAAGCAGATTTAGCTGCCAAAGCTGCTTTAGATCTTCCCCTATCAAATATTTTAATACCATATAAAGATTTTCATACGCCCAGATTTTCATGTGTCATACTTTTTTAACTCATATATATTCATCTTAAAGCAAGCCTCAACCAGAATGTGAACACTGTCATGTTCCTTTGACAGTTAAGCACATTTTGATTGAGTGCAAGCATCTTAAGTATATTAGATCTAGTCATTACCGTTGATAGTCTTATATCAATTATTTGCCCAACCGGGTCTATATTGTAGATTACTAGACTTTTTAAAAGAGACAAATTTTTACACAAAATTTTAATTATATATTTGTGATTTTCATTTGATGTATTTTAATTATACATAAAGTGTTGTGATAATTTTTTTTAATTGATAATCTCTGTGATATTTATTCTTATTTATGTATATATAGATTACTATTGTGATTATTATTTAGTTTGTCTCGTATAACTGATCATATGTTTGGCGCAATATTGCCCGGTTGGTGCTGACGTGCCATAAAACCACATTTCATTCATTCATTCATCTCTTGCACAATGTGGGCGTATCCTGCCTGGCAGCCGCTGGTATATTACCATAAAAACATAGACTGATAGTAAAACTGCATGTTGTTTAATGTAAGTAATACTTCATGAATATATACTGAACAAATCCCCCTTGATTTCGGGTCATATTTGAACATAGCAAGACATTGGATGAGGTCAGAATAAAAGTTTACAGGAAGTTTGTGTTACCCTGGACCTTTTAAGCTAATATTCAAAAGTTAAAAGTAATTAAATTATCATTATTGTGATGTTGTGTTAAATATCACCCTATTTACACCAGTGTCCCCTCTTTATACCCTGACACTAACTGCCTGAACTCTTCATTTTGTTCATATTATCAGTATGTCTTTTCTACATTTATTGCAACAAGTTTGAATTAAAAAAAATGGTCCAAAATTGCACTTTATGAAATAAAATTTGGGTTTACTGACAAAAGATATATTATGATTCTTATGATTAAACTATAGACTTTCAAATTAGAACTCTTGACACTAGCCAATATACATTTTAGTCTGGTTTTAATCAAGCTTGTATAAATTCTTAAAGGCTTATTTGATTGTTATTAATTGAATTGTTTTTTATACGCGCGCATTTTCATATGGACGTATATTGTCATCGCCACTGTCCGTCCGTCCGTCCGTCCGTCCACAATTGTTTGTGAACACTCTACAGGTCACAATTTTTTATACGCCCACATTGAAATGTGGTCGTATATTGTTGTCGCCCATCCGTCGGTCCGGTGTCCACAATTGCTTGTGGGCGCTCTAAAGACTAAAGTTAATTTCCGATTGGCTTTAAATTTATACACAGTGTTTAAGTTCATGAGACGAAGAAGCTTATTGATTTCCAGCGATTTTCGATAATTACTGCCAGAGTTATGGCCCTTGATCACTTCAAAAAATCTTGTGGACGCTCTAGAGTTCAAAGTTAATATCCAATTGACTTTAAATTTATACACAGTGTTTAAGGTCATGAGACGAAGAAGCCAATTGATTTTCAACGATTTTCGATAATTACTGCTAAAGTGACTTTCCGATTGACTTTAAATTTATACACAGTGTTTAAGGTCATAAAACGAAGAAGCCTATTGATTTCCAGCGATTTTCGATAATTACTGCCTGAGTTATGGCCCTTGATCACTTTGAAAAATCTTGTGGACGCTCTATAGGCTAAAGTTAATATCCGATTGACTTTAAATTTATGCACAGTGTTTAAGGGCGTGAGACGAAGAATCCTATTGATTTTCAGCGATTTTCGATAATTACTGCCAGAGTTATGGCCCTTGATCACTTCAACAAATCTTGTGGATGCTCTAGAGGACAAAGTTAATATCCGATTGACTTTAAATTGATACAGTGTTTAAGGTCATGAGATGAAGAAGCCTATTGATTTTCAACGATTTTCGATAATTACTGCAAGAGTTATGGCCCTTTATCACTTTGAAAATGGACGCTCTATAGGCTAAAGTTACTTTCCGATTGACTTTAAATTTATACACAGTGTTTAAGGTCATGAGACGAAGAAGCCTATTGATTTCCAGCGATTTTCGATAATTACTGCCAGAGTTATGGCCCTTGATCACTTCAAAAAATCTTGTGGACGCTCTAGAGGTCAAAGTTAATATCCGATAGACTTTAAATTTATACACAGTGTTAAAGATCATGAGACGAAGAAGCCTATTGATTTTCAGCGATTTCCGATAATTACTGTCAGAGTTATGACCCTTGATCCCATTGAAAAATCTTGTGAACGCACCAGAGGCTAAAGTTAATATCCGATTGACTTTAAATTTATACACAGTGTTTAAGGTCATGAGACGAACAAGTATATTGATTTTCAATGAATCTTTTTGACTTGAACAGCTAAATCCATGATGTTAAAAGTTTCGTATACTAAAAGTTAGCATTGGGCAGAACTTTATAAGAGAGAGAGAGAGAAATGGGGTTTAACGTCCAGTCGACACAGACTAGGTCATTTTGGGACTAACATGGTTTTGATTTTATTTCAATAATTCGCTTGCGCGTAGGGGTCTTTAGCAGTGGGAGGAAACCAGAGGACCCGGAGAAAACCCCAGAGGTTGGACAGGCAACCCTACTCCTTGTCACGTACAAACAGGATTCAAAACCACACTAGTTGACTCAATGACATTCGGCCATCTAACCCTCCCAACTTTATAAAAACCAAACAAATTCTAATGGTTTTCTGATAATTACTTAATGAGTTGTTACTCTTAATCAGATTTTAATGTATTATAAATGTTTCATTACCGAAAAAAGTAAAAATATGCGACAACTCTTGTTGACTGCCCGGACGATTTAGCTGCTGTGGGCGTATCTTTCGTTGCCTGGCAACCTATCTTTAGCTTGTGGAGCCTTTAGCGGTCATAATTTTTATACGCCCACATTTTCATGTGGACGTATTATGCCGTCGCCCCTTTTCGTCGGGACGTCCGTCCACAATTTGTTTGTGGACACTCTAGAGGTCACAATTCTTATCCGATTTTGACGAAACTTGAAATATAGGTTTATCTTCAAAAGATCTCGGCTGCTTTCGATATTGGCATGTACCGGATCGAAACTTCATGGATTATGGCCCCTGTTTGTACGAAAAATCACGTTTTTAGCTTGTGGACCCTATAGAGGTCACAATTTTTATCCGATTTTATTGAAACTCGAAATGAAAGTTTATAACCCAAAGATCTCGGTTCCTTTCGATATTCGCGCATATCGGACCGTAACTTCCTGAATTATCGCCCCAGATTGTACGAAAATTTTTATCCAATTTAAAAAAACTGTATTATTATATCACTGTTACACCCTAAGGACGACTGAATTCGAATTTCGTGAAAATCAACCCCAAATTGACAGACAAAATGGCTGCCATTCGTAAAAATACGATATATCAAGGTTGTGGACCCTATAGACGTCACAATTTTTATCCGATGTTGAAACTTGAAATATAAGTTTATAACACAAAGATCTCAGTTCCTTTCGATATTCGCACATATTGAATTGTAATTTCCTGAATTATGGCCCTTGATAGTAGGAAAAATCACTTTCTTGTTAGCTTGTTCTCTAGCCATCTCTCGAAAATGTGGGCGTATCCTGCCTGGCAGGCACTGGTTATCCGATTTTGTAGAAACTTGAAATGTAAGTTTATAACCCAAAGATCTTGTTTCCTTTCGATATTCGCGCATATCGGAGCGTAACTTCCTGAATTACGGCCCCTGATTGTACGAAAAATCGCATTTTTAGCTTGTGGACCGTATATACAGGTCATAATTTTTATCCCATTTAAAAAAACGTATTATTATATCACCGTTACACTATAAGGACAGCTGAGGTTGAATTTCGTGACAATCTGCTAAAAATTGACAGACAAAATGGCCGCCGTTCGTTCTCAAATAGCGTAAAAGTATGGTATATCAAGGTTGTGGACCCTATAGAGGTCACAATTTTTATCCGATTTTGTTGAAACTTGAAATGTAAGTCTATAACCCAAAGATCTCGGTTCATTTTGATATTCGCGCATATCGGACCGTAACTTCCTGAATTATGACCCCTGATTGTAGGAAAAAATGCGTTTTTAGCTTGTGGACCCTAAAGAGGTCATAATTTTTATCCGATTTAAAAAACCATATGAATATATCACCGTTACACCCTAAGGACAGCTGAATTCGAATTTCGTGAAAATCAACCCAAAATTGACAGACAAAATGGCCGCCGTTCGTTCTCAAATAGCATAAAAGTACGGTATATCAAGGTTGTGGACCCTATAGACGTCACAATTTTTATCCGATTTTGTTGAAACTTGAAATGTAAGTTTATAACACAAAGATCTCAGTTCCTTTCGATATTCGCGCATATTGAATTGTAATTTCCTGAATTATGGCCCTTGATAGTAGGAAAAATCACTTTCTTTGTAGCTTGTTCTCTATCCATCTCTCGAAAATGTGGGCGTATCCTGCCTGGCAGCCGCTGGTTATGCGATTTAAAAAAAACGTTTGAATAAATCACCGTTACACCCTAAAGATGGTTGAGTTCGAAGTTCGTAAAAATCTGACTAAAACTGATAGAGAAAATGGCCGCCCTTCGTACTCAAATAGCGTAAAAATATGATATATCAAGGTTGTGGACTCTCTAGAGGTCACAATTTTCTTCTGATTTTGATGAAACTTGAAAAGTAAGTTTATAACCCAAAGATCTTGGTTCCTTTTGATATTAGCGCATATCGGATAGTAACTTCCTGAATTATGGCCCCTGATTGTACGAAAAATCGCGTTTTTAGCTTGTGGACCCTATAGAAGTCATAATTTTTATCCGATTTAAAAAAAACGTTTGAAAATTTCACTGTTACACCCTAAGGATGGGTGAGTTTGAATTTCGTAAAAATCGGACCAAAACTGACAAACAAAATTTATCGCCCCTCGTACTCAAATAGCTTAAAAATAGAGGTCACAATTTTGATCTGATTTTGATGAAACTTGAAATGCATGTTTACAACTCAAAGATCTTTTTTCCTTTCGATATTCGGGGATATCGGATGGTAACTTCCTGAATTATGGCCCCTGATTGTATGAAAAGTCATGGTTTTAGCTTGTTGTAGAGGTCACAATTTTTATCCGGTTTAAAAAAAAAAATTGTGAATATATCACCATTACACACTAAGATCTTGGTTCTTTTTAATAATCGCGTATATCCGAATGTAACTGCCTGGATTATGGCTCCTGATTGTTCGAAAAATCGCATTGTTAGGTTGCGGATTCTCTAGAGGTCAAAAAAAAAAATTCTGATTTTAAAAACTGTATATATTTCACCATTCCACCATAATGAAGGTTGAATTCGAATTTCGGGAAAATCGAAATGAAACTGCCCGACAAAATGGCTGCTCTTTGAACGCAAATTGTATAAAAGTATGCAATACGAAGGTCGTGGACCCTCTAGAGGTCACAATTTTTATCTGATTCTGATGAAACTTAAAACATATCTTTATATCCCAAAGATCTCAGTCCCTTTTGATATTTGTGCATTTCAGACCATAACTTTCTGGATTATTGCTCCTAATTGTACAAAAAATCCTGTTTGTTTTTAGCTTGTTCTCTATCCATCTCTTGCACAATGTGGGCGTATCGTGCCTGGCAGCCGCTGGTTTATTTTAAAACTTGAAAGATATTTCTGTAGTTCAAATAGCTAGAATAAAGTCACCTGGCTGGGACAGCCGGTTTTTCCATATATCAGACAAAATCAAAACCATCCTATGGAGAATATTGCGCAAACATGAAACCCCCAAAAATGTCAAAAACTGTTCGAATATAACATATTGAATAGGTTTTATGTCTTCTGAGAAATTGATTAGTGTCGAAAAATGTCAAATTTACAAGAGAATAAAGGATTTGATCAAACTTATAGGCGTTCAGGCTCGACGAAGAAAGTAATGGGGTAACAATTCCAGGTAGGTCGTTAAGTTTTAACCATTTTTATACGCCCACATTTTCATGTGGACGTATTATGCCGCCGCCCCTGTCCGTCCGTCCGTCCACAATTGTTTGTGGACTCTCTACAGGTCGCAATTCTTATCCGATTTCGACGAATCTTGAAATATAGGTTTATCCCCAAAAGATCTCGGCTGCTTTCGATATTGGCATGTATCGGTTCGAAACTTCATGGATTATGGCCCCTGTTTGTACGAAAAATCACGTTTTTAGCTTGTGGACCCTATAGAGGTCAAAATTTTTATCCAATTTTGTTGAAACTTAAAATGTAAGTTTATAACCCAAAGATCTCAGTTCCTTTCGATATTTGCGCATATTGGACAGTAACTTCCTGAATTATGGCCCCTGATTGTACGAAAAATCACGTTTTTAGCTTGCGGACCCTATAGAAGTCATAATTTTTATCCGATTTAAAAAAACGTTCTATTATGTCACCGTTACACCCTAAGGATGAGTGAGTTCAAATTTCGTGAAAATCGGCCCAAAATTGACAGACAAAATGGCCGCCGTTCCTTCCCAAATAGCGTAAGAATATGGTATATCAAGGTTGTGGATCCTATAGGGGTCACAATTTTTATCCGATTTTGTTGAAATTTGAAATATAAGTTTATAACCCACAGATCTCGGTTCCTTTCGATATTCAGGCATATCGAACCGTAACTTCCTGAATTATGTCCCCTGATTGTACGAAAAATCATGTTTTAGCTTGTGGACCCTATAGAAGTCATAATTTTTATCCGATTTAAAAAACCGTTCTATTATATCACCGTTACACCCTAAGGATGACTGAGTTTGAATATCGTGAAAATCGGCCCAAACTTGACAGACAAAATGGCCGCCATTCGTTCCCAAGTAGCGTAAGAATATGGTATATCAAGGTTGTGGACCCTATAGGGGTCACAATTTTTATCCGATTTTGTTGAAACTTGAAATGTAAGTTTATAACCCAAAGATCTCGGTTCCTTTCGATATTCAGGCATATCGGACCGTAATTTCCTGAATTATGGCCCCTGATTGTACGAAAAATTGCGTTTTTAGCTTGTGGACCCTATAGAGGTCATAATTTTTATCCGATTTAAAAAACCGTATTATTATATCACCGTTACACCCTAAGGACGACTGAGTTTGAATTTCGTGAAAATCGGCCCAAAATTGACAGACAAAATGGCCGTTGTTCGTTCTGGAATAGCATAAGAATATGTTATATCAAGGTTGTGGACCCTATAGAGGTCACAATTTTTATCCGATTTTGTTGAAACTTGAAATGTAAGTTTATAACCCAAAGATCTTGGTTCCTGTCGATATTCGCACATATCGGACCGTAACTTCCTGATTTTTATGGCCCCTGATTGTACAAGAAATTGCATTTTTAGCTTGTGGATCCTGTAGAGGTCATAATTTTTATCCGATTTAAAAAAACTGTATTATTATATCACCGTTACACCCTAAGGACGACTGAGTTTGAATTTCATGAAAATCGGCCCAAAATTGACAGACAAAATGGCTGCCGTTCGTTCTGGAATAGCATAAGAATATGTTATATCAAGGTTGTGGACCCTATAGAGGTCACAATTTTTATCCGATTTTGTTGAAACTTGAAATGTAAGTTTATAACCCAAAGATCTTGGTTCCTTTCGATATTCGCACATATTGGACCGTAACTTCCTGAATTATGGCCCCTGATTGTACAAGAAATTGCGTTTTTAGCTTGTGGATCCTATAGAGGTCATAATTTTTATCCGATTTAAAAAACCGTATTATTATATCACCGTTAAACCCTGAGGACGACTGAGTTCGAATTTCGTGAAAATCAGCCCAAAATTGACAGACAAAATGGCTGCCGTTCGTTCAGTTCCTTTCGATATATGCGCATATCGAATTGTAATTTCCTGAATTATGGCCCTTGATTGTAGGAAAAATCACTTTCTTGTTAGCTTGTTCTCTGTCCATCTCTCGAAAATGTGGGTGTATCCTGCCTGGCAGCCGCTGGTAATTAAAAATTGAAGAAATAGTAAACAATTTTCAAGTCGTAGTGTCGCCTGGAACAGACAGTAGTTCAATAATGAGCATTTTCGGCTCAGGTTAAGCAGGGTGATAAACAATTTGATTGGTTGAGACTTTGGAGCTCGATAACTTTGATTCTTATTGAGTGAGAATGGTGAAACTTGGCATGTAATCATTATATTAATACCTTGACTAAGTTGGATAATGCACATTTCCTATAGTTTTATTATATCAGTACCTTGACTAAGTTCAATAATGAAAATTTTCTGCTTCAATGATTTGGGGACATGATACATGTAACTTTGATTCCAATTGACTCATAAGTGTGATGAAACTTGATATAGTTTCATTACATCAAACTCGGAGTATAGTTTCAGTACATCAATACCTTGACTAAGTTCGGTGATGAGCAATTTGATTGGTCAAGACTTTGGAGCTTGACAACTTTTGATTCTAATTGAGTGAGAATGGTAAAACTTGGTGTACATGTATATCATTATATCAATGCCTTAATTGACTAAATTCGAATACCTTGACCTAGTTTGATGATAACATAAGCAGTTTGATTGGTCGATGCTTTATAAAAAGATAAATATGTAATTATTAATAATTCACATTTCCTGAGGAAGGTTTTTAGGGTCACATCTTTTTAACACGGTTAACCTGAGTTAAAATTGTGGGTTGGTTGGATTTGAAGTGAATATGTTGATCAGTGTGGGTCGGTTTCCTGTGGACACTGGTAGAGATTGAATTGTTGGCTTTGGAGACACAGACATTGAGGAATAGTAGTTGTAAACTTATTTATATTCAGAACACATTTGTAGCTAAGAAAACACGGATTATAGTAAGAAAGTAACAACCTTTTGAACATGTTTTTGTAATACAGAATACTTTAATAAAAAAAAATAATATTGTTATAATGGCAGAGAATTTAATATTGTAAGGGAGTGATTATTTATGATACATCTGGATAATATTATAAATACTTATAAACCTTCTTCTTTTCTGAAAATTTATTCATGTTTGTTATTATTAACAGGTTTATCGTTCTTAGATTGTATATCAATCATGTCATTTCAGAATATTATCAGTTGTAGGTGTAAATGCTAACTGAAGTATTATGATATATATTTACAATGTATGAATTCTACACACTAAATTATCTATCTTAGCAAAGGTCAAGTTATCACTGACCTAGTAAAGTAAGACAGTGAAAAGGTCCCACCCTTGAACATGTTTAAATACTGTTTTTAGATAGTGACGCAAAGGAGTGGTATGTAAGCTTTATATATGGCTAGACTGTAGTAAAAGACCTTTGATTAACCATATAAGGAATGTGAGGTGTTGGCACATATCATTAACATATTTACGTGAAATAAGCTGTTCTATCACAGGTATAATTATTATCATTATTTAGATATAGTTTTATTGTGCAATTTTCATTAGATGGGTGTCTTATTGACATTTAATCAGCCAGCTAGGTCAGTATATGACACTACATACTGGTACAGATATGTAATCAACATACATGTGTAATGAAATATACATACACAGTGTGTATGTTATTTTAACTTGTCATATTATATAACTGTATAGTATAATTTTACCAAATTTATACAATATAATTTAAACAAGTTAATTTTTCAGATAGAATTTAATATTAAGAGAAATTGGAAATCATTAATAAGAATCAGTTATCAGAAATAATTTAAAACTAGAACTGCGATGCAGTAATGACGGGTTTCACCGGTGCCACGTTACCCTTGAACTTATGTCACTTCCAGTGCCACGGTACCGATGAAACCATTAAACAGGTTTCCACATAAGCATTGCACACATCAGCATTGCACACACCAATGAAACCATTAAACAGGTTTTCACATAAGCATTGCACACATCAAATAAAATGGACGCAGAATCAACCAAATCCAGCCATAGCAATTCCCTTTAGTAGATCTGTTACCATGTGTTACATATGTCAAAAAAGTGATCCTGACTCCTGACAAAATTTGTTACTGACCTACAGCGCTCAAAATTAACCACGGCAAACGGCAAAACCGTGGTAAAAGCTGACGCAACCCCCGTCAGCCACGGCATAATTCATATTTTTTTGCCGTGGTAGATCTTATGATCCTAATAATGACTAAATGTACCGGTTATAGAATAGTACCAGGAGGATGTTGTCTGACCGTGCAATAACGTCATATATTTGTTTATCATTTTGACGAATGTTGGACAAATATATTGTAATTATCGAATACTGGTACACTTTTAATATTGAGTTTTAACCCATGTGCTGTAGGCATGTCCATGCTTTACCGTTACAGTGGTGTTATTTTCAACGATTATAAACTAAAATAGACATAGAGTGCACGGACTGTTGCCTAGTAATACTCTGGCTAATGCATGAACAATGTTGCCATGCTCGTCATTTGTATTTTTAACTGTATCGTTTGTCACATACGAAGGACCTGGACCGATTCACACCCTTTGTTTATAATTACTACGCCCTATGTAACGGAGCGTAAAAATTCATAATATTTATTTTCTTGCTATTCTTTCAAACCAAAATTACATAAAATAGATCTGTTTTAAATTCATTTCACGAACTTTTCGCGCGTATGGATACACATAACTTACTTCGTCCACTCTTTTTGACAATCGTCTGGCATCGATGCCGTCTTACTCTTAATTCTCATCAGTTTTTATTCCATAAATAATGGGGATTAGAAAAAAATCGTCGATAACTGGAAACTAGATAGCATTGGTTGTGAGTTAGAATCCAACGACAGTAATGTCGTTAAACGTATTTACTGTAAAGTATGCCGTGAAGTATATGGCAGTCCGGAATCCGTTATGAATGCCAGTGCCACAGATGGGCCTGTACCGGCGTATTTTCCACATCAACGTATTTGTGGAAATGTAATGAGAAGAATCGATAAATGGGTTACGGGTACTACTGTAATAAAGATGATAAAAAGACTATGAAAGGCTTTTTAGGGTTTCACACTGCGTAGCTTGTGTGAAACACTATTGTTTTTGTTAAGATTATTCTTATTATTATTCTTATTATAATTATTTTTCGTTTTCTATTTTGATTCTATCTCAGAAACTACTTGTCGGATTGATTCGATGTCTTCGGTTTTACTGGGAAAGTGGGTGTGACTATGCGAAATGTCCGAAATCGTTGAAGTTATTGTTTTTTGAAATATTGCCGTAATATTAACAATAATCGTTGGATTGTAACATTGGATACATTTTGACATAGCCAGAGACAAGGCACATAGCTACGGTTCTTTAGATTTTTTATTTTCGACGAATCTTCGGAGAGATTAGGCGCCAAATTTTGAAAATTTAAATTTTTACGAAAAACTTTTTTATTAATGAATATTTTTATGTGGTATTTTACCCAGGGTTCAAGAGTCATCTGGTTTGATCAAAAATGGCAACATTTTTTGTCACCGTATTTTTCCTTGGCCCCCATTGGCTAATTTAGATTTTCAGTCCTGGATTAATTATTTATTGTTCGATTTGTATAAAACAAAGTTCATATGCTCCGTGGTCCAAAATGTCATTCTTTTTGTTACTGGTACATTTTCCTTTCGGCAACGGAAGTGACGTAAATTTAGCAAAAACTACAATTTTGACAGTTCGGTACCACTTTTTGAAAGCAAATATTATTTTTTTCAAATCTGGTATGACTGAAAGGGTGTTCCCTGTAAAGGCGCAGAAAACATCGGGCTCAGTTTTTTTAATTTCGATTTTGTTTTTGGGTCATTTCGATTTAAAGGTGAAACAAGAGCATCGCTAACGCAGCAATATACGTCCACATTCCTGTTTTGTTTGATATGGTCCAGTTTGCATTGAGGGTCTGTGAAATAAAACTGGGTTGTAGGACTGCTATCAGTATAACATTTCGTTCACATTAACAGAACACAATTTTTATTTTAAAACAATCGATGTCTTTATTCTAAAAGCATGACGTTTTTTTTTTGTTTTTTTTTGCTTGATTGATAACGATAAGAGAATACTTGTGGAAACGTCGTGCTTTTAGAATAAACTAGTGATTGTATCCCATAAAAACTGTGTTCTGTTAATTTGTTCCCTGATCGCTAAATGCCACTTAAAGAATAACTAGAAATGGGCGTGGCTCTGCCCCTGGGGGTCGGGCATGCACCAAAAACAATAGGGATCTTCCTTGGGGTATAAGGAATAAGTATACCAAGTTTGAAGAAAATCCAGTAAGAATTGCGCCCTGTAGGCGACACAAAGACACACGAAAAGAAAATGGGCGTGGCTCTGCCCCTGGGGGTTGGGCATGCACCCCAAACGATAGGGATGTTCCTTAGGGTACAAAGAATGTGTATGCAAAGTTTCAAGATTATTAGTTAAGAAATGTGGCCTGTAGACGACAAACAAACAAATACTAGAAATGGGCGTGGCTCTGCCCCGGGGGGTCGGGCATGCACCAAAAACAATAGGGATCTTCCTTGGGGTATAAGGAATAAGTATACCAAGTTTGAAGAAAATCCATGAAGAATTGCGCCCTGTAGGCGAACCACAGACACACACACACACACACACACACACACACACATACATACATACACACACACACACACACAGACTGCTTGATTGATAACGATAAGAGAATACTTGTGGAAACGTCGTGCTTTTAGAATAAACTAGTGATTGTATCCCATAAAAACTGTGTTCTGTTAATTTGTTCCCTGATCGCTAAATGCCACTTAAAGAATAACTAGAAATGGGCGTGGCTCTGCCCCTGGGGGTCGGGCATGCACCAAAAACAATAGGGATCTTCCTTGGGGTATAAGGAATAAGTATACCAAGTTTGAAGAAAATCCAGTAAGAATTGCGCCCTGTAGGCGACACAAAGACACACGAAAAGAAAATGGGCGTGGCTCTGCCCCTGGGGGTTGGGCATGCACCCCAAACGATAGGGATGTTCCTTAGGGTACAAAGAATGTGTATGCAAAGTTTCAAGATTATTAGTTAAGAAATGTGGCCTGTAGACGACAAACAAACAAATACTAGAAATGGGCGTGGCTCTGCCCCGGGGGGTCGGGCATGCACCAAAAACAATAGGGATCTTCCTTGGGGTATAAGGAATAAGTATACCAAGTTTGAAGAAAATCCATGAAGAATTGCGCCCTGTAGGCGAACCACAGACACACACACACACACACACACACACACACACATACATACATACACACACACACACACACAGACAGGGGCGACGGCATAATACGTTCACATTATGAATGTGGACGTATAAAAAGGTGAAATAATGAGCTATTTATAACCCATTCAGGCTTTTCATGTTTTAATATATTTCTTCGCAACTTTCATGAACTTGTAGCAATAATCCATACGAAGAGAATGTATGTGAAAATTAGTTTGTAATATGAGCAGTTGCCGAGAAATGGGCAATTTTGCAAGTGTCACTTTTTACGCTAGTTTGCCTGTAAAAGAGTCAATTATTATTGGATTTTCATAAAAGTGATACCAATTGATGCGAAATGTCAATTTTGACTAGGTCAAACCAATTTAACATTTTCAATGTCACCGGAAATGACGTAATTTGGGCAAAAACTGTATTTTTAGCCTTCAAAACAGATATTTTATTCAAATGAGTCTTATTTGTAATATTTTTAAAATTATGATATTTGATTCCAATCAACAAATAGATTGAACCCATACGATCATACAGATACCAGAAACAAATAATATATTCAGATGAGTCGTATTTGTTATTTGTTTAAAATTTGGATATTTGATTCCAATCAACTAATAGAATGAACCCATACGATCATATAGATTTTCAACAGGTCACTTTTCAAGGTTTTTGGTCCATAAAAGTGTCAATTATTATTCAATTTTCATAAAATGTTCACTGTGTGATACGTAATGCCATTTACAATTTCATACAAGTAATTTATGATTTTCATTATCACCGGAAGTAACGTCATTTTGGCAAAAACTGTATTTTTAGCCTTCAAAACAGATATTTTATTCAAATGAGTCTTATTTGTAATATTTTTAAAATTATGATATTTGATTCCAATCAACAAATAGATTGAACCCATACGATCATACAGATACCAGAAAATGGTTTCTAACTTGTACGGTTGCAGAGAAATAGACGGTTTTCTACAAGTCACTTTTCAAGGTTTTTGGTCTATAAAAGTGGCAATTATTATTTGATTTACATAAAATGTTCACCATTTGATGCCTTTTGCCATTTCTGATTTCATAAAACTAATTTAACATTTTCATTATCACCGGAAGTAATGTAATTTTGTCAGTATCACTTACATTTAACAAATGTATACAATGAATTGATATTGACGGATTTGGTTGATTCTGCGTACATTTTATTTGATGTGTGCAATGCTTATATGGAAACCTGTTTAATGGTTTCATCGGTACCGGAAGTGACATATGTTCAAGGGTAACGGGGTACCGGTGAAACCCGTCATTACTGCGTCGCAGTTCTAGTTGAACAGTTGTTTTCGTTTTTAGTAAATTAATTTTCATTATTGTAAAACTACAGTAAATAACTACAATGGTATATGTAATACCACTTATATTAGTTTTGTTATCATGTGTATAATAACATTTTTTTATCCATTTTGAAAAGTACAGAAAAGTAGTGAATTTGATATACAACAAAAAATGACGTGGTGCCGTAGCAGTACCATTCTGCCACGGCATTTTTCATTTTTTTGTGCCGTGGTAGAAAATTCTTAATTTCGAGGACTGAACCTACCGCTAAGTTAGCTGACTTTCTAATGGGAAATTAAAATGCGAAAAAAATCTTAAAAAGTGATCCTGACAAAATTGGTTATTTCTCAACAAGGGATGATGCTAGAAGCTATTTTTATATGCCCACATTGAAATGTGGACGTATATTGCCGTCACCCCCGTTCTTGTGAACGCTCTAATGCCAAAAGTTATCATCCAATTGTTTTAAAATTGATATATGTTGTTTACATTAGTGAGATGAAGAAGCCTATTTAATTTCAATATTTTCCGTTTATTACGTCTAGAGTTATGGCCCTTGTTTCACTGTGTTGAACTTTGTGAACCCTCTAATGCCAAAAGTTAACATACGATCTTTGTGAAATTTACATGCAATATTTAAGTTAGTGAAACGAAGAAGCCTATTGAATTTCAACAGTTTCTGTTTTTTACGTCTAGAGTTATAGCCCTTGTTTCACTTTATTGAATCTTTTGAACGCTCCAATGCCAAAAGTTATCATTTGATCATTGTGAAATTTATATGCATTATTTAGATTAGTGAAACGGAGAAGCCTATTGAATTCCAACAAATTCCGTTTATTACATCTAGAGTTATGGCCCTTGTTTCACTTTATTGATCCTTGTGAAAGCTCTAACGCAAAAAGTTATCACCCGATCTTTGTGAAATTTATATGCATGATTTAAATTAGTGAAACGAAAAAGCCTATTGAATTTACAACAATTACTTCTAGAGTTATTGCCCTTGTTTCACTTTGTTAAATCTTGTTAATGCTTGATTGATGATAGTTATCATCCGATATGTATGAAATTTATATGCATCATTTAAATTTGTGAAACGGGTCTATTGAATTTCAGCAATTTCCGTCAATAATTTCTAGAGTTATGGCTATTGTGAACATTTGAATGACAAAAGTGATCATGTGATCTGTATGAAATTTATATACATTATTTAAATTAGTAAAACGAAAAAGCCTGTCAAATTTCAACAATTTCTGTAGATTACTTCCAGAGTTGAGACTCTTGTTTCAGTTTGTAGAACCTTGTAAACCCTCAAACGACATAATTTATAATCTGATTTGTATGGAACTGTCTTGTAAAGGCCCCCAATGACCTACAAAGGAATAAATATGCGACAACCCTTGACGACCGCTCGGACGATTTAGCTGCTGTGGGCGTATGTTTTGTTGCCTGGCAACCTATCTTTGGACATCTATATGATCGTATTGATTCAATCTATATGTCCATTGAGAGTCAAATATCATAACGTTAAACGAATAATAAATATAACTCACTTCAAAAGAAATGTTTGTTTTTGAAGCTAAACATACAGTTTTTGCCAAAATGACATTACTTCCGGGGATAATGAAAATGATAAATTAATTCTATAAAATTATAATTGGCATAAGGCATCACATGGTGAAACTTTTATGAAAATCGAATAATAATTGCCACTTTTATAGACCAAAAACCTTGAAAAGTGACTTGTAGAAAATCATCTATTTCTCTGGAACCGTACAAGTTTGAAACCATTTTGTGGTATCTGTATGATCATTTGTGTTCAATCTATTTGTTGGTTGGAATCAAATATCATAATTTTAAAAACATTACAAATCAGACTCATTTGAATAAAATATCTGTTTAGAAGGCTAAAAATACAGTTTTTGTCCAAATGACGTCATTTCCGGTGACATTGTACATTTTAAAATGGTTTGACCTAGTTCAAATTGGCATTAGGCATCAAATGGTAAAAAAGAATTGAATACCGAATGATAATTGACTATTACAGGCAAAATAGCGTAAAAAGGTACTCATGCAAAAATGCCCATTTCTCGGTAACTGCTCATATTACAAACTAATTTTAACATACATTTTCTTCGTATGGATAATAGCTACAAGTTTATAAAAGTTACGTAGAAATATTTTGAAATCTAAAAAGCCTGAATGGGTTGTAATAATAGGTCGATTTTACACCTTTTTTCACCTCTTTGCTCGAAAATGAAATTAAAATTTAAAAAACTGAGCTCACAGTTTTTTGCGCCTTTAAAGGGCACACTCTTTAAGATATATCAGTTTTAAAAAAAAAATAATATTTGCTTTCGAAAAGTTGTACCGAACTGTCAAAATTGTAGTTTTTGGTAGAATTACGCCACTTCCTGTTATGACAGATAACTCTATCGGTAAGAAAAAAAAAGACAATTGAGATAACGGAGCATATGAACTTTGTTTTATACAAATCAAACAATAAATAATTAATCTAGGACTGAAAAACTGAATTAGCCAATGGCGGCCAAGGAAAATTAGTGAGACAAAATTTTTTCACATATTTGCTCAAGTGAGATGACTCTTTAATTCTGTGTAAAAGATGACCCCAAAATATTCATAAATAAAAAAAAAATTTGTAAAAATTTAAATTTTCTAAATTTGGCGCTTAATATCTGCAAAGATTTGCCGAAAATCAAAAGTAGCGTAGCTATGTGCCTTTTCCACGGCTATGCCAAAATGTATCGAAAGTTAAAATCCAACGATTATTGTTAAAATTACTGCAATATTTTTAAAAGCGACAGCTGTACTTGTCAGGCCCTCCGTTCTGCATCACTGACGAGGGGAAACCACGCTGGGAAATCTGGATAAACTTTCTCGGCCAATTCAGGGATCGAACACCCGACCTCCAGGCTAGCGAGCCAGTGTCTTGCCCACTTAGCCACCATGATCCCCTTGTGTCGTGAAATGATCATTTTGAAAATTAAACAACCCTAAATTGCACGGTTATTAATAAATGAAATGAAATAGGCTTTAAAGATGGGTTCCCAGAAAAGTATTTATCAGGTGGTTATTTCCAATAAAAGTATGGTGATTTTGGAATAAATGGAAAGTAGAGATATCCAATCTTACTAGAAAAATACTGGATTCCCCGATAAACACTCATGGAGCGTATACAGGACAAAAATGTAGGGGTTCCCCTAATCAACAGCCCGACGATTAGAAATTTCTGCACACCTGATGTAAAAGGTCACACACCTGGTTTGATCGAATTTTTATAGCAGGACATTCCTTCACAATTACAATGTTTGAGAAGGATTTGAAGCAAAATTATGACAAATTAATTAGTTTGAATATTTTTTTAGTCCATATATACGATTAAATCACTCACTTTGTATGCGGGAATCCATCTTTAACGTCCTGCTGTTCTGCTTCTACTGGGCCAATTAAGACAGGCATACGCTATACAGAATGCTATGAGGGAAATTTTGCCCGGGCAGCGGCACTATGGCCTACTCTTATATCGAATTCCAACTGCCAAGTGACTAAACGTGGACACCAATTTATAGACGTAGCATTACCGCATCAAGATTTTATTTAACAGATAATGTGTTTTTCTCTTTTTTACTGCATGCAGGCTGCTTCAAAGGTGAAAAAACTTTTTAATTTTTCAAAATCGGTCTATTAATAAGTTTTCTATGAACATTTTCCTCATCGTATAAAGCGGCATTTTTGTGATAAAATCTATAGGCAAAACACGCCCTCGAAATAGGGCATTTTGAGGCTAAAGCATGTCTTTTAAAGATCCTACAATAACTCTGGCAATATCAAGAGCAATGAGTTGAAATTTTGCAGCCCAGATGAAAAATGGATGATGAGTTCAATTATATCGTCAAATTGCCGCTACAACACAGGCCTTCCGTGGAATGGTGGCCATCTTGGATTTCCTTTAAAACGACCATTAAAATGTACTAAAATCATTAAGTCAGCATCAAATGACACTGCACTGTTATTCAAATTGCTTAATTTTGCACTCAATAAAATTAGATTGATCTTATTCATGACTTCGTAGAAAAATAGCGGCCATATTGGAATCCAAGATGGCTGACTTGCCAAATTCGGACACAGTCCGGTGTCATTTATTCGATGCTCAAAATATGGGTTGTAATATATTAAATTAAAGGTATTGAGGAGTACATAACAGTTTCCAAATGTCCAATTACCACCTGAGAAAATATAACATGTTAAATAAGGAAATTGTTTTTTAACATTGTTCATATTGTTCAAAATTTCAAAGTTATTTGAAGAAATAGGTCTGTAGCGTACAGAATGTCACAGAGTCCTAATGCGCATACCGTACTGGACCAATATGGAAAAAGGATGCTGCATTTCTTAAGTGTTTATGCTGAACATTTATGTAATAATAATATGCACAGTCCGGAGACAGGTTCGTGTTTGATTAAAAATTAATATTGATAATATTCTTCCTTGTACGGCTTAGCTTTAATTGTTTTGCTATTGGTCTACAATCAAAAATGTGAGACCCCTATTGGCTTCTGCAAGTTCTGCCTATAGCCACAACTCGCCCGCGAGCAACCCTTTAATTAAATTATTTGTGCTTAAAAACAATAACAGAATACTCGTCAAAACGTTGTGCTATGTGTGTAAAAACCAGTGATTGTTTCCCATATAAACTGAGTTGTGTTTTTATACCCCCAAATTTTCATGTGGACGTATATTGTCATCGCCCCTGTCCGATCGTCCGTCCGTCCAAAATTGTTTGTGAACAGTCTACAGGTCACAATTTTTATCCGATTTCAATGAAACATGAAATATAGGTTTATCACCCTAAGATCTCGATTCCTTTCGATATTGGCATGTATCAGACTGTAACTTCATGGATTATGGGCCCTGATTGTACGAAAAATCATGTTTTTAGCTTGTGAACACTGTAGAGGTCACAATTTTTATCCGATTTGGTTTAAACTTAAAATGTATGCTTATAACCCAAAGATCTCAGTTCCTTTCAATATTCGTGCATATCGGAACATCACTTCCTGAATTATGGCCCCTGATTGTATGAAAAATCGCGTTTTTAGCTTGTGGACCCTATAGAGGTCATAATTTTTATCCGATTTAAAAAAACGTATTATTATATCACCGTTAAACCCTAAGGACGGCTGAGTTTGAATTTCATGAAAATCGGCCCAAAACTGACTGACAAAATGGCCGGCGTTCGTTCTCAAATAGCGTAAAAATATGGTATATCAAGGTTGTGGACCCTATAGAGGTCACAATTTTTATCCGATTTTGTTGAAACTTGAAATGTAAGTTTATAACCCAAAGATCTCGGTTCCTTTCGATATTCGAGCATATCGGACAGTAATTTCCTGAATTATGGCCCCTGATTGTACGAAAAATCGTGTTTTTAGCTTGTGGACCCTATAGAGGTCATAATTTTTATCAGATTTAAAAAAACGTATTATTATATCACCGTTAAACCCTAAGGTCGTCTGAGTTCGAACTTCGTGATAATCGGCTGAAAACTGACAGACAAAATGGCCGCCGTTCGTTCTCAAATAGGGTAAAAAATATGGTATATCAAGGTTGTGGACCCTATAGAGGTCACAATTTTTATCCGATTTTGTTGAAACTTGAAATGTAAGTTTATAACCCAAAGATCTCGGTTCCTTTCAATATTTGCGCATATCAAATTGTAATTTCCTGAATTATGGCCCTTTATTGTAGGAAAAATCACTTTCGTCTTAGCTTGTTCTCTATCCATCTCACGAAAATGTGGGCGTTATCCCGCCTGGCAGCCGCTGGTTTAATATTTTAATAAGAGATAACTATAAACAGATACTACCCACATTGCAAAAAAATCATATTTACACAATTATTAATTTTATTTTTTGTCAAGATCAAAGAGATCATATTTTAAATAAGTTACATTTTAATCAAATGATAATATTGATACTTGTGTAGCCTACCTGATTATTGAGAAAATGTTTGGTAAATAAGCTTAATTATAGTTTTAATAATTTTATTAATATCTATAATTAACTAATTTGTGAGACATACGAGTTTATCTTTCGGTTTCAAAAACCACGTTTAGTCAAATAACCGTCTTTTGTTTATATCCCACCTTCCACCCCTACAGCTGAAATGTCACGCGAACTTGTCCAATTAGACGCAACAAAATCAATCACGTGACGTAAACAAATTCGCGTCATTGGGGAGCGTCATTTTGCTACAAATGGAATCACCCACGAAAATAGAAAATGCTGATATTTATGCGTATATATAGTGAGTAACATTGCACCCGGGCAAAAAAAATTGAAAAATAAAGGGAAATAAATTGAAACTTGTATTGCTGTAATCGAATCGACTCCCCGCTCCAGAAGTTTAAAATACGGATCATTTCATTATTTTATTTTAAAACTTGAAAGATATTTCTATAGTTCAAAGAGCTAGAATCAGACATGATTTTTTCCCGCTTTAAAGCGGATTTCCGCGTTTTGTCCCGTCTGGTTCTGATTTTTAGCGGTCGGTTCCGATTTTTGACAAAGCTTTTGTTACGATATTGTTCCGTTTTAATTCAGGCACCTTGTTTCAAAAGCGTAATATCATAATAAAAAAATCATTAATTTTTCCTGATGAATTTCTAACTGGTTAACTCCAAAATATCTATCCATAACTTTAAAATCTGCTAACCGGATGTCAGCGATTTAAACATTAACAGTACGGTACCGTAGACTCACGCAAGATTGAACGAGATCGCCTGTCACTGTGTACAAGTAACATAGAGTTTCTCTATCGTAACATATCTATGATTGTACGTAATCGTCGTCAGTTCTTCCGCGCTATGGCTAATGTCGTAGATCTAGACGCCAACACCAAACTATTAGACAAAGGACCTTAAAATGTATGGAAGTGGAAATGGTTGAAACGGAAAGTGGAAGGTGAGCTTGTGAGACGTTCTATTCGTAAAGTCAATGCCCGAAGAGTCGTGAATTATTAATATTAATTACAGTCGGAGAGAGGGGGATGGAGAAGTTTAGAGCAAAACATTCTAGTCTAGAAAATTATACAGGGACAATCAAAAGATCGCATCCGTAGTTCAAACATTATTTTTTTTGTTAGTAAGCATTCTGTAAATGGAAGAGAAATAAATTAAAGTTAAGCCAAAATTTGTAGTATGAAATGAAATGAAATGGGGTTTAACGTCCTACTGTTCTTCTCCTAACCTGGGCTAATGAAGACGGTTAAAAAAAACATTGTAGTAAATTAGTAGACAAATACAAGAATTTTAAAATTCATTATCAGAACACCCCCCCCCCCCTTTACTTTAAAATCGCCTTTGGCCCCCATAACACACTGGCGTTGCCCCTGGACACGCCCCTCCTCCCCACTCCGAGATTTTTTTTCCAGATTTTTTTTCCAACAGCTAAAATCATGTCTGTAGAATAAAGTCACCTAGCAGGGACATCAGGTGTTTCCATATCAGACAAAATCAAAACCATTGCTATTGACAAAATTGCGCAAACATGAAATCCCAAAAATGTCAGAAACTGTTCGAATATAACATATTGAATACATGTAGGTCTTCTGTCGGAGATTTACTTTTTCCCCTCCAGATTACGACACTTAAAGGTTCGGTCTAATACATGTATCTCCAGACCGCTTGAATTAGGTTAAAAGGTGAATTATCAATAATGGCTTTATGATCTGGATATCTGTCTATGTTTTAAATTTGAGCTTGCTAAGATTTAATGTAACAAATAATGAAACGGGCTGAAGAGTGAAGTTGAATCAACTAATATACTGCTAAAATATAACGAGAACCATTCCCCCTGGCCAAAAGGTAATCTAAAGATAAAAAGATATTGCTGAGACTGTATTGCTGGAATCAGATTTACTTTCCGTTGCAAAAAATCGATCAAGTAGTTTAAAACCCAGAAGCATCAGAAAATGAGTAGAAAATGGTTGGAAAAATGCTGAGAAAATATCGAACAATAAACTGAGATAACTTGTAATGAATCTTATATTTTTGGAATCGGATTGATCTCAGTTATTCGAATATTTAGATCAAGTTTCTAAGTTTTAAAAATTACCATAAAAAAAATGTTGTGCAATCATCCTTCGAAAATAGGAAACCAATTCAGGAAACAGCGACTTATTCCGAGTATTTCCAAGCCATTAATGCGGATTTTTCACTCGTAAATTACTTTGTCGAGTTAAATGAATCGATCGACTTTCATTCCAAATATCATGAAAATCGTGCTTTGATCCCTCATTTCTCCAAGGGGAGGTAAGTTAGAAAATTTCTAAAGACATTATTTAAGTTAAATGAATCAGGTCTACTTTTATTCCAAATTTCATGAAAATCGTGCTAATATTAAAGAAGTTGTCATATTTATTTTTACTTCCGAAATAATATGTCAATGACGTAATTTTTGAAGTTTGAAAATAGCAAATTTAAAGTAAATGTTTCAAAGTACCCAAAGAAATATGAATATGTAAAATAGGTCAAATATTTTTAAAGTTACAGCTATGTAGGTTAATTCTTTCGTCATTAACATTTGGTGATTTCGGATTTGTAAAGCGTTTCGAAAATATGTATTCGAAAGTCAACATCCATTCTGGGAGACAGGTTAAAGATTTAGAAAGATCCAACGATTAGATTCTTGGAGATAAGCTTGACAGAATCTTAAGAAAGAAATTGCCCTGTAAACAACTTTGTCGGCGTGAAAAACATCAAATTTTGAAATACCAAAAATTTGTGCCTGAGCCGGGCTATCTAGAAATGTAATAATTTCAGTAATAGGAGACAGATTCTCACAGCCACGACCTATTGTGTATGTTTTCAAGCCCATTAATGTGGATTTTTCATTTTCAATTCAAAATGGCCTTCATCATTTGCCAGAAATCAAAATTCTAAGCTCTACATTTTATCGGCTTTCCTTCAAGGATTCAGAAAATATAATTCCCTTGTCTGTAAGTAAAATATTAGTGTTGAAAATCGGATCGAGATTTGTGATCCGAATACTTTTGTTGGCTATCCGAATACTATTCAGATAATTCGGAGACGTGAAATTACATCAAAAGTTCATATACCGGTACTCATAATTTCTTACTTGTTTCAATGTTTATGAGTGTCTGTGTATGCCGAGTATGAAATCGTACTTTCGATTTGCAAATTATTTGAGCCGCGAAGAACAAAACGTGCCTACCTTTAGCCGTAATTATTAAGACTATCTATGACATCGGTCTGACATCACAAAAAATCAATGAGGTGAAGGAATTTGTATAGTATAACTACTCCAGTTATTCGCACCCTCCCACTTATCATTTTGCTCAATCAACACGAATGAAAAAAGTAAAATAAAACCATGTGCCATTTATTCGGCAAGGTCGTTTGCCTCATTCTGATAATCTACTACTATTGAACCAATCAGTGAGTGGGAATATACGTGACCTAGGTCGTTATGAATAAATTTCATTGTGGGAAGTCAAAACACGGCCTAAACTCGTATACCGTAAACTAGCGCAGGGAATGAATGAATATTTTTTTTATTTAGACTACTGTTTTCGTTGCACTGCATTAATAATTTTATTAGTTACTATCACTAAATAATACGCATAATGTTGACATTTATGCTAACTGCGTACGTGATCAATTGCATTGGGGAAAATTTCAAAGTAATCAGACGTTAAAATGGCTAAATATAGAGCATACGGAATGTCAGAATATATTGTAACGAATAGTAAACGGATAGTAAAATGATTCGGATAACAATTATTTTGTATCCGTTAACGAATATCCGAATAATAGTTTCAACACTATAAAATATCCAAAAAGCCTTAAGGACATTTCACATTTCAAGATATTGGCACTTCCGGATTGACCTACAAACTCCATTTTTTGTGTACGAATCAGTAGTGTCGTAGCTAGTACAGAAAAAAATAATTCAAGGTAATCTGACCTATAGTTCATCAATTGTTTGGAAAAGTTTGATCCTTTATTTCTCCAAGGGAAGATAAGTTGGAAAATTTCTAATGACATCTTTCATGTCGCATTTATTCCAAAATTCAACAAAATCGTGCAAATATTAAAGAAGTTGTCAATTTGGTCTCAACTTCCGGTTCGAAATCACAGCAACGAATTTTCGAAATTCGAAAATCTGAAATTGCAGATGAAAATGCATTTTTTCAAGGTACTCAAAAAAATAAGCCAATAATCCACAAAGTTACGACTATGCATTGTCAATTTTTGAGTTCGTAAATTTTGGTATTTTCGAATTTGTAAAATGTTTTGAAAATATATTTAATCAACGTTCGCCTCCCATTTTTGGGGGGGTAGGTCAAAGTTTCAGAAAGATCCTATGGTTAGATTCTGAGAAATCTGATTTGCAGAATAATAATAATAATCTTAACAGAAACAATAAGCTTTCATATGAAATAATAAGAACTATATCTGCGAAGCAGATATTAAAGCTTTCATATTCACAATCACTTCCTGTCACATGTCATGGGTCATATAAAGAATCTGAACAAGATAAAAAAAATCATTAAAATGGATTTTTCACGTTTCAAGGTGGTGGTACATCCGGTTCAATCGGTTCAAGAAGTTGTCAAGTTGGTCTCAACTTCCGGTTCGAAATCACAGCGACGAATTTTTCAATAAACAACATAATTTGTACATGAATAACGAATTATATGCGAATTTATGTTGTGATGTCATTCTGTATACATGTAGAATTTTTATACGCCCACTTTTTCATATGGACGTATATTGTCGTCGCTCCTGTTTGTCCGTCCGTCCACAATTTGTTTGTGGACACTCTACAGGTCACAATTTTTATCCGATTTCAATGAAACTTGAAATATAGGTTTATCTCACTAAGATCTCGGTTCCTTTCAATATTGGCATGTATCGGACCATAACTTCATGAATTATGGCCCCTGATTGTACGAAAAATCGTCTTTTTAGCTTGTGGACCCTCTAGAGGTCACAATTTTTATCCGATTTTGATGAAACTTGATGTGCATGTTTATAACCCAAGGATCTTGGTTCCTTTCGATATTCGCGCATATCTGATCGTAACTTCCTGAATTATGGCCCCTGATTGTACGAAAAATCACGTTTTTGGCTTGTGGTCCCTCCAGAGGTCACAATTTTTATCCGATTTAAAAAAACGTATTAATATATCACCGTTACACCGTAATGAAGGATGAGTTCGAATTTCGGGAAAATTGGACCAAAACTGAGGGACAAAATGGCTGCCGCTTGTACGCGAATAGTGTAAAAATATGGTATATCAAGGTTGTGGACCCCGTAGAGGTCACAATTTTAATCCGATTTTGATGAAACTTAAAATGCATGTTTATAACCTGATGATCTTGGTTCCTTTCCATATTTGCGCATATTGAATCGTAACTTCCTGAATTATGGCCCCTGATTGTACGAAAAATCACCTTTTTTTAGCTTGTGGTTCCTCTGGAGGTAACAATTATTATCCGATTTAAAAAAACGTTTGATTATATCACCTTACATCGTAATGAAGGTTGAGTTCGAATGTCAGGAAAATCGGACCAAAACTGCCGGACAAAATGGCAGCCGCTTGTACGCGAATAGTGTAAAAATATGGTATATCAAGGATGTGGACCATGTAGAGGTCACAATTTTGATCCGATTCGATTTTGATGAAACTTGATGTGCATGTTTATAATCTTGGTTCCTTACAATATTTGTGCATATCGGATTGTAACTTCCTGAATTATGGCCCCTCATTGTACGAAAAATCGCCTTTTTTCGCTTGTGGTCCCTCTGAAGGTCACAATTATTATCTGATTTCAAAAAACGTTTGATTATATCACAGTTACACCGTAATGAAGGTTCAGTTCGAATTTCGTAAAAATCGGACCAAATAGTGTAAATATCTGGTATATCAAGGTTGTGGACCTTCTGAAGGTCACAATTTTGAGCCGATTTTGATGAAACTTGAAATGCATGTTTATAAACAAAGATCTTGGTTGTTTTTGATATTCGCGCATATTGGATCGAAACTTCATGAATTATGGCCCCTGATTGTACAAAAAATCTCATATTTAGCTTGTGGACACTCTAGAGGTTACAATTTTGATCCGATTTTGATCAAACTTGAAATGCATGTTTATAACCCAAAGATCTTGGTTCCTTTCGATATTTGCACATATTGGATCGAAACTTCCTGGATTATGGTCCCTGGTTGGTCGAAAAATCACATTTTTAGCTTGTGAATTCTCTAGAGGTCACATTTTTTTTTTCGATTTTAAAAAACGTTTAGATCACTGTTCCACCATAATGAAGGTTGAATTGGAATTTTGGGAAAATCGAAATGAAACTGCCGACAAAATGGCTGTTCTTTGTATGCAAATTGTATATATAAGTATGTAATTCTAAGGTTATGGACCTTCTAGAGGTCACAATTTTTATCCGATTTTGATGGAACTTAAAACATATCTTTATATTCCAAAAATCTCAGTCCCTTTTTATATTTGCGCATTTCAGACCATAACTTTCTGGATTATGACCCCTGATTGTACAAAAACTTGTTTTTGTTTTTAGCTTATTTGCTATCCATCTCTTGCAAAATGTGGGCGTGTCCTGCCTGGCAGCCGCTGGTTTTTCATTTATTTGACATTTGACAATAAAATGATAGCATTCCATAACAAAACTAAGGTGTAAAAGGAAACTCGATCAACTTCGTTTGGGAGACAGAATTGCCACCGCTCGCCATATCTTTGTTGCTTATGACCTGAACAATAATTAGTAAAGTGTAGTTATTTCCTGTTCAGACATTTCTTCGCAAATTCCATGATAAAATAATAAAGGGAAAGTACGTGTTTGACTTAGAAACAGAGAAGACGAAAGAAATGAAGAGTTAAAATAAGCGGCAAAACTGAATTTTACGTGAAACCATTGGCTCTCATCATGATATAAGCGGCTGACATTTCTCACCGGTGGCGTCTCGCGTGAAAAAACAAAACGTGTGTGTTTTATTATGACTATTCTGTTTAATTACAGTTCCAGGCCCAAGCACGCATTGCAAAGAATACAGTGATAAGGATTATTTTCAAGGACCTCTTCTTACAAGTGAAGTACCTATAATTGCGCAATAATCGATATTTTAAAACTGTATCGATAATCGATTTTCAAAACGCTTACCGACGATTATCAGCAATATCAATATTTTCCGCCAGCCCTACATGTAGGTATTTTACTACCTACTTTTCTTCAACTTGTCTAATGAAAAGGGGCATATGCCATACAGTGTGCTAATAAGGGAAATTTAACCTGGAAATTGTGCCTACTCGTCATCAAATTCCAACTGTCGAGGATTCTTTTACGTGTAAAAGAGACCCAGGTTTTTAGCTCCATTCAAATGACTAGATGCTGTTCCTTGCCAGTCCCTCCATTCTGAACAAGTGGAAACTATGCTGAAAAATCCAGAGAAACTTAATCGGCCAACACCGGAACTAAACCTAGGACGTGGTTATTGAGCCAGCGCCTTACTTACTAAGCCACATTGGATGCCCATAAACCAATCAAATCATCATTATGAAACGTTTTACATACATTAACTGATAGTAATTCTGCATTTTGCTAATTAGAAATTTTTCAGTTGGACAACTTCTTAGCTTAGTTTCCATGGAAATAAAGTTTACTTAGTTCTTGATACACAGTTATTATTCCATGGCATCGACCTATTTTTAGTTGGATAAAAATTTGACTTACCTTTTCTTTGGTAGGCAATAATTATTCCACAGCACATCTCAGAAACCATTCAAGATCTCTTTATGACATACATTTAGAACGGAGCATATAACTTTTCATTCTTGATACTTTGATATTGAAATTCAAAAAACAAAAAACAGTGGTGGTAGATTGTAATGGAACTTAATTGGGTTATGTCCTATATAACCAGGTAGCATGATTTGAATGCTGTATACTATTGCTGAGGGTTTATGTTTCATTAGTATTTGCCATACATCTTAATATTATAACATGTACACTACTAGTATTTGGTTATGGTGAGAGTAACCTCATTGCAACATTGCTGTTAATAAACATAATGAATGCTGTATTATTATATATAATTCTTTCAATAAATTCTCTTTAATCTAGTATTTGGTTGTTGATTACCAAATGTAATCATAAATTTGAAGACCCCGAACACTATTTACTCGTATCTCCCTTAAATTCAGATGCAAGAAAACAGACAATCGACAACCTTCAACACAACCATAAAACAATCAATTGTCTGTTGTATGGGTCAACAAAACTTAGTCCAGAGATAAACACACTTATTTTTCAAGAAGTTCAACAATTTATTCTTTTATCAAAAAGATTTAATTCTCCATAAAACAACTTAAGTTATTTCCAGCTCTCCATATCGTACACTTGCCTAATATCCTCGCCTCTCTCAACTGGTTTGTGAGATTTGGAGATATTGGACGATTGTACATTGTACAGGCCTTACCATACCCAACTTAACATTACCAAGCAGTACTTGTAAAAAAGATTTTCACCAATATTTCCACTAAAATAATTTTTATCCGATTTAAAAAAACGTATTGTTATATCACCGTTACACCCTAAGCACGACTGAGTCCGAATTTCGTGAAAATCGGCCCAAAATTGACAGACAAAATGGCTGCTGTTCGTTCTCAACTACCGTAAAAATATGGTATATCAAGGTTGTGGACCCTATAGAGGTCACAATTTTTATCCTATTTTAATGAAACTTGAAATGTAAGTTTATAACCCAAAGATCTCGGTTCCTTTCGATATTCGCGCATATCGGTACGTAACTTCCTGAATCATGGCCCCTGATTGTACGAAAAATCACTTTCTTTTTAGCTTGTTCTCTATCCATCTCTCGAAAATATGGGCGTATCCTGCCTGGCAGCCGCTGGTTATAAAACAAAATAAAAAACAACAAATAAAAGAGTCTCTATATTATCTATTATGTATCTTATATGTTCTATATTTATGTAATTATGTATGTATGTTATAATGTGTACATGTATCTAAATCAGAGAGAGGGGTTACACATAGGCACAGCCTGTTCCCCAATCCAAATTCAGATTTAATGAATAAAAATATTGTTTAGAAAAAAAAAACCAAAATCCAAAATATGTCAAAGGAAGTGGGGTGTTGATGATTGAGTTCTTATATTTTATAATGATAATTATCTTATTACATAATTATTGTTTTTTTTGTTTTTTTCAGATTCTACAGATATTGTGGATTGTAAATTGAAGCTGATCTTGGGTTTAATATGGACCCTCATTTTACATTACTCAATTTCTATGCCAGCCTGGGAAGGAGAGGAACTAACACCATCAGATGGTGCTCCCACACCAAAACAACGTCTGCTCAACTGGATTCAGACAAAATGTCCTGATCTACCAATCAAAAACTTCACAACTGACTGGAATGACGGCCGAGCTATTGGTGCACTTGTTGATGCTGTTGGACCAGGTACAACTGATATATTTTTACTGGCCACTTTAAATGTGCCTACATGTACATTGTATAATGCAGCAATCGGTTTCTGTCCTTTGGGTTATAAGCATTGTTTACTTTCATTAGAAGAAGGTTGCTATTTCATTTTTTAAATTGACCATTTCTATCTTAAGGTATGGCTTTTTATAAGCCCACAATTTCATGTGGACATATTATGCCGTAGCCCCCGTCCATCCGTCCGTGGGTCCACAATTTGTTGTGGACACTCTACAGATCACAATTTTTATTTGATTTTAACGAAATTTGAAATACAGGTCTGTCTCCTAAAGATCTCAATTTTCATCTCATTTTGATGAAACTTGAAATGCATGTCACAATTATTATCCGATTTAAAAAAACCATTTGATAATATCACCGTTACCCGTGATGTTGGTTGAGTTTGAATTTCGTGAAAATCAGACTGAAACTACCTGATTTATGGAACTTGATTTCATGGAAAATCGCGTTTTTAGATTGTGGTCCCTCTAGAGGTCAGAATTTTTATCCGAATATATCACCGTTACACCATAATGAAGGTTGAGTTGGCATTTCATGAAAATCGGACCAAAACTGCCCAACAAATTGGACGCTCCTTGTACGCAAATTGTGTACAAGTATGTAATACGAAGGTTGTGACTCTCTAAAGGTCACAATTTTTGTCTGATTTTGATGAAACTTAAAATATATCTTTATATCTCAAAGATCTCAATCTCTTTCGATATTCGCCCCTGATTGTACGAAAAATTGTGGGTTTTTTTTGGTTTCTTTTAGCTTGTTATCTATCCAGCTTTTGCAAAATGTGGGCGTATCTTGCCTGGCAGCCCCTGGTTGAAGTTTACATGAATATTAGTGTTATTCATAAAACAACCTTTTACAATTTTCAGTCAATATGTATATTATTACCTTTAGGTTTGTGCCCAGACTGGGAAGACTGGGATCCTAAAAAGAACAAGGATAATGCCAAAGAAGCCATGGGAGCTGCTGAAAAATGGTTAGATGTACCACAGGTATTATATTTATCATTAAAACCATCTTATAACACATTCTAACTACAGTTCGTCCCCAATTTTTATACGCCCACTTCATGTGAACGTATATTGTCGTCGCCCCTGTCCGTTCGTCCGTCCGGACGCCCGTCTGTCCACAATTTGGTTGTGGACACTCTACAGGTGACAATTTTGATCTGATTTTGACGAAACTTGAAATATAGGTCTATCTCCCAAATGTCTCTGTTCCTTTCGATATTGGCATATAACTTACCATAACTTCATGGATTATGTCCCCTGATTTATGAAAAGTAACGTTTATATCTTGTGGACCCTCTAGAGATCACAATTTTGATGCGAATTTGATGAAACCTGAAATGCATGTTTATAACCCAAAGATCTTGGTTCCTTTCGATATTCCCGCATATCAGATAGTAACTTCCTGAATTATGGCCCCTGATTGCACGAAAAATCGTGTTTTTAGCTTGTGGTCCCTGATTTAAAAAAACGTTTGAATATATTACCGTTACACTCTAATGATGGTTGAGTTCGAATTTCGTGAAAATAAGACCAAAACTGCCGGAAAAATTGGCCACTCCTCGTACGCAAATAGTGTTATATCAAGGTTGTGGACCCTCTAGAGGCCACAATTTTAGCTTGTTCTCTATCCATCTCTCGCAAAATGTGGGCATATCCTGTCTGGCAGCCGCTGGTTGTATTTATTGTCTACAGGCTGCAATTCTGAATGGATCATCTTGGAACTTTGCATATTTGTTCCTTATACCGTAAAGACAGCAACTATTTATTTTAGTGCATGCCCCGACCCCCTGGGGCGGTGTCACACCCACTTTTTTGTTCATATTTTGTCTGTAAATTTAGCAAAACAAACCAAATGCTTGTAGTCTTCTTTGCCTCTTGTCATATTACAGCTATTTTATATTTCATTCTCTTCATTTTTATACGCCCACATTTTCATGTGGACGTATTATGCCGTCGCCCCTGTCCGTACGAACGTCCGTCCACAATTGTTTGTGGACTCTCTACAGGTCACAATTCTTATCCGATTTTGACGAAACTTGATATACAGGTTTTTAACTTGTGGACCCTATAGAGGTCACAATTTTTATCCGATTTTTTTTAAACTTGAAATGTAAGTTTATAACCCAAAGATCTCGGTTCCTTTCGATATTCGCGCATATCGGACCGTAAATTCCTGAATTATGGCCCCTGATTGTAAGAAAAATCGCGTTTTTAGCTTGTGGACCCTATAGAGGTCATAATTTTTATCCGATTTAAAAAACCCTATTATTATATCACCGTTACACCCTAAGGGAGGTTGAGTTCGAATTTCATGAAAATCGGCCCAAAATTGACAGACAAAATGGCCGCTGTTCGTTCTCAAATAGCGTAAAAAATATGGTATATCAAGGTTGTGGACCATATAGAGGTCACAATTTTTATCTGATTTTGTTGAAAATTGAAATGTAAGTTTATAACCCAAAGATCTCGGTTCCTTTCGATATTCACGCATATCGGACCGTAACTTCCTGAATTATGGCACCTGATTGTACGAAAAATCTCGTTTTTAGCTTGTGGACCCTATAGAGGTCATAATTTTTATCTGATTTAAAAAAACCCTATTATTATATCACCGTTACACCCTAAGGAAGGTTGAGTTCGAATTTCGTGAAAATCGGCCCAAAATTGACAGACAAAATGGCCGCCGTTCGTTCTCAAATAGCGTAAAAATATGGTATATCAAGGTTGTGGACCCTATAGAGGTCACAATTTTTATCTGATTTTGTTGAAACTTGAAATGTGAGTTTATAACACAAAGATCTCGGTCCCTTTCGATATTTGCGCATATCGAATTGTAATTTCCTGAATTATGGCCCTTGATTGTAGGAAAAATCACTTTCTTTTTAGCTTGTTCTCTATCCATCTCTCGAAAATGTGGGCGTATCCTGCCTGACAGCCGCTGGTAAAAAGTACCATATCGATCAAAGTAGGAATGTGGACGTATATTGCAGCGTTAGCGATGCTCTCGTTAGTTAATAAAGCACTATGCAACGCGTTACAGTCCTACAATTTTCACTAAACTATGAAATAATTCAGTTTGTGTTAAATTATATTTACTCTTTATTACTATGAAAAAAGATGTTTTTATAGAGAATAGCTTGTACTTATTATATATTTATTATATTATTTATTAATTTGTATATTATTGAAATTCTGGAAATGGTATAATATAGAAATCCATATTATATGTATTTTTATACGCCCACATTGGAAATGTGGTCGTATATTGCCGTCGCCCCCGTCCGTCCGTCGTCCACAATTTCTTGTGAACACTCTACAGACTACATTTATTATCTGATTGTTTTGAAATTGATATATGTTGTTGATATTGGTGAGATGAAGAAGCCTATTGATTTTCAGCGATTTCCGATAATTACTGTCAGAGTTATGGCCTTTGTTTCACTTTGTTGCACCTTGTGAACGCTCTAACGACAAAAGTTATCGACCGATCTGTATGAAATTTATAGGCATCATTTAAATTAGTAAAACAAAGACGCCTATTGAATTTCAGCAATTTCCGTTTATTACATTTAGAGTAATGGACCTTGTTTCACTTTGTTAAATCTTGTGAACGCTCTAATGACAACAGTTATCATCCAATCTATTTGAAATTGATATGCATCATTTAGATTAGTGAAACGAAGAAGCCTATTGAATTTCAGATAAATTTCCGTTAATTCACTTTGTTGTACCTTGTGAACGACAAAAGTTATTATCCGATCTGTATGAAATTTATACGATTTACCTGCTGTGGGCGTATGTTTTGTTGCCTGGCAACCTATCTTTTTTGTACATTTAATCTTTTTCACTAATATTATTTAAATCATTTTGTTGAAGTGTCACAAACTTGTTACAGACTATACTTTAAACCCCCTTTGTTGATTAATTAGTCATGACCTGGTGGACCTAGACTCAAACAATAGATGTGGGGAAAGTGAGGTGTCCACATAGAAGACGATTACATTGTATTAATTAACTTTATTGGTCAGTCTTATAGAATGAAATGGCTTCCTGCAGATTTATCAAAATCCTTTGTTAGCTTGGTAGTTTAGAAGTATTAGCATTTGTTTTATATAACATAAATCAGAGTAATTAGAATCAAAGAACATTTGCCGATAATTTGTACTTGTATTAATTTTAAAATACATATGCGTCATAATACATTATTGTCATATACCGGTAATGGTCAAGATTTGTTAAATATATTTTGCAAAGTATCACAGCGTAAGAATATAGTCCCGTGTTGACAGAAACAACTCAATGATTGGCATGTTTTTTGACCATGTGACTCACCGTTTTGCGCATTGTGGAGTGTTTCTTTCATAATGTATGGCCAGTGCTTCATGGATTGTTAATTTAGATTGCCTGAATCTGCGATTAATGAAGTAGTGTCTAAAAGGGTCATACCATGTCAATGGTGGGAACATGACCCCCTCCAAAAAAATTATAAAAAACATACGTTATAGTATATGGCCTTAAACTAAGAAATCCAAAATTTTACCTCTCTAGGTTGAAAATTTGCTGAGATATGGCCATTTGAAATTGGGGTACTGAAACAGATCATAAATTCAGTAATTTTTTTCAGGTTTTCGGATGCCTTGAACTCAGATTTCTAATAGGAGTAGGACTCTTTAACTTCGTAATCGAATACAACTTTTGGTGTAGATTATGAATTTCGCATCACACTCATTGTCCAATGCATACTGTTCACGCCACCAGGTGGCAACATGTGGAACAAATGAACTATTCACTTTTATTTTCAGGATTTCCACAGCCCCTGGCAAAGTCACTATTGTATACACAAACTCAAAAATTGGCATAGTTAAAGATACATTATGTAACTTGTAAGATTTAGATAAAGAGCTAGCCATTTATGCCATAATAGTTCAAAAATATACTCTTCAAAAAATGTAGGTTGTGATATGATAAATAGTCATGGACACTTGACATGCTTTTGGGAGTATGTTCACAAATGAAGAACTTATCGCCCCAATAGCGCCATACACGTGGGAGGGGTTCATTGTCAAATTTGACACTTCAAGGATTACAAGGAAGGGTTGATGAAAACTGCCGCTTGCTGGTATCCCTATCCATGTTTGCTTTCCTATCGGTTCTTGCATTAGATTTCCTTTTTATTGTATCTTTGCTTTAGTGTGTTACGTTTAATTTGATTGGTTGACGTGTTCGTCGACATCAACATCAACTGACAACACTGCAAGAATTGGCCGTGGCTCTGCAAGAGGAGTGGGTCAGATTGCCCCAAATCAGGATTGGGCGGTTGACTAGGAGCATGCCACGGCGAATTGCTGAATGTCTAAGGATTGGTGGAGCAATTACTCATTATTAAGACAAAAATCAAAAACGTCCATTTTCACTTTTGACAGTGTATCTCTTTGCGAATGAAATGGGGCCGTCAGATAAGCCGCTCATATGAACTGTTTATGTTCATGTGTAGGCAATTGGCCTGTTATTAACATACACTGGTTACCTCTTATAAAAACAGCAGTGCATTTCCACAGTTTTGTATTGTTTCTGAATATCCCCTACTTTTTTTATACGCCCACATTGAAATGTGGTCGTATATTGTCTTCGCCCCCCCTCGGCCGGCCGGCGGTCCAGGGTCCACAATTGCTTGTGGACGCTCCATTCTGAACATCTGAGACACGCTACCTGCAGAGAAGTATCTCAGACACAGTCAATAGCCATGATATCTATATCACGTGATCTACACATCACAGGTCATGACATTGACGTCAATGGGTCATGAGGTCAACAACACGTTACATTGTAAACAATAGGTTTATCTTCAGCATTGTTTCCTTTGCACCCATAAAGACTATATAATTCGTCCAGTCCCAACATGTTCTCTCTTCTTCTAATGATTCTTCACAAAAATAACACTACAACTCATAGAATTGACGTCGTCTTCAATGACAGCGTCTGCAAATGGTAGCTGCCATCTTGGCACTATTTTGTGCGTCCGTCGTGTTTATTTCAGATACACAATCAATTCTGTTGATGTTTTTAGCGTTGGGATTGACTAATAGTTAATTTATTTCAGTTCTAAAACAAATATTTTAAACTTTAACGCAAATTTAGAAAATAGCCAAATTCTGGCTGGGATTACTGAGCAAAATGGCCATTCACTGTATACATGCGAAAAAAAAGCTATTGATTTTCAGCGATTTCAGATAATTACTGCCAAAGTTATGGCCCTTGATAACTTCAAAAAATCTTGTGGACGCTCTAAGAGGCCAAAGTTAATATCCGATTGACTTTAAATTTATACACAGTGTTTAAGGCCATGAGATGAAGAAGCCTATTGATTTTCAGCGATTTCCGATAATTACTGCAAAAGTTATGGCCCTTGATCACTTTGAAAAATCTTGTGACGCTCTAGAGGCTAATGTTATTATCCGATTGACTTCAGATTGATACACAGAGTTTAAGGTCTTGAGACGAACAAGTATATTGATTTTCAATGAATTTTTATGACTTGAACAGCTAAATCCATGATGTTAAAAGTTTCATATACTAAACGTTAGCATGGGGCAGAACTTTATAAAAACCAAACAAATTCTAATGGTTTTCTGATAATTACTTAATAATGAGTTGTTGCTCTTAATCAGATTTTAATGTATTATAAATGTTTCATTACCGAAAAAAGTAAAAATATGCAACAACTCTTGTTGACTGCCCGAACGATTTAGCTGCTGTGGGCGTATGTTTCGTTGCCTGGCAACCTATCTTTAGCGATTTCGGAAAATTACTGCCAGACTTTAAATTTATATGCAGTGTTTGAGGTCATGAGACGAAGAATCCTATTGATTTTCAACAATTTCCGATAATTACTGCCAAAGTTATGGCCCTTGATCACTTTGAAAAATTTTGTGATGCTCTAGAGGCTTATGTTATCATCCGATTGACTTCAGATTGATACACAGAGTTTAAGGTCTTGATACGAACAAGTATATTGATTTTCAGTGAATTTTTTAACTTGAACAGCTAAATCCATGATATTCAGGGCTGCCAACAACCAGTATCGCAGCGCAATTTGCAATACATATTTTGTCCGTTGCTAATCAAAAATTAAAATCTAACGTTTTTGATTCGCAGTAACTGCGAATCATTAATATGCCTGCCGTTTTGGATATTGACAGAAAGATTATCCACAGTTTGAAGACTAGGAGGCTTTCTCAACACTTTCAACGTGTATAAAATGTCAAATAAAATTTTATAAACAAAACTGAATTCTCTGTGTGACATTTTCTTCTCGGACTACCCAGACTCAATTCATAATACAATATCAATGAATATAATACAGAGACATAACTCTATGAATAGGGACTATTAAACCGGAAATAGGGAATCAAGTAGTACCACTCACGTGAGACATGTCAATTTCAAGTAATTATATTAGTATGCATTTTGAAAGCAGTAAATCCAGTGTATCCCCCACGTATTGTAGATAAAATATAAAAAAATAAATACATGTTAACGTATTGTAAAATGATAAATCAAAGTAAGAATTCCCGTAAAATATTATTGCGCGTTTGTCTAGTTAATCGATGTGAGCCCGATTGAACAAAAATAGTAATACACGATAAAAAGCAGACGAAATTGTTTTCTAACGAAGATTTCTAAAGTAACAAAGAAATAACAATTAAAATGAGTGGGGCATCGGAAGACACTGCCAAGAATTGGCTTCAGACATAAGACCTAACCAAAAGTTTACATCACATTCACAAACTGTCACAACTACATGTGGCAGTGCTAAAAAAAAATGGAAGAATGAAATCTAATCATAATTAAAGTAATATCTAGTTATTTGGGTTGTTTTATGTTGAAACTGAAAAACTGCTAACTAATTATTAGCTTTGCTAATCAAATTCGGCAAAATTGGACTTTTTGATTAGCAGTGCTGCTAATCAACTGTGAAAAATTACCGACAGCCCTGATGATATTAAATATTTCGTATACTAAACGTTAGCATAGGGAAGATTTTAATGATTTTCTGATAATTACTTATTGAGTTGTTATTCTTTATCAGATTTTAGTGTATTATAAATGTTTCATTACTGAAAAAGTAAAAATATGCGACAACTCTTGTTGACTGCACGGACGATTTAGCTGCTGTGGGCAAATGTATCGTTGACTGGCAACCTATCTTTCGAAGAGTATAGATAATGTAAAATGAATAATTTGAAAATTTAATTCAAATTACTCTATTGCAAGCAAAGACATTAGGCTTTGAAGGTTTGACTAGACGTGTGCAATAATTTTAACCACCGTACTGGTTGTTCGAAGCTAAGTCTCGCTCCTCATGTTTTAGCTTAAATCAAAATATGACTGAACTGTTCTAATCCATTTGATATCTAATATCGGAGAAATCTGATGCCATCGAGAGTTGATATAGTATATTATGGCCTGGATAAGTTAATTAATGTCTAATTAATAATTTAGAAAACATTTTAGGTCTAAAGAAAGACCTGCAATAGCTAGGCAGATTTAACTCTTGCATAATGTATGTTTAATGTCAGATTTCAAGTGCCAATTAAAAATATAAACCATCAAATAAACAAGATGGACTTTAATGTATGTTATAGTAGGGTAATTGAAGTTTCATTATCAAACTTTTTCAGAATTTTAACCTCTGGCCCACATGGCCAAAATTGAAGGTGAAAATGGGTATATTTTGTACGTTTTCAGTGTGCATTGAATTTCGAGACTGAATATTTGGAAAAGTATATATCCCATCAACTCAGAATCTTTTGTAAATTGATAGAAGACAAACTGATATTAACTATGCCAATTTTGCAGGTTGTGTATGCAATAGTGACTTTGCCAGTGGCTGTGGAAATTCTGAAAAAAAAAGTGAATACATTTTACCACCTTGTGGCACGAACTGTGTGAATCGTACATTGCGTGTCATGCTAAATTCATAATCTACACCAAAAGTTGTCATAGATTACAAAGTTAGAGAGTTCTACTCCTATTAGAAATGTGAGATGAAAGCACCCGAAAACCTGAAAAAAATTACTGAATTTATGATCCGTTGCAGTACCCTAATTTCAAATGGCCATATCTCACCGAATTTTCGGCCTAGAGAGGTATAATTTTAGATTTGTTACCTTAAAGATACATTATGGGAGACTAGTTAAAGAGCTGGCAATTCTCACTATAAATTACCAGCGGCTTCCAGGCGGGATACACCCACATTTTGCAAGAGATGGATAGAAAACAAGCTAAAAACAAAAACAAGTTTTTGTACAATCAGGGGTCATAATCCAGAAAGTTATGGTCTGAAATGCGCAAATATCAAAAGAGACTGAGATTTTTGGAATATAAAGATATGTTTTAAGTTCCATCAAAATTGGATAAAAATTGTGACCTCTAGAGGGTCCATAACCTTTGAATTACATACTTATATACAGTTTGCATACAAAGAGTGGCCATTTTGTCGTCAGTTTCATTTTGATTTTCCCAAAATTCCAATTCAACCTTCATTATGGTGTAATAGTGATCTAAACGGTTTTCAACCAATCGAGGCCCATAATCCGGGAAGTTATGATTCAATATGTGCGAATATCGAAAGGAACCAAGATCTTTGGGTTATAAACATGCATTTCAAGTTTGGTCAAAATCGGATCAAAATTGTAACCTCTAGAGTGTCCACAAGCTAAAAATGCGATTTTTCGTACAATCAGGGACCATAATTCATGAAGTTTTGATCCAATATGCGCGAATATCAAAAACAACCAAGATCTTTGTTTATAAACATGCATTTCAACTCAAGTTTCATCAAAATTGGCTCAAAATTGTGACCTTCAGAGGGTCCACAATCTTGATATACCAGATATTTACACTATTTGCGTACGAGGGGCGGCCATTTTGTCAAGCAGTTTTGGTCCGATTTTTACGAAATTCGAACACAATCTTCATTACGCTGTAACGGTGATATAATCAAACATTTTTTGAAATCGGATAATAATTGTGACCTTCAGAGGGACCACAAGCGAAACAAGTAGATTTTTCGTACAATCAGGGGCCATAATTCAGGAAGTTACAATCCGATATGCGCAAATATTGTAAGGAACCAAGATCTTTGGGTTATAAACATGCATTTCAAGTTTCATCAAAATCGGATTAAAATTGTGACCTCTACATGGTCCACAACCATTTTTACACTATTCCCGTACAAGCGGCGGCCATTTTGTCCGTCAGTTTTGGTCTGATTTTCACGAAATTTGAACTCAACCTTCATTACGGTGTAACGGTGATATACTTATACGGTTTTTTAAAACGGGTAAAAATTTGAATTTTTCCGAAAAATTTGTTTTACAAAAAAACATTCCGTAGAAAATAATTTTACAGAGAAAAATACTGGAAAAAAAAATTTGAATTTTTTTTTGAGAGAAATTTGGGAGAAGAAATTGTTTAAAAAAATCTGAAAAGAAAATTTTCTTTGACCGTAGGAGATCGCTCGCTTGTATGTTAATGAACTTATTTCATCAGCGCTCACCTGGTCCAAAACCACACACGAGGACCAAACTCTGGGTTACTAAATAGCTACCGGAAAACTTAGAAGAGTAAACTGTGCCCGAGATTTTTTTAGAGAGCTCGCTGTGCTGCGCCGCTCCGGGAGGGATCATCGGCAGGGTGGGAAGGGGGTGGAATTGTCCAGTCACGTGACGAACATAGATCTTCCGTTCCTCAACCCATATTATTTCCACAGTCATTGTCATTAATCACAAATTACGGGATGATATACGAAAATGCAGGTTTACTTTGAAATAGTGCAAATGATACTTTTCCATCTACAATCTTCAGATCAAAGGATGCAAGTTCTTACACAGTGCAGCATAATTTGTGCAACAGAAGACATCTCGAATATCGATTGTCGGAAAAAACATTTTCTCGGGGACATTTTTTTCCGAATACGCATTCGGTGTAAGTCTTCAGCCACCAGGAAGTGGTTAAGATAGTAATGTTTTATTACGATAGTAGTACATAAAACAAATTGGTTGCCTGAGGTTCTCGGGGGGGAGGGGGGAAGTAGCCTCATCGGCTAGAGTCCTCTATTTCACAAAAAAAAACAACAATTGCTTTCTTGAAAATTTATCGATCAACCCTTTTCACAGACGTCCAGCTTACCACTTCCCGTCAATGCAGTAAGATAGAATATGTAGTTTTCTCATGGACAATCGGGCGAAAGTTGGGGTTTTCTCAAGGAAAACTGGTCAACAAGTTGGGGAAAAAAGCTCGAAAAGTAATCCAGAAAAAAATCCTGTGTGCGGCCCTCGGAATATGATGGAATATGTTGAATATTATTATGGTTCAAGTGATTATATTTGACCCTGGAATGAAAGTAAGCTCAGAAACAACGAGATGGATAGCTCTTGGAAAGGATAGACACTTTTCAGATTACAGCCTGTCCGAGAATTGTGTGGCATCCATTTCGTTTGGTGATTAGGACACATAGCGGTTAAACCTGGAACTTCAACTCGAACTATTCAGGGATTTATTAACTCGCTTTTGATGATACTTGCTGTTTTATGATGCGATTTTTTGTTACCTAGGGAGGAGTTGGCCTAGTCGTGCCTTCCACTAATTCGTACCACCCTGATGCCAGCGTTACTTGTAAGAATCAGGAGACCGGCGCAACCGGCATATAATGGGGCCCTCCAATGGCGTGTTTAATCTACTGAAACACTGAAATCTACTGAAATTTACTGAAAATTAAAATACAAAATAAAATATGGTCAATGATGGAGGTAGACTGATTGCGTCTTTTAAAACATTCAAAACATAATAAGCATCAACAAAATTTTGGAGAAAAAAAATCGGATTTTTTTTGATTTTTTGGGGGGGGGGGGGCTATTTGTAAATCAAACATCGTAATGACCTTGACCTTCATCGGCGATCACTTGGTCCAAAACCGCACACAGAGGACCAGGCTCTGGGTTACCTATTTAGGATGTTTTCCGGTATTAAGGATGTTTTCCAGTATTAAGGATGTTTTCCGGTATTTAGTGTTTTTCCGGTATTCAGTATAAAATGGTGTTTTCCGGTATTCAGTATAAAATGGTGTTTTCCGGTATATAGTATGGCACTGCTCTAACGGCTAAAGTTTATATCTGATTGACTTTAAATTTATACACAGTATTTAAGGTCATGAGACGAAGAAGTCTATTGATTTTCAGCGATTTCTGATATTTACTGCCAGAGTTATGGCCCTTGATCACTTTGAAAAAATCTTGTGGACACTCTAGAGGTCAAAGTTAATATCCGACGCCCTAGAGGCTAAAGTTATCATCCGATTGTGGACGCTCTAGAGGTCAAAGTTAATATCCGATTGACTTTAAGTTGATACACAGTGTTTAAGGTCTTGAGACAAACAAGTATATTGATTTTCAATCAATCTTTATGACTTGAACAGCTATAAATCCATGATGTTAAAAGTTTCGTATTCTAAACGTTAGCATGGGGAAGAACTTTATAAAAAAACGAACAAATTCTAATGGTTTTCTGATAATTACTTAATGAGTTGTTGCTCTTAATCAGATTTTAATGTATTATAAATGTTTCATTACCGAAAAAAAGTAAAAATATGCGACAACTCTTGTTGACTATCCGGACGATATAGCTGCTGTGGGCGTATGTTTCGTTGCCTGGCAGCCTATCTTTTGATTTAATTATGAATGGAAATCGAACAGCAAAACGGAACGTAATTCAATAAACATCTCAGGCTAGCGATGCCGTCGAGAGTTGATTATGGTCTGGGTAAGTTAATTAATGTCTAATTAATAATTTAGATAACATTTCAGGCCTAATGAAAGACCTGCAATAGGCAGATTTAGCTCTTGCATAATGTATGTTTCAGTCCATGTACTATAACATATATTTTTCATAATTTTTTGGGAGGGGGTCATGTTCCCAATAACTGAAATTTGGTCCACTTGACATGGAATGACCCAATGATATGTTTAAGAAATTGTAAGTTGTTCACTCTTCGCATACATGTATAACCCCACTAATAACTTGTCTGTTCAAAATTGCATTTAGATTGGTAATCTCTTCATCATAATTTTGTAGGGGGTTGACCGTTTAGATTTTGTGCTACGGGGATTTGAAGTTGACTGGAGTGAAAATCTCACTTCCGACACAATAATTGCTCTGCAGAAAGACACTTTACACCCCCTATCCCTCCGCTGTAATATCATCAGTATTACCCAAAACTGCTATGAAATTGCAAATTTGATCCCTTTTCTCCAATTCTAGACCAAAAAGTTAACCAAAAAATGCAGGAAGAGGGGAGAAAAAAAATTTAAGGGAAAAATTATCTATTTATAACTCGCACTATGTAAGTCCATCATGAAATAAGGGAAAATAATTACTAGTCTGAGTTCTGATGTGTGCCAAGAAATCTGATATTGTTTTGGCAAATATCCAGTATGTATCTATAAGATTGTAGACAAAAATATTTAACTGACAAAGCACTTTTATTTACCTTTCTATTCTCCAATCACCACTTACCTACAAACATGTACATGTACCTGTACCCATTAAAATATTAAAAAAAAAACCCAACTTTTATCAAGGTCCCTTCCAGTTACCTATAGGGTATTTCAAATGACAAAAATACTAGTATAGAGGTTTTGTTTAAGGTTTATCTACAGAAAGCCTAGTATGATCTAGCAATGGAGAATTAATTACTATCTAGACATGTTTATATTTAAATAATCTTTCTGCATTCACTTCAATCACATACATTTTAGTAAAGAAATGATATACAATTATGTAACCCTGACACAGTTACCAATATCTTGATGAAATGATTGATGATCTTACCTTCCACACTAAATTATTTTAAATTATCACAAGGCATATTGATTATTGGTACACTTGACACTTAAGGTTGGGTTATTGGTTTGATAATACAGATTTTATCTTGCTGTAACATGTATTTATTAAAACATGATGCTAATACAAAACTAATTTATCACAGCAAACACATATGTTTTATATTATTAGTTCAATAGGTAATGTTATTAATATACTTCTACCTGGACTATGTTAAACCATTCGTTTATACAGTTGTTCAAATACTGTAAGTTACAAGATACCATACATACAGTTAATTAGGTTATTCAATTAGAAACCCCACCTATATGGTAGTTGCATGTTACTCCCATCATCTTACTAATCAATTTACTTACTGTTTTAATTTATTTTAAATGAAATATAAATCAAATTATGTGTGTTATAGCCATCCATATGCAGTACAAGTTTCAATGAATTTTGATACATACATAAATATATATCTATTTATTATTTATTTATTATTTGATGTGAACCTGTACATCTTGAAAACCTGACATAAATTTTATCAGTCAGAACTAGAAATAACCTGCACAGCTAACTACACACATTATGGCTTGCCTAAAATAGCAGGCACACTTAGAGAGCTATCTGTAATTTTTTCTAAGCTATCGCTACCTGAGTGGCTTCTGCAATGCAGTATTATCAACTATGTGCCAACTCCACAAAGGTTTCTACAATGTCTTACATTCCATTCCATACTGTACTATGTTGTTTTTCACTTGATAAATCAGATAAAGGGAAAGAACAGTTAGCACCAATAATGTTCCGAATGCATTCCTTCTTATCATTAATGTTACCATTACATAAATAACGTTTAAACATATAAATGAAATATTAAAAAGGATAATCTTTTTATACCTTTTAATATTAATTAACTCATTCGGTCCTACTTTCGCCAGGCGTCGACCTAATTAGCTACTGAATTTCACCGACTTACGCCACCTGTCGACTACCTAATGTCTTGTCACTTTTCCTAACAACCACTGTTGTCAGCCTCTTTGATGTAAAGTTTTATTGATCAAGAAAGTTATCAAAAAGGGCCAATTAGCTTCTTCCCAAAAGTAATTATTCAATAAATGTATAGTTTGAACTAATTACTGGAATCATAAAATTTGTAGGCCACATCAAAGGTTTAGGGGTTATAAAGGTTGTAAACTCGTGAGATAATTTGTCCATCAACGGCTGCTGCTGGCCTTTTTATACGCCCACATTGAAATGTGGTCGTATATTGTCGTCGCCCCCGTCTGTCCGGACGCTCTAGAGGCTAAAATTAATATCCGATTGAATTTAAATTTATACACAGTGTTTGGGGTAATGAGACGAAGAATCCTATTGATTTTCAACGATTTCCGATAATTACTGCCAAAGTTATGGCTCTTGATCTCTTTGAAAAATCTTGTGACACTCTAGAGGCTAAAATTATCACCCGATTGACTTCAGATTGATACACAGAGTTTAAGACGAACAAATATATTGATATTCAATGATTTTTTATGACTTGAACAGCTAAATCCATGATATTTAAAGTTTTGTATACTAAACGTTAGCATGGGGCAGAACTTTATAAAAAACAAACAAATTCTAATGGTTCTATGATAATTACTATTATAAATTATAAATGTTTCATTACCGAAAAAAGTAAAAATATGCGACAACACTTGTTGACTGCCCGGACAATTTAGCTGCTGTCTGGCAACCTATCTTTGATGTACTGTTTTATTGATCAATAAAGTTATAAAAAAAGACGATCGGCTTTTCAAAAGTAGTTATCCAATAAGCGTATAGTTTGAACTAATAATTGAAACCATAAAACCTATACGTCACATCAATGGTTTAGGGGTTATAAGGTCGTGAACTCTCGAGAAAATTTGTGTCATAGGGCGCCATTATGTATGCCGGTTTAAAATTTTCACGCTCGTTCATCTAATAATTTCTGCGGTATGGAAAGTGATTCAGATTCGGAATTATCAAAGGATATTTACATGTGAATATTAATCTCAGTAATGACAAATGTTCGGGGGAAAGTGATTTTTCTGAGATATGAAACAGAAGATATACGTGATATACGACGTACCAAAAATGGCAGCCACTCTTCGTCGAATAGTAATATCCCAGCGCTCACTCTTTTAATAATTTCTTCACTATGGAAAGTGACTCCGAATCAGAATTTGTAGGATTTTTATCAAAGGATATTTAAGATGTGAATATTAATCTCAATAGTGTTCGGGAAAGTGTTTTTTCTGGGATTTTAAACGGAGAAGAAGATGACCCAGATACAACTTACTACGAAAAAAAAATAAAAATGTTCAGCAAACTAAGTTAAATTCAGTGATTTGTTCAACATTTTTAGGACATTCAAATGAGGATAAAAATAGTTTGACAATTGCTTGTGGACGCTCTATAGGCTAAAGTTAATATCCGATAGACTTTGAATTTATACACAGTGTTTAACGTCATGAGACGAAGAAGCCTATTGATTTTCAACGATTGTTTTCTGGTGTTTTCCGGTATATAGTATGGCCCCGCTCTAAAGGCTAAAGTTTATATCCGATTGACTTTAAATTTATACACAGCGATTTTCCGATTATTACTGCCAGAGTTATGACCCTTGATCACTTTGAAAAATCTTGTGGACGCTCTAGAGGCTAAAGTTAATATCGGATTGACTTTAAATTTATACACAGTGTTTAACTCGTAAACGACCCAGAGGTTTGACGTCATAACGTCATAAAAACCCACGTCATAATGCTCAATAGTATTAAAAATATAGATATGCATTTTAAAGTCATATCATTAATAAACAACTGTAGATAGACCCTTCATGTAAATGGATGAAATAATCTAAATTTAATGCCATTTTCATAAAGATAAATTTATACAAAAAATTAATTTAGACATTTCATGCAAAAATCATGTATATAATGGTTATTTCTATTTTTTTGTTCAGCTGTTGTGAATGAAAAATTATTCATCATGAATCTCTTTTAATTTAAGCTTATTTAAGTACCGTAGGCGTAATAGAAATTTGTTGATTAACTAAGCCTACTTCTATCACATTCTAGGCCTAATGCAAAACTGTAAAAATCTACACTACAGATAAAATGTGAATCACTGTCATTCAATAAGGATGGTAATCGGTCATTAGGAGAACGTTACCGAATAGGTCTAGACATATCAACGTTTTATTATCATTTTTATACGCCCACATTTTCATGTGGACGTATATTGTTGTCGCCCCTGTCCGTCCGTCCGTCCACAATTGTTTGTAAACAGTCTACAGGTCACAATTTTTATCCGATTTCAATGAAACTTGAAATATAGGTTTATCACCCTAAGATCTCGGTTCCTTTCGATATTGGCATGTATCGGACCGTAACTTCATGTATCACTAGGGACCGGGTATCATTCAGATTTGATGAAAAAACGAAAGAAACTGAGCTTACCATCTATAATCTAATACATATATTCAGTTAATAGATTGCCATGCAGAAAGTGTTAAATACCATCAAGATTCATCAAAACCGCCCAGTTTGGGTAACCGTTTAGTTTGACATTGGTTGTCTAGTTTATGAAACTAAATGGCCATAAACTGGATGACCAATATCAAAACTAAACTAAATGGTCATAAACTAGATGACCGATGTCAAAAGTAAATGGTGTTTCTTAAACTAAACGGTAGCACAAACAGGCGTTATTTGATGGATCTTCATGGTATTTAATACTTTCTGCATGGCAATCTATTAACTGAATATGTGTATTAGATTATAGATGGTAAGCTCAGTTTCTTTCCTTTTTTCATCAAATCCGAATGATACCCGGTCCCTAGTGTATTATGGCCCCTGATTGTACGAAAAATCACGTTTTTAGCTTGTGAACACTGTATAGGTCACAATTTTTATCCGATTTGGTTGAAACTTGAAATGTATGCTTATAACCCAAAGATCTCGGTTCCTTTCGATATTCGTGCATATCGGAACGTAATTTCCTGAATTATGGCCCCTGATTGTACGAAAAATCACGTTTTTAGCTTGTGGACCCTATAGAGGTCATAATTTTTATCCGATTTAAAAAAACATATTATTAAATCACAGTTACACCCTAAGGACGACTAAGTTCGAATTTCGTGAAAAGCGGCCCAAAACTGACAGACAAAATGGCCACCCTTCGTTCTCAAATAGCATAAAAATATGATATATCAAGGTTGTGGACCCTATAGAGGTCACAATTTCTATCCGATTTTGTTGAAACTTGAAATGTAGGTTTATAACCCAAAGATCTCGGTTCCTTTCGATATACGCTCATATCAGACAGGGGGATCACGTGGCTAAGTGGGTAAGACGCTAGCTTGCTAGCCTGGAGGTCGGGTGTTCGATCCCTGCATTGGCCGAGAAAGTTCATCCAGATTTTCCGGCGTGGTTCTCCCTTGTCAGTGATGCAGGACGGAGGGGCTGACAAGGAAAGCTGTCTAGTCGTTTGGATGGGACGAAAAACCGAGGTCCCGTGTACACATTGGCGTGCACGTAAAAGATCCCTTGGCAGTTGGAATTCGATATAAGAGTAGGCCGTAGTGCCGCTGTCCGGGCAAAATTTCCCTCATAGCACACTGTATGGCGTATGCCCGTCTTCATTAGCCCAGGTTAGGAGCAGAACAGTAGGACGTTAAACTCCATTTCATTTCATTTCATATCAGACCGTAACTTCCTGAATTATGGCCCCTAATTGTTCGAAAAATCGCGTTTTTAGCTTGTGGACCCTATAGAGGTCATAATTTTATCCGATTTAAAAAAACATATTATTATATCACCGTTACACCCTAAGGTCGACTAATTTTGAATTTCGTGAAAATTGGCCCAAAACTGACAGACAAAATGGCCATCTTCGTTCTCAAATAGCGTAAAAATATGATATATCAAGGTTGTGGACCCTATAGAGGTCACAATTTCTCTCCGATTTTGTTGAAACTTGAAATGTAGGTTTATAACCCAAAGATCTCGGTTCCTTTCGATATTCGCTCATATCAGACAGTAACTTCCTGAATTATGGCCCCAGATTGTTCGAAAAATCGCGTTTTTAGCTTGTGGACCCTATAGAGGTCATAATTTTTATCCGATTTAAAAAAACATATTATTATATCACCGTTACACCCTAAGGACGACTAAGTTTGAATTTCGTGAAAATTGGCCCAAAACTGACAGACAAAATGGCCATCTTCGTTCTCAAATAGCGTAAAAATATGGTATATCAAGGTTGTGGGCCCTATAGAGGTCACAATTTCTATTCCATTATGTTGAAATTGAAACGTAAGTTTATAACCCAAAGATCTTGGTTCCTTTCGATATTCGTGCATATCAGACTGTAACTTCCTGAATTATGGCCGCTGATATTTCGAAAAATCGCGTTTTTAGCTTGTGGACCCTATAGAGGTCAGAATTTTTATCCGATTTAAAAAAACGTATTATTATATCACTGTTACACCCTAAGGACGGCTGAGTTCGAATTTCGTGAAAATCAGCCCAAAATTGACAGACAAAATGGCCATCTTCGTTCTCATATAGCGTAAAAATATGGTATATCAAGGTTGTGGACCCTATAGAGGTCACAATTTTTATCCGATTTTGTTGAAACTTGAAATGTAAGTTTATAACCCAAAGATCTTGGTTCCTTTCGATATTTGTGCTTATTGAATTGTAATTTCCTGAATTATGGCCCTTGATTGTAGGAAAATCACTTTCGTTTTAGCTGGGCGTATTCTGCCTGGCAGCCGCTGGTTCAAGGAGAAACAGTAAGATTTTTAACTGTCAAAATGTCAAACAGGAATTAAACAAATGAGATAAAGTCGTCTGTTCATTAGGGAAATAACTCTCATTACGCTAGGAACGTTGCATTCGGCTAACCAGTTTTGTTGACAAAAGTCGCCATGGGTACTTAACGGTAACGTTATAGGTGTCGACAAAAGTCGCCGTGGTCAGTTAAGAGTTAAGGGCATGAGACGAAGAAGCGATTTTCGATAATTACTACCAGAGTTATGGCCCTTGATCACTTTGAAAAATCTTGTGGACACTCTAGAGGCTCAAGTTAATATCTGATTGACTTTTAATTGATACACAGTGTTTAAGGTCATGAGACGAAGAATCCTATTGATTTTCAGTGATTTTCAATTATTTTTCCCCGAGTTATTGCCCTTGATCACTTAAAAAATTTATACACAGTGTTTAAGGTCATGAGACGAAGAATCCTATTGATTTTCAGCGATTTCTGATAATTACTGCCAGAGTTATGGCCCTTGATCACCTCAAAAAAATCTTGTGGATGCTCTAGAGGTCAAAGTTAATTTCCAATTAACTTTAAATCTATACACAGTGTTTAAGGTCATGAGACGAAGAAGCCTATTGATTTTCAGCGATTTCCGATAATTACTGCCAGAGTTATGGCCCTTGATCACTTTGAAAAATCTTGTGGACGCGCTAGAGGTCAAAGTTAATATCCGACGCCCTAGAGGCTAAAGTTATCATCCGATTGACTTCAGATTGATAATTACTTCATGAGTTGTTACTCTTAATCAGATTTTAGTTTATTATAAATGTTTCATTACCAAAAAAAAAAAAAAAATATGCGACAACACTTGTTGACTGCCCGGACGATTTAGCTGCTGTGGGCGTATGTTTCGTTGCCTGGCAACCTATCTTTGTGTTATTTTGTGTTCTCTGCATTATATTGGATTAATGGATAATCCTTTAATTGGCTTAGAGAGAGACAGTGGTAGTAGTAGATAATGAATTAAAGTCTAGGGGTCAATGGGGTGTTCCCACTTAGCCGGCAGACTTTGATGTCAAATTTTGCCGCTAATCCAGAGTTGATCCTAGAACAATGGTGTTATAAACTATAGTCCATATCTTTTTTAAGACTAAAACTGTATTGATTTTAACAAATTTAACTTTTATTAAATAACATTAAATAGCTTACACATACAAAAATATATTGATTTTAACAAATTTAATATTTATTAAATAACATTAAATGATTTACACATATAAAAATGCATTACAATTTACACATTTAACTTTTATTAAATAGCATTATATAATTTATTTCCAATGGACGGCATTTGGTCTGCTTGACTTTATACTGAACTTGTAACCATTGTGTATTAAATATCGGCCACCTCGATTATTGGAGATAAAGCGAATATTAACCTTAACGTTTGCCATTTTAAAATAAATATAATTTCGACACAGATTGACCATCTATTTATATTAATATAGTGAATTGAATTCATGTTTGAAATCATAACGCTGGCATGAACTGTGTTCAAAATGTCATTAATTAGTTGGTTAATAAATTTTATTAAGAGGGATTAAGAGCTCATTAACGCTGAACACTAGTGAACAGTTCTTGAGTGACTACTTTTAAACAGACTATAGTTTTAAGATCAATCAAAGGATTAACAGTATGCCGGCTAAGTGGGAACACACCGGGTCAATTGAGTATTAAGTAATAAACATTCTAGTCTAATGGATAATACTTATTCTTCATAAAAGATGGTTAAGCACACACTCTGTTTATTAATGACATACGAGTATTTACATGAAAAATAACTTGGCATGTTGGTTCAAAATATCAGAATGAATGACATGTATATGTAGATTGTTTAAATACTCACTTTGTGATGTAATACAAACAATAAATGAATACAGGATCCATTTGAAATCCTTCAATATTCTAAAAATTGAAATTAAAGTTTTATTATAAATCAGATTTAATGCATGTTTTTATTTATTTCAGTTAATCAAACCCAATGAATTAGTCAATCCAAAAGTTGATGAGATGAGTATGATGACATATTTATCTCAATTCCCCAATGCTAAGCTTAAACAAGGAGCTCCCCTCCGACCTAAACTCAATGCAGCTCGAGTTCGTGCTTACGGTCCTGGTTTGGAGCCAAAGGGAAACCAAGTTGGTGCCCCTGCCCGCTTTACCATTGAAACTTTTAGTGCTGGTAAAGGAGCTGTTGAAGTTATGGTACTTAATCCTAAAGGACAGAAAGAACCAGTAAGTAGCACCATTTGTATTAGAACCTGATATCATAGGAAGGTCGTTAATTAAGTGTGCTGTTGAAGTCAACATCAACGAAGATAGATATGCCAGATTTTAAAAACAAAATTATTTGAAATGCATTTGGTACAAATGATAATAATAATTAGAAAAATAAAAATACTAGTGTGTTCTGATTCAAAGTTTTCCTACTTTGGTGGGAAAAGAAATGACTTTTATTCTTGTTTCATTTGTAATATATATAGTAATATCTTTATTTTATTTTATTGAATTAGTGTGAGTGTGTATTCAACAATGATAGAAATTTAACATATTCATGTGTCTACACACCTAGTATGGAGGGTGAATATAGAGTCATTATTAAATTTGCCGTCAAAGAAATTGCCAAGAGTCCTTTCATTGTGAAAGTTGAGGGTGCTGCTGGAGATGCCACTAAGGTGACTGCCTCTGGTCCTGGTATACAGAAAACTGGTGTTATTGCTACAAAGAGAACTTATTTTGAAGTTCATACTAAAGGTATAATGATAATTTCTTGCTTTTTCAAAATCTTTACAGCAGGGTTGTAATTAAAGATAAATTCATATTTATTGTCAAAGCACTGTTAAGGATGGAGATATACCGGTATGATTTGTTTTACAATAATTAACCAATTGGCACCAATACATTAAGTAGTCCATTTATTGTGCCATTGCTTAAAAACATTCATTGTTTGGAAATAGTTCATATTTTTGCTTTAAATACAGTGTCAAACCAAATGTGTAAATGTAGCAATCATCTGTTATTAATGACAAGGTAGGTTGATACATATAGAAAATGGTTTCAAACTGATCTTACGTACAGTAATATATTACCATATACTTGATTACAATATAATTACATTACAATAATATATTACCAAATACTTGAATACAATATATCGATAACCTTTCCTGAGAATATTAAATGAAGACAGATATTCTGCTGTTTTATATTTGATTTCTTCTGTTAAGGTTTTACAACTCATCTGCATTTGAGTGGCATGCTGTTTGGAAGGTTTTGAAAAGAATAGACAATAAATGTTATGAGAGTAACTAATTTTCTCTGATGTTGGTCATAGAATGTGGCAAACTTTTCATGTATGATAATTGTGAACACTTTTCCTCCAAGTACAGATTATAGTTTATAGTAGTAAAATAGTTCCAATTTCACATCATGTATATCATTTTATTTTAAACAACCCACATTTTATCTTGATGATCTTAAGTTTCGTTCTTGATTCCTTCCTAGTTGATTCACAGTCTCGCCTTAATTTCAGCATCTGGCGCTAAAGCTGTGCCAATTGCTAAAGCTGGATCTGCTGCCAAATCTAGTTCTAGGGCTGGACCTGGTGCTAAGACTGGGCCAGGTGCCAATGGTGGTGAGTCAGAAGAGTGGTATAATTATAGCAAACCACTTTTAACATTACAGTTTGATTTCTCCTCCTTTTGTCAGCGTTCTTTATTCGTTAATTTCTCTCAATTTTGTTCACACTGTTACCTAAATGAAGCCCCTTCTGTCTTTTTTTTCTTTCAAATGTGTATTCATGTATAAGAAATATTTCTATTTGTGGACTAATTGAATCATTCAAGTAACACCATTAAAAGTAATGTATTTTTATGCGCCCACATTTTCATGTGGCCATATATTGTTGTCGCCCCTTTCCATCCGTCTGTCTGTCCGTCCACAATTTGTTTGTGGACACTCAACAGGTCACAATTTTTATACGATTTTGACGAAACTTGAAATATAGGTCATCTCCCAAAGATCATGGTTCATTTCGATATTGGCATTTATCGGACCATAACTTCATGGATTATGGCCCCTGCTTGTATGAAAAATCACGTTTTTAGCTTGTGGACACTTTAGAGGTCACAATTTTCATCTGATTTTGATAAAACTTGAAATGCATGTTTATTACCCAAAGATCTTTGTTCCTTTTGATATTTGTGCATATCGGACTGTAACTTCCTAGATTATGGCCCCTGATCGTACGAAAAATCTGATTTTGATATAACTTAAAATATATCTTTATATCCCAAAGATCTCAGTCCCTGTCGATATTTGCGCATTTCACAGCATAACTTTCTGGATTATGGCCCCTGATTTTACGAAAAATCGCTTTTGTTTTTAGCTTGTTCTCTGTCCATCTTTTGCAAAATGTGGGCATCTTGACTGGCAGCTGCTGGTTATTTCGATGTCAGGCATGGTTTTATGTTGTTTTTTAATAGAATGTGTGTGCTGATGTGTTAAATGGTTATTATTTTTGATAACTTATAATCCTGTAGAAAGAAAAAAAAGCTGCTATACTTGAATTCGCTATTTTGTAATTCCTGATGTAAACTTAAACTTAAAACTAATTGAGAGATCTAATTCAGTTGTTTTTTTCCTTTATTCAAGTATGGTGTAGCTTTATTTATATTAACCATAATTTTCTTACAGCATAAAACATGTACTTAAAAGCTAAGGAAGGGGGTGAATTATGTATATTTTTGTATCTTAGTTAAAAATAAAATATCATCTTTTACTCTTTCTTTAGCTGCCATATTTGGTGAATATAACGGTATTACATATTTTTACAACATTATTTTTTTTTTCTATCTCTTGTCAATATTTAAGTTTATCTTGCTTTCTGTTTGTTTGGGGAGTATATGGTGATTTAAAACTAGTAATCAAAATAGGGATGGAAATGACTATTTTCTAAAAAAAAACAACAAAAAAAACATTATGTGTGTTATGTCTTAGAAAGAAATTTGTTATCGCTCTTACGTTTACAGGAGGATTATAATATATAAAATACTAATTTGAATTCTTATTATATGCCCACATTGAAATGTGGTCGTATATTGTCGTCGCGTCCGGCCGGCCGGCGTCCACAATTGCTTGTGGACGCTCTAGAGGATAAAGTTAATATCCGATTGACTTCAAATTTATACAGTGTTTAAGCTAAGAGACGAGGAAAGCCTATAGATTTTCAGAATTATGGTCCTTAATCACTTTGAAATATCTTGTGGACGCTCTAGGGGCTAAAGTTCTCCGATTGACTTTTGACTTATACACAGTATTTAAGGTAATGAGACAAAGGATCCTATTGATTTTCAACGATATCCGATAATTACTGCCAGAGTTATGTCCCTTGGATCACTTTGAAATATCTTGTGGACGCTCTGGAGGCTAAAGTTAATATCTGATTGACTTTAAATTTATACGAAGAATCCTATAGATTTTCAACGATTTCTGAGTTACGGCCCTTGATCACTTTGAAAAATCTTGTGGACGCTCTAGAGGCTAAAGTTAATATCCGATTAACTTTAAATTTATACACAGTGTTTAAGGTCGTGAGACGAAGAAGCCCAGTGATTTTCAATGATTTCCGATAATTTGATTTTCAATGATTTCCGATAATTACTACCAGAGTTATGGCCCTTGATCACTTTAAAAAATCTTGTGGATGCTTTACAGACCAAAGTTATCATCTGATTGACTTTAGATTGATAAACAGAGTTTAAGGTCTTGAGACGAACAAGTATATTGATTTTCAATGAATTTTGATAACTTGAACAGCCAAATCCATGATAATTAAATGTTTCGTATACTAAATGTTAGCATGGGGCAGAACTAAAAGCCAAACAATTTCTACTGATTTTCAGATAATTACTTGATGAGTTGTTACACTTAATTAGAATTTAGTGCATTATAAATGTTTCATTACCGACAATAGAAAAAATATGTTGACTGCTCGAACAACTTAACTGCTGTGGGCGTATGTTTTGTTGCCTGGCAACCTATCTTTTTATACGCCCACATTTTCATGTGGATGTATATTGTCGTTGCCACTGTCTGTTTGTCCGTCCACAATTGGGCCATAACTTCATGGATTATGGCCCCTGATTGTACGAAAAATCACTCTAGAGGTCACAATTTTGATCCTATTTTGATCAAACTTGAAATGCATGTTTATAACCCAAAGATCTTGTAGCCCGTTCAGACGCTTAAGTTGAACTGGTTTAAAAAAAAACGGGGATCGTTAAACCAGTTTAACTTAAGCGTCTGAACGCAAATGTGGGACAAATAAACTAGTCTAAAAACCCCAGCTTGTGACCTGTCTTCGAGAAGGCTTTTTACTTTAAACTGGATCATCTTAACCGTCTGTGAACGGATTGGTTTAAAAACCCCGGCTCCAGCTTGCTTTGAGCATGCGCAGTAAGTTACATTCCTGTGAAAATATCGGGGTCAGAGAGTGCCAATGTTATCGAAAGCGTGTGTGAACCGAATAAAGAATATGAAGCTACCCATGCGTAGTTAACTCTAACCTCCGACCGAAGAGGTCAGAATAGTTAAACTTGTTTGGCTTATAGTACGTGTGAACGCAAGACGATGCTGTCTTAAAAACCCCAGCAATTATGAACTGGTTCCTTTTGATATTCACGCATATCGGATCGTAACTTTTTGAATTATGGCCCCTGATTGTACGAAAAGTCGCATTTATAGCTTTTCGTCCCTCTAGAGATCACAATTATTATCTGATTTAAAAAATGTTCGAATATATCACCATTACACTGTATTGAGTTCGAATTTTATGAAAATCAGACCAAAACTGCCAGACAAAATGGTGGACAAGGTCGTGAACCCTCTAAAGTCAAAATTTTGATCTGATTTTGATGAATCTTGAAATGTATCTTTATAACCCACAGGTCTTGGTTCCTGTCCATATTATTCGCGCATATCGAATCGTAACTTCGCTGAATTATGGCCCTTAATTGTTCGAAAAATCGCTTTTTGTTTAGCTTGTTTTTTATCCATCTCTTGCAAAATGTGGGCGTATCCTGCCTTGCAGCTGCTGGTTTAATCTTACTAACAAACCAGAATTTTACAATTTTACTTCATTAACATTTGAATTTTACAAAGCCTTTATTTATTTTATTGCTATTTAATCCATATAAATGCAAATCGCATTAAGAAGATTTATAATTTGGAATTAAAGATAAGTTATACATGAAATCATTTGTTAAAAATCTTAATAAATTTGAGTTTTTAATTTTACAATGTAACATATCTGGTATTGTAATGAATTCTATTGTCCTAAAAGGCTTTGTAAAGATACATGTTTTTAATACTTTCACCATTCCTCTATTCCTCATGTAAAACTAACTTTTTTTCTCTAATACATTTAAGTCTCTCATATCATAATAATTATTATATAATTTAAACCATAGTAAAATAAATGTCATATGTGTATACTAGATAGATAGATTATTTATGTTGGAATGCCATTTATTTATCTAGTATTGGAATTTATTATTTGTCAGAACTTAGTATCTTAAGGATTTCATCCTAGTTTAGAGATCATTATTGTCAATGAACAATTTCCACAGATTTTATTGTTTTCCATTTAGAACATTAGTTTTGATAGTTTTAAGAATCCGTATTTGTTTTTTTTTTTACTAGACTAGTGATTATAGATTTCAATGTGGTAGTTTTCTAGAGTAGTAAATTTAATTATTCCATTACTAAAAATACATAATAAATTACATGTAATATTTAATATGTACCTTTAACCATGTCATTTGTCATTGACAAATCAAATACATATACTGGTAAATGGTTTTAACAGATAAATATGATTTTTATTGTATTGTTAATGTGAACAAGCATGCATAATTTCAAAAGTTAATAAATTCAAACATATTTATCAGTTAAATGATTTACCTGTATTATAGTAAATTTCTATATTATAAATATTTTATTTGATTTGTTTTTTTCTATTTCTGTTTACAGCTGCTGGCAAAGGTCAGATAGATGTAGCTATACTTGACCCTCATGGTCATCGTGATAAGATCCGCCCCAGCATTAAACCAGTTGAAGGAAAAGAGGGCACTTTCTTAGTGGAGTATATCCCTCATGAACCTGGTCTTCACTCAGTTAATGTTTTCTTTGCTGGTATACAAATTCCAAACAGTCCATTTGGTGTGCAAGTTGCCCCAGGTATGTTTCTGTGTGTATTTGTAGCCAAGAAGTACATGTACCGATAGCTAGATTTACTTTATATAATAGTGAGATTAGAACATAAAATCTGTTTAGAAATATAGTTTATCAATAGTAAAAGAACTTGTTTATTCACCTTTACACAGGTTTCACAGAATGGATTTAAATATTTTGTATGCTTTTATTTAGCAAAGATGCAAGTTCATGTCTTAATGTTGAATAGTTTAAGTGTAGTACATTAATTTTTTTTTGTTAATTTTTTGTTTTCAGTTGGTCCAAGTAGGTATCTCAGAGTGTTTTTACCCAATCCATGTAGAAATTAGAAAATGCATCCGTTTTTAAAATGCTTCACATTTATTGTGGGTGCATATTGTTGTCATTCTTGTGCGTCGTCCATCCTTTCGAAGAAGGCAGAGGACTATTAAAATGGTCTCATCTGTCTGTCCGTCTATCCGTCTGTCCCTCACACTTTTTGGGACACAATAACTCTCCTTCTAATTGAGCTAGAATGTTCAAACTTGGTGTAGGTGTTTATTAGGTCAATGCCTTGATGGAGTTCGACGATGAACATTTTCTGCTTAGGGTAAGCAGAGATAAGCAATTTGATTGGTTGATGCTTTGGGAAACGATAATTTTAGTTCTAATTAACTTTAAGTGAGAGTGATGAAAATTGGTGTATAGTTTCATTACATTAATACCTTGACTAAGTTCGATAGTAAGCATTTTCTGCTCAGGGTAAGCAGAGCGATAAGCAATTTGATTGGCCGAGACTTTGGAACACAATAACTCTCCTTCTAATTGAGGTAGAATGTTTAAACTTGGTGTAGGTGAATGCCTTGATGGTGTTCGGTGATAAACATTGTCTGCTTACGATAAGCAGAGATAAGCAATCTGATTGGTTGATGCTTTGGGGCACGATAACTTTGGTTTTAATTAAGTGAGAGTGATGGAACTCTGAGTATAGATTCATTATATCATTACCATGACAAAGTTCAATGATGAGGATTTTCTTCTTAGACTAAAGAGCGATAAGCAATTTGATTGGTCAAGACTTTGGAACATAACAACTCTGCTTTTAATTGAGGTAGAATGTTTAAACTTGATGTAGATGTTCATCAGAGGACGGCAACTGTTGGCTTGTTCTTATGAATGGTGTGCAGAGCCAAGTTCTTGACAGATTTAATTCACATTTGCAGGGATTTTTCATTGGGTCGGAAGAAATAACCCCTTTGAACTTATGAATCCATGTGAACACAATAACTATGTTAATGCCTCAGTTCATAGGGTACATGGAAGATATAGGACAATTTCATTGCAATTTTTATACGCCCTCATTGAAATATGGTTATATATTGTCGTTGCCCCCGTCCGTCTGTCGGGCCATCCGGTGTTCACAACTGCTTGTGGATGCTCTAGAGGCTAAAATTAATATTCGATTAACTTTAAATTTATAAACAGTGTTTAAGGTCATAAGACGAAGGAGCCTATTTTCAATGATTTTCCGCTAATTATGGCCCTTGATGACTTTGAAAAATCTTGTGGACGCTCTAGAGGCTAAAGTTAAAGTAGGCAAGTCTCTAACTCAATACCATCCAAAGTCTTCGACATTGAAAACACGAATTATTTGTCAATTTAAATCAACATTGATGTGATCTTACAAGGAAAAGGTGGGGTTCTGATATCCAATATTTAAGACAAAATAAATATTTTATCATGGGTACACGAATCGTGTACCATAATGCATTTCAACGCCATTTGTAACAAGGGACTCGAAGAACGAGGCTAGACATATTCTACAAGTCATGTCAAACGGTGATGCCATGTTCTTCTCTGGAGAGCATGGGCAATAAATACTATCGGTGTAGACTGGAATAACAAGCTGCTAGAGATTGCCATTCGATTGAGACTTATGGTGTATTTCACCAAACATAACTAATTTGAAATTATAGTAAAAACAGAAACGATTGCGTGTAAATCATTTTATGTACATTCACACAACATTATTATATGCGTTTCAACCCAATTGTGTCAATTTCTGGGTCCCAAATATTAGCGATTTAGCTCCTTTAATATCCCATTGACTTTAAATTTATGCACAGTGTTTAACTCATTTTTGACGAGTGCGAATCAGTTCAATCAATCAACTGATTTCTATTGTTTTTATTTCTTAAATTAATGGTGATTAAGTAATAAAAATAAAACACCCAATGAAAAGGAATGTTATATTCAGTAATTATGGAATAAAAAACATACATTTCAACAAAGGATATTCCGGTATTTACGTAATAGGTCAGAGGTGAAAATTCACACCGTGTCAATTACTTTGGCATTATTCCAATACTTTCATGTTGTCACTTACGGCTGATAATTTTATGATATGGAGAGTGAAGTGGAATCAGATTTTTTATGATTTACTGCCAGACATATCGTGCAATATGATAATGTCGAAGGAATCAACTACCCGGTATTTATATATTTTTTTTTTTTGATGTTATGATGCAAAGAATACGTATACTCCAGCCGAGATCAAGCATGTTGGCCGCCATCTTGGACACGCTTCCCGACAGACGATACCACAAAACGTGCGGATAATATTTCAAGACTTTGGAAAGCTAAATTGAGTCAAAACTTTTAGGATTTAATACAAGCTACATAGAGGAATATTACATTGTCAAAGATTTCAACTATATATTTTTATTTTCGACGCATTGAAAAGAAGATGACAATTCCCACCACATACTGCAAAAGCGATGGATCTACTACATACCTCGAGTATACATCACTGCGCTAAATGATGTCCGTTTAAAAGGCTTGCATGATCATTTTGGGGCGGGACTTATCGACTTCTACTGTCAATGGCGTATATATACTGCTATTTATTCCTGAAGCACGTGGTTTATATAAACAAATATGTCAAGTTAGCAAAATGTCGACTTCTGCTACTCCGGTAAAAGCGATATATAATTAATATGTGGCAATAGGTGATATTGCAATATAGTCTTTATCATTGTAAACTGCCTTTAGACTTGCAATCTGTTTATCTTTCAAAACAAGGTTAGATACTCCTAAATTTGTCTTCGCAAATAAAGCCGCTTCTGCCATATTGAATAATTAGTGGACTATTTCGTGCTTTGCCTCTAATGTGTTTGACATCTTTCATACACACAACGGCTAAAAAAAAATATTAAATTTCATTCAATATGAAAATGGAAGAGAAATAAATACTTTCTAAACGCATATTCAGTGTTTTCGACTAAAATCGTTGATGTAGGAATTAAAATGTTGGTTAATTAGGTTAGGGCCTGTTCTCAGGCACTGCCACTGCTAACTGTAGTCAGGCACTCTAAGTTTGGGATGTTCCCACCATATATCCAAAGACACAAATGCCGATAGCGATGAAGTGACGGTCATTTGGGGCAATATTTTTTTTTAAAAGTTATATTTATATTTACTTTATACACAGGTGCCAACGGGACTATATTTGCGTTCTATTTTAAAAAGGGGGGTTGGATGGCTGAATGGTTAGCACATGCGCGCTGTATCACAAGGTCTGTCATTGAGTCAACTGACGTGGTTTCAAATCCCCAGTTGTACGTGACAAGGTGTAGGGTCGCCAGTCCAACCGCGCGGTTTTTCTCTGGCTCCTCCGGTTTCCTCCCACTGCTAAAGACCCCTATGCACCAGCGAATTATTGAAATAAAATTGAACCATGTGTTAGCCCTGAATTGACCTAGTTTGTGTTGAGTAGAAGTTAAACCCCATTTCTCTCTCTCTCTCTCTACTTGTTATTTACCATTATGACGGAGAAAAGTCATAATTTTAGTGGAACTGACTTTTCAATATTATTTATAGTAATATAATTGCCACTTTAAACAATTGAATTTTTATACGCCCACATGGAAATGTGGTCGTATATTGCCGTCGCCCCCGTTCGTTTGTCCATCGTCCACAATTTCTTATGAACACTCTACAGACTACATTTATCATCTGATTGTTTTGAAATTGATATATGTTGTTTGCTTTGGTGAGATGAAGAAGCCTATTTAATTTCAATAACTTCGGTTAATTTCTTCTGGAGTTATGGCCCTTGTTTCACTTTGTTGTACCCTGTGAATGCTCTAACGACAAAAGTTATCAACCGATCTATATGAAATTTATATGCATCATTTAAATTAGTAAAACAAAGAAGCCTGTTGAATTTCAACAATTTCCGTTTAATTACATCTAAACTTATGGCCCTTGTTTCACTTTGTTGAATCTTGTGAACGCTCTAAGTTATCCACCGATCTGTATGAAATTGATATGCATCATTTAAATTAGTGAAATGAAGAAGCCTGTTGAATTTCAGCAATTTCCATTAATTTCTTCTGGAGTTATGGCCCTTGTTTCACTTTGTTGCACCTTGTGAACGCTCTAACGACAAAAGTTATCAACCGATCTGCATGAAATTTATATGCATCATTTAAATTAGTAAAACAAAGAAGCCTATTGAATTTCAGCAATTTCCATTAATTACATCTAAATAAATAAAAAATTTACGATTGGTACACGAATCGTGTACCATGATGCATTTCAGCGCAATTTGTAACAAGCGACTCGGAAGAACGAGGTTAGACATATTCCACAAGTCACGTCAAACGGTGACCCCATATTCTTATCTGGAGAGCATGTGCAATAAATACTATCAGTGTAGACTGGAATAACCAGGCGCTAGAGATTGCCATTCGATTGAGACTTCTGGCGTATTTCGCCAAACATAACTGCTTTGAAATTAGCGTAAAAACATATTATATGCATTGCAACCCATTTGTGTCAATTTGTAGGTCCCAAATATTAGCTATTTAGCTCATTTAAATTCCCCTAATTACCTACAAAAGAATAAATATGTGACAACCCTTGTCGACTGCTCGGACGATTTAGGTGCTGTGGGCGTATGTTTTGTTGCCTGGCAACCTATCTTTTATCTTTGGAAAGAACACCACAATCTGTACATTTTTTTTAACAGAGTATTTCTTTGTATAGAAAATATTTTTTTTAGTTATTTGCAATTTTGTAGAGGGTATTAGGAGTAACAATATTCCACTAATTGGCTTAGGGAGATGGGCCCTGCTGATTTAATGAGCTTAGGGGTAGGTAGCTAATCTTTTAATTGGCTCTAGGGTTAAATGGGTTGAGACGAAGAAGCCTATTGATTTTCAATGATATTTGATAATTACTGCCAGAGTTATGGTCCTTGATCACTTTGAAATATCTTGTGGACGTTCTAGAGGCTAAAGTTATTATCCGATTGACTTTAGACTTATACACAGTGTGTAAGGTCTTGAGACGAAGAAGCCCAGTTATTTTCAATGATTTCCAATAATTACCAGAGTTATGGCCCTTGATCACTTTGAAAAATCTTGTGGACGCTCTAAAGTCTAAAGGTCGTGAGACGAAGAAGCCCAGTGATTTTCAATGATTTCTGAAATTACTACCAGAGTTATGGCCCTTGATCACTTTGAAAAATCTTGTGGAAGCTCTAGAGGCTAAAGTTAAAATCTGATTGACTTGAAATTTATACACAGTGTTTAAGGTCTTTGATTACTGCCAGGGTTATGGCCCTTGATCACTTTGAAAAATCTTGTGGATGCTCTAGAGACCAAAGTTATCATCTGATTGACTTTAGATTGATACACAGTAACACAGAGTTTAGATGAAATGAAATGAAATGAAATGGGGTTTAACGTCCTACTGTTCTGCATCTTGTGATGAACATGTATATTAATTTTCAATGAATTTTGAGAACTTAAACATCTAAATCCATGATATTAAATGTTTGGTATACTAAACGTTAGCATGGGGCAGATCTAAAAGCCAAACAAATTCTAATGATTCGCTGATAATTACTTAATGAGTTGTTAGTGTATTATAAATGTTTCATTACCGACAGTTCAAAAAATATGCGACAACTCTTGTTGACTGCTCGAACGACTTAGCTGCTGTGGGCATATGTTTCGTTGCCAGGCAACCTATCTTTTAAAATACTTTGGTATTGTTGAGTGAAGCTAAAACTGGAAGCTTGTCGGAATTTAGAAAGTTGCATTCATATTTAATGTTCAAAGTTACAAAAGCTTGTGAACTCAATACAGATTGAGTTCTGAATGAAAAAGTTATGATTCAAAGATTGTTCTTCAGGGCATAAGGAAAACCCTATCTAATTCCAGAGTGTATCTTTCATGGAGATTATTGCCCGGTAACAGCTTTTTAGAAGATTATTTTCAATTCTGATATTAACTTTTAAAGCTTACTGTGTAATATTTAAAACTTGCTCAGCAGGATTTATTGTCACAGATTTTAGAGCAAACATGAACAACTTTGCTGTTGGTGGGCCTGAAAAGCTCCCTTCTGTTTTTAACTACCAATATTAACATTGTAAATGTTATAATTGTGACTTACCAACTTGTCTTTAAACAAACAATAAGACTATTTTGACAAATAAAACTATTGTTATGCTTATCTGCAATAATCCTTTTATTTCCCAAAACTCTGCTTGATATTTTTTAGTAAAAAAAACATACGTTGGTTAAGAAAATGTGAAAAACGATTTTCAGATTAAATCTTGATTTGTCATTCCCCTTGTTTTGGTTTTTTTTTCCATGTTGTAGTTATGCTATATTTAAGTGTCTATAATTCCTGAATTTTTTGTAACACAAAGATTTATTTTCAGTGTCTATTTCTGTCAAGTTTTCAATATTTTATTTGTTGGTACGTTTTGCTGATTTATAAAGTATTTTTATATACGCCCACATTTTCATGTGGACGTATATTGTCGTCACCCCCGTCTGTCCGTCTGTCCACAATTGTTTGTGAAAGTCTACAGGTCACAATTTTTATCTGATTTCAATGAAACTTGAAATATAGGTTTATCACCCTAAGATCTCGGTTCCTTTCGATATTTGCATGTATCGGACTGTAACTTCATGGATTATGGCCCCTGATTGTATGAAAAATCACGTTTTTAGCTTGTGAACACTGTAGAGACCACAATTTTTATCCAATTTGATTCAAACTTGAAAAGTATGCTTATAACCCAAAGATCTCGGTTCCTTTCGATATTCGCACATATCGGAACGTAACTTTCTGAATTATGGCCCCTGATTGTACGAAAAATCGCGTTTTTAGCTTGTGGACCCTATAGAGGTCATAATTTTTATCCGATTTCAAAAACCGTTCTATTATATCACCGTTACACCCTAAGGACGACTGACCTTGAATTTCGTGAAAATCGGCCCAAAACTGACAGACAAAATGGCCGCCCTACGTTCTCAAATAGCATAAAAATATGGTATATCAAGGTTGTGGACCCTATAGAGGTCACAATTTTTATGCGATTTTGTTGAAACTTGAAATCTAAGTTTATAACCCAAAGATCTCGGTTCCTTTCGATATTATGGCCCCTGATTGTATGAAATATCGTGTTTTTAGCTTGTGGGCCTTATAGAGGTCATCATTTTTATCCGATTTAGGAAAAATCACTTCCTTTTTAGCTTGTTCTCTATCCATCTCTCGAAAATGTAGGCGTATCCTGCCTGGCAGCCGCTGGTTCTTTTTTCCCCACTGCACCCACTTTGAAAAATGCATGTAGACGCCCTTCGCAATTTTCATTTGATTTTAATGAAACTTGAAATACATGTTTATAACCCAAAGATCTTGGTTCCTTTTGATATTTGTGCATTCGAATTTCGTGAAAATCAAACCAAAACTGCCCGACAAAATGGCAGCTCCTTGCACGCAAATTGTGTACAAGTATGTAATACGAAGGTTGTGAACACTCTAGAGGTTACCATTTTTGTCCGATTTTGATGAAACTTAAAATATATGTTTATAGCCCAAAGATCTTGGTTCCTTTTGATATTTGCGCATACCGGATCGGAACTTCCTGAATTATGGCCCCTGATTGTACGAAAAATTGCGTTGGCTTGTGGTCCCTCTAGAGGTCACAATTATTATCCGATTTAAAAAAACGTTTGAATATATCACCGTTATATCCTAATGATGGTTGAGTTCATATTTTGTAACAAACCTTGTTGATTGCCCGGACGACTAAGCTGCTATGGATGTATGTTTCATTGCCTGGCAACCTATCTTTTAATTTCATATCTAACCATTTATAGTTACAGACTTCGGTAATCAGTATATAGATAATCATAGTAGTATTTACTAAGTATTTGGGTTTTTTTTAGCATCAAATGCCAAAGCATGTCATGCCACTGGACGAGGTATCCAACCAAGAGGTATACGAGTTAAAGATAATGCTGTCTTCAAAGTTCACACAAAAGGGGCTGGTGATGGAGAGGTCAAAGTTCAAATTATTGGACCAGGTAAGATAATACGTTGACACCTATGCCTTTTGACGAGAGATTATAGGCTATTGATGGAAATTTGGAGAATATTTTTTGGTGGTAATTGTAACTATTATTAAAAGTGTGATATAATAAATTATCAAGAAATATTTTTGATGAAGTTAATATTAAAGCAAAAGGGAATGGAAACTTATTGAATCTATTTTCTGAAAGTGACAATAACTTAAAGTGAGCAAATTCTGGCCTTTATTAACCTGGACTAAAATGTCTAACAGCCAAAATTTTGTAACAGAAACCCTGGCATTCACTAAATTTCGACTCACTAATATTATTTCTTGGTTTGTAGTGAATGTTGTAATATATTTTTGACTGTTAATTATAATTACAGGTGGTGCTGAAGAAAAATGCACCATCAAGAAATTACCCAATGAGGAAGGTGTCTATGAATGTGTTTATATTCCATCCAAGGCTGGTCCATACATCATCAATATTACTTTTGGTGATCAACATATCTCTAAGAGTCCATTTAAAGTAGAGGTGGGACCATTTAAAACATCAAAGATTGTTGCCTGGGGACCTGGTCTAGAAGGTGGTGTAGTTGATCAACCCGCTGTCTTCACAGTTGAAACTAATGGTGAAACTGGTGCACTAGGTAAGATAAATTCTGTAAAGTAGAAACCCGGGATTTTAATTAACTGTATTTTGTCGGCTTTAGCCGCTTGAAGTTCAATGAAGCTGATTGGTAAAACAATGAACCGGCCACTATGGTATCATAAATCCATCTTCTTGCTTGTAGTCTACAACAACAGTCATACCTTAGTCAGTGAGAATCGGTCATGTGGTTCATAATCCGCGTAGCGTAATTAGTACATCTAACGGTAATTTTGATTATCCGGTAAAAAAAAACAAAACAAGTTTGCTGATTATTCATAACAGGTTCAGTAAGCTGCTTTTGTAAAAATAACCCTTGTGGCGAAAGAAGATGATATTGGTATAGTTTGCCAATCGCTTGTCTTCTGCGCTCAGTATAAATTCCAAGTGCCAATAGATATTAAAATAATAACTGGATCATACATTGATGGATTCACTGACCTGTTGTTAGGTAAACTTAAATCTTCATTGAATATAATCCCCTGATAGAACACCGAATACACCGAGAAACAGTTACTAATAGTATATTTTCCTGATAGAATCTCCAATGCCGAAATCCAATGACATGTGATAGATCGATTGGAATTCCGTCAATAAACAAGTTTTAAATAAGCCTTTACGGTGGTTTTATGTTTTTTTTTTTATTTTATACACATGCTGATGGAGGCTTAATTTTAAAAATATTGTCATTTATATTGAAAGCTATATCATAATTGTACGGAATTTAACTTTTAAGGCAATTTCAGTTATGGTTGTCATGTGACTATTGTACCGTTTGTATATCGTTGACAAATGAATAAAAACTTTTGCAAGTTATGTGACTAGTTACGTGATAGAAAAAACCCTACAATTTGCATTGTGAAGAAATGACATTGTGCCATATCACTATCAGTTTATTTTAGCTAGGCATTTTCTGATACTGGCAATAGTAGAAAAATGCTAATATTTTAGATCATCGAGTATCGACTGATGAAACACGAACGAACCGAATAAATGAAGACAGTAATTTATTCAGGAATATTACTGACGTGAACTTCAAGTTGGTACGTGAATTAAATATGGAAATTTTTCAAAAGTTGTACATATTTATCGTTATTTTTGTGGTATTCACATACATTAGAATACGATATTCTCCAAAATAAATTATTACCAAGATTGGGCAAGAATTATTTTTGTTGAAGTTTGGTTATATTAAAGGGAATGGAAGCTTTTAGTTAACCCATTTCCTCCTACTGGGACCTCATATGACCTTATTCTGGCCGGTTCATTTCAAAATGGATTAAGAACCCTGGTAGAAATAATTTATCATGATCAGCTACTCATGACTTAAATCCTGACTACCGGTAAAAGAGAAACAATAATTCTAGTTTACTATACAAACAACCGACCATCAAACGATGGTGTCCATTGCCCCGCCCACTACACGCTCCATGACAATACCTAGAATGTAGCCATTTAGATCTATCAGTAACGTAATAAAATAGCATTTTTAATACCAATCAAAGAAGCAATGTTTTTGTGAACTACAAACATCTTCTTAAAGCATATGGTGACAACTGAGGTATAATGATTTAAATTGTTGCAATACAGATATTATATTGGGTTTGATTTTAATGGTGATATGCGGAATGTATTTTCACTAAATTATGAATTGCCAGTCCTGATCAGTGGCCGCGCCAGCCGTCGGTGATTGGAGGGGCAAAGTCCAAGGTTAAGGGGGCAAAGGCACGAGCTTCAACTAGGGGTAGGGGGCCTCCCCCAGAAAATTTTGAAAAACAGATTGCCGGAAATGCAGCCTGGCAGTATTTCAGGCACTGATCAATGAGGTAAAGTGTCAATATATATAGGGGTTAACCGAAGTGTTTTAACATATGCGTTTTAGATCACCAGGTCTGTCATTTAGTCAATTGGCGTGATTTCAATCACACACTTGTATGTGACTTTGAGTAGGGTTTCCACTCTTAAAGGACAATATTGGTGTCAGTCATTTTCATATGTGATAGAACTGGTTAAGTTATTAGTGAGTAGAAATTCGCCTATCTATCTGTTATCACTCGTCACTTCAGTCAGTTATATAGAATGATAACTTGTGTTTTCCTTTTGCTTTCGTCACTTTCATTTCTTGAAATCTTCATTATGCATCTATCGTAGCAATGATGTCTGTGTTAAAATTATATTTGGAACGTGTTTAACCAGTTCTATCACATATGTGATAATGACTGACACCAATATTGTCCTTTAAAGACCCCTATATGCAAGCAAATTATTGATAAAATTTACCGAATCTTAGTCCCAAAATGACATAGTTTGTGTTGAGTGGATGTTAAACCCCATTTCTGTCCCTCTGCAGATTTTTGAGGTAAATGCTACGTGTTATTTGTCCCCCGCCTTTCGAAGAAAGCAGGGGACTATTAAAATGGGTTCGTCCGTCTGTCTGTCCGTCTGTCTGTCCGTCTGTCCGTCCGTCTGTCTGTCCGTCCGTCTGTCTGTCCGTCACACTTTTTGGGACACAATAACTCTCTTCCTAATTGAGCTAGAATGTTCAAACTTGGTGTATGTGTTTATTAGGTCAATGCCTTGATGGAGTTCGAAGATGAGCATTTTCCGCTTAGGGTAAGCAGAGATAAGCAATTTGATTGGTTGATACTTTGGGGCACGATAACTCTCTTCCTAATTGAGCTAGAATGTTCAAACTTGGTGTATGTGTTGATTAGGTCAATGCCTTGATGGAGTTCGAAGATGAGCATTTTCCGCTTAGGGTAAGCAGAGATAAGCAATTTGATTGGTTGATGCTTTGGGACACGATAACTTTAGTTCTAATTAAGTGAGATTGATGAAACTTGGTGTATAGATTTATTATATGAATACCTTAACTAAGTTCGATAATGAACATTTTTTGCTGAGGGTAAGCAGAGTGATAAGCAATTTGATTGGTAGAAACTTTGGAACACAATAACTCTCCTTCTAATTGAGGTAGAATGTTCAAACTTGGCATAGGTGTCTATTAGGTGAATGTTTAAACTTGATGTATATGTAGATGTTCATTAGGTGAATGTCTTGACTGAGTTCAATAATTAACATTTCGAGCTGAAGCTAAGCAGAGCTAATCGATTTCATTTGTCGATGGTTTGGGACAAGATAATCTTGATTCTATCTGATAGAGAGTGATGAAACTTAGTGAAAAAAATAAATGTGCGATTAATTAATATGTGTCATCTATTTATTTTGCAATTTCGGCGGGGGACATCAGCCTCACTGTTGGCTTGTTTTTGATATTTTGTATTTAAACAGGTTTCTCTATTGAGGGACCATCTCAAGCTAAGATTGATTGTAAAGATAATGGTGATGGTTCAGCTGATGTAACATACTGGCCAAAAACAGCAGGAGAATATGCTGTCCATATTTTATGTAATGATGAAGATATTCCTAAATCACCTTATATAGCACAGATCACACCAGCTACAAAGGAATTCCTTGCTTCTAAGGTAAAATATCTGTTGTGTAGAAGATCTATTTTTTTGTACTTAATGCAAGCAACTGGAAATGTATACATATAATATGATATATTTTACTAATATATTAAAATTGAAATATTGAACATTTTCAGGTTATTGCCAAGGGCCCAGGTTTAGAGAAGACCGGTGTACAAGCTAATAAATGGGCTGAGTTTACAGTTGATGCTCGTAATGCTGGTAAAGCACCACTTAAAATTAGTTGTATGGATGTAGATTATAAACCTATAGATGTACAGATAATAGATAATAAGAATGGTACATATGGCTGTAAATACATGCCTAAACGTAATGTTAAACATACTGTCACTATTACATGGGGTGGTGTACAAGTACCTAACAGTCCTTTCAGAGTAAGTTTACATAATTACTTTACTTATTCTCTCAAATCTGGTTCATCTTATCTTTTTTAGAAAAATCTACTGGTACCTTGTTAGTCTTAAAATAGTACCCTAGAGAAGTAGCAAACATAGTTTCATCCATTAAGACAAAAATGAGATTTGAATCACATCATTAAATCATGCAATGGTGCCTAATGATACATTGTGGAAAAAAATATCTTCAGTTTGTAACCTATTTTTGTAGGTTTTTGTATCTGAACCATGTAATCCAGCTAATGTTAAAGTTTTTGGACCTGGTGTGGAGAAGGGTGTTAAAACTAGTGTCAAGACTTATTTTACTGTTGATTGCAAAGCTGCTGGCCCTGGTGAGTATACTTTATAATCCTGTTAAATAGACCTGATACAAGTCACTGTCTGAACAGCTATCATCATCATAATATAAATGGCAACAAATGGATATGAAAATGCCACTCAAGGATTATAGAAATGAATTTTAAACACTGATGCTATTATATTTCATATTTTTATAGTTCAAATTTCATTCTGTCTACATTCTGTTTGATGTTAGGGCTCAGCCAATGAAATAGTCTTTTTACACTACAAATATGGTATCGTTTAATACGGGGGTTTTAGCGTTGGTTACTATTCATACCGTTTAATTTCAAAACCCCGTTCGATAATTGATAAAAATCGTTGAAGAATAACAAAAATGGTTTAATTAGTACTATGGTTTAGATTAATGGCAACGGCTTTAGTTTCTCCGAGATGCGTTTAAAAATGGACTAACCGTGCACTTATCTATGGCGTTCATTTATTGGATGAGCCGTTGAATTTCTCGAGATGCGTTTAAAAATGGACTTCCCCTTCAATTATCTAGGGCTTTCATTTATTAGATGAGCCCTTTAATTTCCCGAGATACGTAACATCGTGTTTTGCCATGCTTCCTGCAAGGAATTTGCGAGAAGCTAGGGTCGAAATAATATTGTCTATAATTAATTGAAGGAGTTGTAATACAGTAATGCTGCCGCTAAAACGTGTACATGTATAATGTACAGGCCAGTTTGAATAACAACAAAATGAGTTGGGTAATCTCGGGAAAACATTTACCGGCATTCTGTATTGGTTAGGATTTTTTTCTAACGCACTGTACATTCATATAACGTCGGCCAAAATGTATACAACAATGAACAACGTACAATTTTTTAAAACGTATCATTACATCTTCGTCTATAACTTAGATGTAATCCATCAATTATTGGCTGCTATAAAATCCAAACTTTAAATAATATACGTCATACGATGAGCTTTTACACATTACTTGCAGCTTCAGTTAATCTAAATCAATCATTCATAGAGCACAGTGAAGTAAATCACTCCACGGGGTGCTTAACGGTAAGTCACATGGTCAGAAACGCGCCAAATAAAGTGTTGTTTTAATTGTTATTTTAATAAATTGATAATTGTGTTTGTTTTAATATGCATACATTTTCTTTGAAATAATAAAGTGTTATGTACTTACCCGTGGCATTGTTTCATCGAAGCACATCAAAGAAAATCAGTTAAAACAACGATTAATTTGTATGTATCTGTACTCACACGTGTAACTAGCTGCAATATTTGTAGCCGTGATAATTCTTAAACACGGCTACAATTGACACACTATTCGAGGCTTTTGGCAAGTAAAATAAGGTTCAATTGCAAAATGATCACAGTTTGCATGGAAATAAGTAATTATTTATGTTACAAATAGTAAATAGTTGAACACTGAAATCTTAAAGGACCTAAGTCTGTAACTCAAAATCCTCCAAAATCTTCGACATCGAAAACACGAATTATTGGTCAATTTAAATCAACATTGATGATGTAAACTTACCGGGAAAAGATGAGCTTCTGATATCCGATATTTAAGATAAAATAATTTTTTTAACATTGGTACACGAATCGTGTACCATATTGCGCTTCAGCCCCAGTTGTATTGAGGGACGAGGCTAGACACATTGCACCAAATCAAATGGACTTATGTAGACTAGAATAACTAGACAGTAGAAATTTGCACTCGATTGAGATTGCTGACTTATTTCGCCGAACATAACTGATTTGAAATTGGAGTAAAAACGGAAACCATTAAATGTAAATCAGTTTATATATATTCATATTACAGTATTATATGCGTTGCGACCCACTTTTGTGAATTTCTAGGTCCCAAATGTTAGCGATTTAGCTCCTTTAATCTTATCTTACCAAACAGTTATTCTGTATTTTCAAGCAAAACGCAAGACATTAGTACTGGACTACTCGAACCAGTGTTGTTTTAATTGTTGTTTTAATAAATTGATAATTGTGTTATTTTAATATGCATATATGTTTTCTTTGAAATAATAAAGTGTTATGTACTTACCCGTGGTATTGTTTCATCATAAAGCACATCAAAGAAAAACAATTAATTTGATGTAATAAAGATATATATTTGCTAATATGTACTTACCGGCAGTGGATATTCTTAAGTTATGTATATACTCACCTATAAATTGTTCGCCTCTTTGTATTGTGATTTAATCATTAATAACATATTGTCTGTATTATATTTTTAAAATGAATAAGTCAAGCCTTATAATGTAATTTAATTGGTCCGTTTGATCCTTTGGGTTGGTCCGAGATAAATATGGGTCCGATATTATGCAATATCGATGCGGGTTTTTTTTTTTTCTCTCTTTTTTTTCTAACAATATTTATTCAATATTTACATATTATAAAGATACAATATTCGATTATGGGATCTGAAAACAAGCCATACAGATATATAAATGCATTGTTTATAATTATAATCACGATTTACATACAATTATAATTACAAAAGCAAATGCAGGTTCAATCAAGAAACTTGCGGGTTCACCGTCTAGTATAACTTTTGAGCTTCTGATATCTAGATTTTAAAGCTTATAGATTGCAGTTACACAGGGTACATGTATATGCAGTAGGAAATCGGGAAATCATTCAGAAAGTGTACTCAAAATAAGAAAATTGTAACGGATTGAAGCCGAGAATTACATGTAACACACTCGTGGACATTGTATAAATATATGACATGCGCATGTGTGTGTGAAATGGCTTTATTCAATATCCGCTTCCACCGAAATGAATTGGGCGACATTTAAAGTAGATGTATATTGTCACAGCGGAGATTTGTTGCCGAGTAACAGACTAAGAATATAGCCCCAATCTTTGTCGCGTTTCTGACCACGTGACTTACCGTTACGCGCCCCGTGGAGTGATTTACTTCACTGTGCTCTATGAATGATTGATTTAGATTAACTGAAGCTGCAAGTAATGTGTAAAAGCTCATCGTTTGACGTATATAATTTAAAGTTTGGATTTTATAGCAGCCAATAATTGATGGATTACATCTATGTTATAGACGAAGATGTAATGATATGTTTTAAAAAATTGTAAGTTGTTCATTGTTTCATACCTTTTGGCCGACGTTATATGAATATACAGTGCGTTAGAAAAAAATCCTAACCGATACAGAATGCCGGTAAATGTTTTCCCCGAGATTACCTGATCCATTTTGTTGTTATTCAAACCGGCCTGTACATTATACATGTACATGTTTTCGCGGCATCATTACTGTATTACAACTCCTTCAATTAATTATAGACAATATTATTTCCACCCTAGCTTCTCGCGAATTCCTTGCGGGGGAAGCATGGCAAAACATGATGTAACGTATCTCGGGAAATTCAACGGCTCGTCTAATAAATGAACGCCCTAGATAATTGAACGGGAAGTCCATTTTTAAACGCATCTTGGGAAATTCAACGGCTCGTCTAATAATTGAACGCCATAGATAAGTGCACGGGTAGTCCATTTTTAAACGCATCTTGGAGAAACTAAAGCCGTTGCCATTAATCTAAACCATAGTACTAATTAAACCATTTTTGTTATTCTTCAACGATTTTTATCAATTATCGAACGGGGTTTTGCAATTAAACGGTATGAATAGTAACCAACGCTAAAAACCCCATATTAAACGATACCATATGTGGACGTATGGTAACGTTTCCTTGAAGGGAAAACTACATTTGGGGTATGGGGAGCTTGGTATCTCTGCCACCAGTTATCAATTCCTGGCTGATCATGAGCCACCGGTAAACGGAACTTTGGAAGGGTGTGTAAGGACCAGCTAAAAAGTGGTCAGTAATGGTGTTTTGCTAAAATTATATTAAGCTTCACCGTAGGAATAAGACAGACTCGTTCAGTTTCCAAACCTTTATGTAACAAAAACTTTAAAAATATATTTATATCAGTATTTACAGCTTAAATACGTTTATTTCTATTAACTGTCCTTTTTCGGGTGAACAGCGTTCACCGTACTCTAAAAGTGTCTTGACTTTTTCGGGCGAATAGCATTCGCCATACTAGTTCTTGAAACTGCCAATGTCTTTACTTGTTCTTGAATCTGCCAGTGTCTTTCCTTTTTCGGGCGAATAGCATTTGCCGTACTTTTCTTCAATCTGCAACTTGTCTTTTTCAGGCAATGCTAGATTGCCATACTCTCTGAAACAGAAAGAAGCTTTAAAGGAGCTTCTGTGCCATCGGAACGTAGCTTGTCGATATCAGCAAGTTCATCGCTGACCTTCGACCACAGTCCCAGAGGCTAGCCCACCGTGCAATGTTGTTTGTTAGTTGTATTTTATGTCCGCTTCCACCGAGGTGATATCGCAGACAATAACATGTTATGTGCACAAGGTGCAATAATTTACAATGTGATTAGTGCCTACCGTGCAAATTCAAGCTATCTTAATGTATCTATAAGAGACATTTATTCCTACTGGCGGTTCACAAATATTGCATGAATAAATTCAAATCATAAGAACATAAACACGACTAATAAACAGTATCATATTGATTATAACAGTACAATGTATATATTGGTTACACTATATATAGGACAAAACATCAATCATTCGATGATAATAATTATTTACTAATTATATAAATCATTTTAACAAGTAGGAGTTATCTCTTACCCTTATCTAAAAATAATTACCCTGGTTAGAAAGGTATGGACAATTAAGGTATTTAAACAAATGATTACGAAAGAACATAACACTATAGACTTCCATAAGACATACAGTATAATACATGTTTAATATATATAGAAATGACAATGTCCTACGCTAACAAATAATGTAATATGATAGTATTAGTAAATATAAAAAAACAAAGTAGTCGCGAACATCCTGGCTCTTGACTGCTTCAGTATATTGCCATCGCCCCCGTCCGTCCGTCCATCGTCCACAATTTCTTGTGAACGCTCTAACGCCAAAAGTTATCATCCAATTGTTTTAAAATTGATATATGTTGTTTACATTAGGGAGATGAAGAAGCCTATTTAATTTCAATAATTTCCGTTTATAACGTCTAGAGTTATGGCCCCTGTTTCACATTGTTGAACCTTGTGAGTTATGGCCCTTGTTACACTTTGTTCAACCTTGTGAACGCTCTAACCCAAAAAGTTATCATCCTATCTTTCTGAAATTTATATGCATTATTTAAATTAGTGAAACGAAGAAGCCTATTTAATTTCAATAATTTCCGTTTATAATGTCTAGAGTTAGAGCCCTTGTTTCACTTTGTTGAACCTTGTGAACGCTCTAATGCCAAAAGTTAACATCCGATTTTTGTGAAATTTATATGCAATATTTAAATTAGGGAAATGAAGAAGCCTATTGAATTTCAGCAATTTCTGTTTATTACTTCTAGAGTTATGGCCCTTATTTCACTTTGTTTAACCTTGTGAACGCTCTAACCCCAAAAGTTATCATCCTATCTTTCTGAAATTTATATGCATTATTTAAATTAGTGAGACGAAGAAGCCTATTTAATTTCAATACTTTCCGTTTATAACGTCTGGAGTTATGGCCCTTGTTTCACTTTGTTGAACCTTGTGCACCCTCTAATGCCAAAAGTTAACATCCGATCTTCGTGAAATTTATATGCAATATTTAAATTAGGGAAACGAAGAAGCCTATTGAATTTCAGCATTTTCCGTTTATTACTTCTAGAATTATGGCTCTTGTTTTACTTTATTGAACTTTGTGAATGCTCTAACATCAAAAGTTATCTGCCGATCTGTATGAAATGTACATGTGTAATTTAAATTAGTAAAGAGAAGAATCCTATTGAATTTCAGCAATTTCTAGAGTTATGGCCCTTGGTTCACTTTGTTCAACCTTGTTAATGCTCGATTGATGAAAGTTATCATCTGATATGTATGAAATTTATATGCATCATTTAAATTTGTGAAACGAAAAAGCCTGTCAAATTTCAACAATTTCTGTAGATTACTTCCAGAGTTGAGACCCTTGTTTCAATTTGTAGAACCTTGTGAACCCTCGAACGGCAAAAATTATAATCTGATCTGTATGGAACTGTCTTGTAAAGGCCCCCAATTACCTACAAAGGAATAAATATGCGACAACCCTTGTTGAACGCTCGGACGATTTAGACGCTGTGGGCGTATGTTTTGTTGCCTGGCAACCTATCTTTGGTCAAGTTGTACACAATGTGTGCACAGAATTCTGGGAGACACATATAGAATAAAACAAAAATAAATTTAAAATAGTTTGGTCAAAGTTCACCTGGCATTACTGGTATATGATGTCTGATATGCCCCCATATTCAAGCCATTCAGATCTATATGGAATGGAGGCCAACTAATGTATAAAAAAACAAAACAAATTAGATATTTATTACATGTTTCGGACCTTTGTGCATGGTGCCAACATTTTGCCAACGTTGATGTGGTTGGCGTCTGTGGGTCTATTTATTAAATATGAATTGAGTTATTTTTGACAAACCGGAAGTATTTTACTGATGGAACAAAAACTAATCTCAGATTGCCTCTATCTCGATTATTTCTCAACGGATCTTTATTGGGTTTTCAATTTTATACGCCCACATTGAAATGTGCTCATATATTGTTGCCGCCCCCGTTGGTCGGCCTGTCTGTAGGTGGCTCCGGTGTTCACAATTGCTTGTGGACACTCACGAGTCTAAAGTTAATATCCGATTAACTTTAGATTTATACACAGTGTTTAAGGTCATGAGACGAAGAAGCCTATTGATTTTCAGCGATTTCCGATAATTACTGCCAGAGTTATGGCCCTTGATCACTTTGAAAAATCTTGTGGACGCTCTAGGGGCTAAATTTAACGGAAAAAATATGTGACAACTCTTGTTGACTGCTCGGACGACTTGGCTGCTTTGGACATATGTTTCGGTGCCTGGCAACCTATCTTTCTATTCTTTTGACGCATCCCATTCAAGCTCGGACTGTCATTTTTTTTTTCCGAAGAAAGCAGGGGACTATTAAAATGGGTTCGTCTGTCTGTCCGTCCGTCTGTCTGACCGTCACACTTTTTGGGACACAATAACTCTCCTTCTAATTGACCTAGAATGTTCAAACTTCAAACTCGAAGATGAGCATTTTCTGCTTAGGGTGAGCAGAGATAAGCAATTTGATTGATTGATGCTTTGGGACACGATAACTTTAGTTCTAATTAAGTGAGAGTGATGAAACTTAGTGTATAGTTTCATTACATCAATACCTTGACCAAGTTCGATAATGAGCATTTTCTGCTCCGGGTAAGCCGAGCTATAAGCAATTTGATTGGCCGAGACTTTTGAACACAATAACTCTCCTTCTAATTGAGCTAAAATGTTCAAACTTGGTGTAGGTGTTTATTAGGTCAATGCTTTGATGGAGTGTGAAGATGAGAATTTTCTGCCTAGGGTAAGTAGAGATAAGCAATTTGATTTGTTGATGCTTTGGGACATGATAACTTTAGTTCTAATTAAGTGAGAGTGATGAAACGTGGTGTATAGTTTCATTACATCAATACCTTGACTAAGTTCGATATTGGGCATTTTCTGCTCAGGGTAAGCAGAGCGATAAGCAATTTGATTGGCCGAGACTTTGGAACACAATAACTCTCCTTCTAATTGAGCTAGAATGTTCAAACTTGGTGTAGGTGTTTATGAGGTCAGTGCCTTGATATAGTGCGAAGATGAGCATTTTCTGCTTATGGTAAGTAGAGATAGGCAATTTGATTGGTTGATGCGTTGGGACACAATAACTTTAGTTCTAATTATGTGAAAGTGATGAAACTTGGTGTATAGTTTCATTACATCAATACCTTGACTAAGTTCGATGATGAGAATTGTCTGCTTAGGCAGGAGCAATAAGCAGTTTGATTGGTCAAGACCTTGGAACATAACAACTCTGCTTCTAATTGAGGTAGAATGGTTAAACTTGATGTAGCTGTTTGTCTTGACTGAGTTCAATGATTAACATATCGATCTAAAGCTAAGCAGAGATAAGCAATTTCCTTGGTCGATGCTTTGGGACAAGATAACTTTGATTCTATCTGATAGAGAGTGATGAAACTTAGTGTATAGTTGATAATCAGTTTGATTGCTAAAAATACTTTTGAGAAAAATAGATATGCGGATTAATTAATATGTGTCATCTATTTATTTGGGGATTTCGGCGGGGGACATCAGCCTCACTGTTGGCTTGTTTTTTTTTAAATTCAAAAGTTCATTTGATTAGTTTTAGCATCAAAGATTTGCGAAAATTTTCCTTTGGACTTTTCCAACATTCAAGATGGCGTATCTCCATTAGTAATTGAGGCATCAAGTTGTAACTTGGTAGGAATAAATGAAATGAAATGAAATGAAATGGGGTTTAACGTCCTACTGTTCTGCTCCTATACTGGGCTAATGAAGACGGGCATACGCCATACAGTGTGCAATGAGGGAAATTTTGCCCGGGCAGCGGCACTATCACCTACTCTTATATCGAATTCCAACTGCCAAGGGATCTTTTACGTGCATTCCAATGTATACACGGGACCTTGGTTTTTCGTCTCATCCGAAAGACTAGACAGCTGTCCTTGTCAGGCCCTCCATCCTGCATCACTGACAAGGGGAATCCACGCCGGAAAATCGGGATGAACTTTCTCGGCCAATGCAGGGATCGAACACCCGACCTCAAGGCTAGCGAGCCAGCGTCTTGCCCACTTAGCCACATGATCCCCCTGGTAGGAATAAGGAACACATTGATGCCTTCAAAATGGCATATTAAAAAATTTGGGGACGGCTTCCGGAAACTTCCAGAAATTACCGAGGCCTTCCGATTTTTCCCGAACATAAATAGTTCTCTCCATTTTTAAAATAGACCAAAAATAACATATGGTTATGTTAGCCCCAGATATTATCTTTCACTTTTAAAGACCTTGTTCAATAACATTTGCCACTGTTTGGCTGTCATATTGGATTTTACACAAAACCTTCTAATTGATATTCAGCCGCCATTTTGATTCCGATTTTCAAAAACTTTTTGGGGGGTTTTGAACCTACTCCAAAAGACAACGATTCTTAGGGGCCGGATTTTTGAATTTCAAATTTTAATTTTGACCTTCTATGTGGTGACCTAACCTTTCAAAGACCCTTGACCTTTATGATGACCCTAACATCTACTAAAAATTAATATCAAAAAGTTTGGTCTTGAAATATAACTTCCAGTTATATTAAGAGTTCAAAATAACAGGTTTTTCCAGTTCAATAGGTATTGGATGTTACTAGACTCAATGATTCATGGTGTACATTGTTGACGTGACAGGGTGTGACCTGACGTAGCGAAACACATCAGTACTTCTTCGTAGTTTCAGTTTTTATACGCCCACATTGAAATCTACCCCCCGGCCGTCTGGCGTCCACAATTGCTTGTGGACGCTCTATAGGCTAAAGTTAATATCCGATTGACTTCGAATTTATACACAGTATTTAAGGTCATGAGACGAAGAAGCCTATTGATTTTCAGCGATTTTCGATTATTACTGTCGGAGTTATGGCCCTTGATCACTTCAAAAAATCTTATGGACGCTCTAGAGGTCAAAGTTAATATCCGATTGACTTTAAATTTATACACAGTGTTTAAGGTCATAAGACGAAGAAGCCTATTGATTTTCAACGATTTTCGATAATTACTGCCAGAGTTATGGCCCTTGATCACTTCAAAACATCTTGTGGACGCTCTAGAGGTCAAAGTTAATATCCGATTGACTTTAAATTTATACACAGTGTATAAGGTCATAAGACAAAGAAGCCTTTTGATTTTCAGCAATTTCCGATAATTACTGCCAGAGTTATGGCCCCTTGATCACTTTGAAAAATCTTGTGGAGGCTCTAGAGGCTAAAGTTAATATCCAATTGACTTTAAATTTATACACAGTGTTTAAGGTCATGAGACGAAGAAGCCTATTGATTTTCAGCGATTTCTGATAATTACTGCCAGAGTTATGGCCCTTGATCACTTTGAACAATCTTGTGAACGCTCTAGAGGCTAAAGTTAATATCCGATTGGCTTTAAATTGATACACAGTGTTTAAGGTCTTAAGACGAACAAGTATATTGATTTTCAATGAATCTTTATGACTTGAACAGCTAAATCCATGATGTTAAAAGTTTTGTATACTAAACGTTAGCATGGGGCAGAACTTTATAAAAAACAAACAAATGCTAGTGGTTTTCTGATAATTACTTAATGAGTTGTTACTCTTAATCAGATTTTAATGTATTATAAATGTTTCATTACCGAAAAAAGTAAAAATATGTGACAACTCTTGTTGACTGCCCGGACGATATAGCTGCTGTGGGCGTATGTTTCGATGCCTGGCAACCTATCTTTATTTGAGATAATAACTTGTGTAAAACATGAAATGCTTTATCTGATTAGGTGATGTTGCTATTGGTTTAACTGATGACCGAGGTATGGATGTACCAGTTAACACTATTGACAATAAAGATGGCACATTTAGAATTGAATATGAACCAACTATCCCTGGACAGTACACTGTCATGGTTTACTTTGCGGATAAAGAAGTACCACAGAGTCCAATTAAGGTCATGGTCACCTCGAGTATTGATGTTAGCAAGGTCAAGGTAGTTGGACTTGAACCCAGTAAGTTATATCTTATTTGATATTCTAAAATAGTTCATAATTTACAGACATGATAAGGTTTTATAAAGATATTTATAAAATTGGACTGGTTTCACTTCAGAATTGATATACATGTAAATTATTGGTCCAAAATGTTAAACAGTCTTTCCAGTATGGGTCCAAATTAAGTATGTCCAGTAATGTTAGGCTAAAGATTAATTTCAATGATATATGTGTTGTATATATAAAGTTATGTGTTTTTTATGAATTTCATGTTGATCTTTATTTCCTTAGACTATATACATGCATTAATAAATAGTTTAGAATATATCATATCCTTCATTTTCTTCTAATAAGAAATGCCTGTTGGAGTTCCACAACAGATTGGTATCATTACAACAGCTGTACACAGACTACCTAAAGCTGATGCCAAGGTAGAAGTCACTAATCCTGCTGGTCAGAAAAAGGAATTCCCCACAGTTGCTACTGTTGATGGCCATACCTGTGATCTTGTGTTTGATCAACCTGGACCTCACAAGGTTGCTGTCAAATATGCTGGAGCTGAGCTTCCTAAATCACCTTTTGCAGTAGAAGCTGTTCCATCTACAGCTGCTCCAAAAAAACCAATACAAGAAGACATGATGGGCAAAGAAAAAGCTCCTGGCGTCAAAGCCGGAGCACCGGGTATAGGACAGAAACCAAAACCAAATGTGAAGGCTTATGGACCAGGCCTTAAAGGAGGGAGAGCCCTTGAACCAGCCACCTTTACAATTGATGCTAAACAAGCCCAAGGACCAGGAGGACTTGGTGTGACTGTTGAAGGACCTGCTGAAGCCAAGATTGAATGTAAGGATAATGGTGATGGAACATGTGAAGTTGCCTATCTACCAGAAATACCAGGAGAATATACTATCAATGTTACCTATGCTGATGAACACATCCCAGAATCTCCTTTTAAGGCTAAGATTGAGCCTAGTGCCTTTGCACCAGGTAGTGCACCTTTGACTGGTGCTCCACAAGCCACTGTTCCACCAGGAATGGAAGCTGTTACAGCCTATGGCCCTGGTCTTAACCCAAATGGTAAAGAATTACTGCATGGAGTGGCTTAATAAAAAAAAGAATATGACCTTTTTATTTTGATTACTGGAACTCACAAGCATACCAAAATTACTAACCGGTCTGTTCTGTTTTATACGGGACAGAACGCATGACATTTATCTAGATATTTTCCAGTCAGTGATTGTATGCTATAATTATATGATAATAGAACTTCCCTACATTAATATTTTCTATGTTAAATCATACTTATCAGCTTCCAACATTAATAATGTTGTTGTATTAAAACAATTTTATTTGTTTCCCTTTATCATTTTGATCTTTCCATCCTTCATTTTCTTTTTTCTTTTTTTATACGCCCACATGGAAATGTCATATACAAGTTGATATACTATAATTAATAGAATACAATATCAAAAAACCATCGTTTTATCCAACGTTTCGTCAGTAAAAATATTAACTTCTCCAGGGATGAAGAACTAAATGTGACTCGAGATAGCAAATTGAGTCGTAAGTCGCACAAGTAGATTTCTAATTATATGCTAATTTGTGTCCAAGTACAAAATTTTTTAAAATTTGGTTTTGACCATTTTCGAATACTGTATCATGTTAAAATTCAGCCTGGCACACTTTACTAGCAAGAAAACGTGGATAAAGGGTAGAAATGAAGCAATTAGTAAACAGTAGTTTAGTGAAAGTAGTTCAACAAAAGCCATTTAGCCGAAGGAAGCTCCGCATGTAACCTATACCCAAACAACCGGCGAAATCCCCTATTTCTATTTATAGTACATATTATAATATTCAACACCACTATTCAGCCAATTTCTGAAGATTGCTTCCAGAGTTGAGACCCTTGTTTCAGTTTGTAGAACCTTGTGAACCCTCAAACGACACAATTTATGATCTGATCTGTATGGAACTGTCTTGGAAAGGCCCCCAATTACCTACAAATGAATAAATATGCGACAACCTTTGTCAACCGCTCGGCCGATTTAGCTGCTGTGTCCGTATGTTTCGTTGCCTGGCAATCTATCTCTTGATATTGTATTCTATTAATTATTGTATATCATCTTATCTGAATATCAAATGCATCATATTGACTTAGTCAAAATTGATCCCATCAAACCGTCTGTAAATGGTTTGTGTTACCTGTTTCTATTGATTGGAAGTTTCTCACATGGAAATGTGGTTGTATGTTGACGTTGCTCCCGTCCGTCGTCCACAATTTCTTGTGAACACTCTACAGTTTACATTTATCATCTGATTGTTTTGAAAATGATATATGTTGTTTACATTATTGAGATGAAGAAGCCTATTAGATTTCAATAATTTCTGTTAATTCCGTCTGGAGTTATGGCCCATGTTTCTCTTTATTGGACGGTCTGTATGAAGTTTATATGCATCCTTTAAATTAGTGAAACGAAGAAGTCTATTGAATTTTAACAATTTCCGTTAATTATGTCCGTTACCCTTGTTTCCCTTTGTCAAACCCTGCGAATGCTCTAACGACAAAAGTTATCATCTGATCTGTATGATATTTATATGCATTATTAGTGAAACAAAGAAGCCTATTGAATTTCCATTAGTTACGTCTACAGTTATGGCCCTTGTTTCCCTTTGTTGAACACTGTGAACGCTCTTACCACAAAAGTTATCATCCGATCTGTATGAAATTTATATGCATTATAAAGAATTAGTGAAATGAAGAAGCCTATTGTATTTCAGCAATTTCCCTAATTTATGTCCAGAGTTATGGCCCTTGTTTCACTTCGTAGAACCTTGTGGACGCTCTAACGACTAACGTTATCATCCGATCTGTATGAAATTTATATGCATAATTTGAATTAGTGTAACAAAAAAGCCTATCGAATATCAGCTATTTCCATTAATTACCTCTTAGAGTTATGACCTTGCTTCATCCAATCTGTATGAAATTGATATGCATTATTTAAATAAGTGAAACATAGAAGCTTATTGAATTCAAGAAATTTCCGTTAATTACATCTAGAGTTATGGCCCTTGTTTCAATTTGTTCAACCTTGTGAATGCTGAAACAACGAAAGTTATCCCTTATATGTATGAAATTTATATGCATTATTTAAATTAGTGAAACAAAGAAGCCTAATGAATTTCAACTATGTTTGTACATTACTTCCAGAGTTAAGGTCCTTTATTTAGTTTGTAGCACCTTGTGAACCCTCAAAGTACGAAAATTATAATCTGATTTGACCACTCTGACGATTTAGCTGCTGTGGCCTTATGTTTTGTTGCTTGGCAACCTATCTTCTTTTGTTTATGTTGTCTTTATATTTTGTTGGTAGTTTTGTTCATTTATTGGCCCCTGCCTTTCAAAGAAAGCAGGGGGCTATTAAAATGGGCCTGTCTGTCTGTCCGTCACACTTTTCGGGACACAAAACTCTCCTAATTGAGCTAGAATATTCAATCTTGGTGTAGGTGTTTATTAGGTGAATGCCTTGGAGTTCAAAGATGAGCATCTTCTGCTTAGGGTAAGCAGAGAAGCAATTTGATTGGTTGATGCTTTGGGACACGATAACTTTAGTTCTAATTAAGTGAGAGTGATAAAACATGGTGTATAGTTTCGTTACATAAATTCCTTGACAAAGTTTGAAAATGAGCATTTTCTGCTCAGGGTAAGCAGATCGATAAGCAATTTGATTGGTTGAGACCTTGGAACACAATAACTCTCCTTCTAATTGAGGTAGAATGTTCAAACTTTGTGTGGGTGTCTATTAGGTGAATGCCTGGACAGAGTTCGATCATGCACATTTTCCACTTAGTAGAAATAAGCAATTGATTGGTTGAGACTTTAGAGCATGATAACTTTAGTTCTTTTTGGGTGAGAGCGACTCGGAGTATAGTTTAATTATATCAATACCTTGACTAAGTTCGATGATTAGAATTTTCTGCTTAGGCTAAGTAACAATAAGCAATTTGATTGGTCAAGGTTTTGGAACATATCAACTCTGCTTTTAATTCGGATAGAATGTTTAAACTTGATGTTCATAAGGTGAATGTCTTGACTGAGTTCAATGATTAACATTTCCCGTTAAAGCTAAGCAGAGCTAAGCAATTTCATTTGTCCATGCTTTTGGATAATGAATGAAATGAAAAGGAATGAATGAAATATGGTTTTATGGCACGACAGCTCCAACCGGACTATATTGTGCCAAACAGATGGTGGTTCTTTCAAGACAGGTTATATTATACCACAATATATATTTTATACAAATTAAAATTTATGATAAAAACCTGTCTCTTTTAAAAAGTTTAGCATTTTGCAATATAACCCTGATTGGGCAAACAAGTGATGTAGTGATCTTGTGTGTTTGAGATGCTTGTTCGACTAATGTGACATCAAATTTTACCCATACGGGTAACCTACCTAATAATTTAATTGATTCGAATATTAATTGTGAATTTTGTAGTCTGTCTTTTGGTGCTTGTAACTATAGACAGTGTAAATTATGTACTGATTACAATGAAGCCCACACATTTGGTAGCTCGGTTACTGGTAGATGCTACCATATTTCTACAGATCAAAATCTTAATTGTTATACGCAAAATATAGTATATTTATTAACCTGCAGTTACTGCAGATTACAGTATGTTGGGGAAACTCGTAAATCTTGTAAAACAAGGTTTAATAATCACAGATGAGCAGGAAATTCTGAAAATGCACACAAACTACTATATCAACATTTCAAACAAAATCCATGTAAGGTTTTTGGATACAGAGTTCAAATAATTCAAAAACTTCCTGGTTCAGGACACCTCAGTAATGGCAAAATTGATCCTGCAGTTACACAAAAAAGAACTCAAGCAGAAGAAACTTGGATAATAAAATTACAAACCATTTTCCCTTATGGTATCAATGATAGATTTAAAAACATCGATTATAGTAACCGTGATGAAAACACTTTGATTACAAGAAATTGTTACAAAAAACTTGATCATAAATTTCAAAATAAAAAACGTTCTATAAAAAAATCGAAATTTAAAAAAGACCCAGAAAGTATTTTGAACGAATTGTATTCTGTATGTCAATGCCATACTTCCGATAAATTGTCCTGTGCAACTTGTGTATTCAACCTAGCCCGACAAATTATACACACTTTGAAAAAATCTACAGCTAAGAAACTTGGTGTCCTCATACAGGATATCATCTATTCTAATCAACTTAATGAACGCTTTCTTCCTCAATATTACGATGTTATAACTGATTTGATAAATAGTAAATTTTCATCTAAGCATTCAATACAGCCTCATAAAGTGCGAGAGAAAAAACCTGACGTGTTATGTAAAATCCTTTTTACAGATAAACATATACAAGACATTGGATTGAATAGAATCTTTAGAGTCCGATCAGTAATTAAATCTATACCAGATACTATTCCTAAAATTTCACCTACAATCTATACAAATTTTTACCCCCAATTCGTAATAAAATATTTAACTACCATCAAACTATTGAAAACCTTAATGTGCAAGAATTTATTAACAATTACGATAATACTACATGTCAATGCACCAACTCTCCCTTTAAAGACAAGTTTCATGACCATATACTGACAGGAAACTTGGATATTGTTGAAGAAAAAAATCTTAAAAAACTTTTTCGCTTTGGACCACAATTTCGATAACAACCTAGTAAAACTAATTTCAAAAAGTTACATAATAATCTTAAATCTCAAATCAGGAAATGCATAGTAGCTTGGTCTGATAAATTTCGTGCACCATTAGAATCTTTTGGAGAATGGAAAAACACTGTTTTTGATCTCCTGTCAAAAAGAATCAAATATATAAAACTTAACCCAAGACACCCGCCACCCGAAGTCCTAAATAATACATCCACAGTTGAATGTCTTGCTTCTCTTCAAGGTAGATTTGTTCTAACGCCTGTTGATAAGGCCAGCAATAATATTGCCTTTATCTGTAAAAAAACTATATTGGAAATATTCTTACTGAAGTTGGACTTTTGCCCAATACCCATAATGACACTTATAAATACATTACGGATTTAACTAAACTAGATATTTTACATAACCAATATACATTTAACATGAGTAATGATATTAAAGACAATGTGAAAATAGATGCACTACCTTACATCTATTCTATACCTAAATTCCATAAAAACCCAGTAAAATTCAGATATATAATATCCTCCAGTATCTGCCAAACGAAACCATTAGCCAAGACTATCACCAAAGGGCTTAAATGATGCCAAACCCAACATGCCATTTGGTGCAGAACACTTTGTAGCTATACTGGAATTAATAGGTTTTTTTATCATTGATAAAAATAAACCTATAGTAGACACTTTAGAAAAAATCAATAAAAAAATTAATGCAAACACAATAGAAACGTTCGACTTTTCTACTCTGTATACTATGCTTCAACATGCAGATCTTAAAGATAATTTAGATTGGTTTGTAGATAAAGCCTTTAATGGAGCTTTCGGGAAAGGCAGAAACTTGATGGCCATTTATGCAGAAGATGCTAAATGCCGACACTGTAGTTTTTGATAAAGAAAAATTTCAGAATATCATACATTTCCTTATTGATAATGCCATATTTGAGGTTGGGGATCAGATAATGCAACAAACCATTGGTTTGCCAATGGGTACTGACCCCGCCCCATTTATGGCAAACGCACATTTATATAAATACGAATTCAACTTTCAAGACCATAAAAGAAAAACAGATTACAAAGTAGCTAAAAGTCTAAACTATACCTTCCGATACATTGATGACGTAACAGAAATTTCAACAAATATAAAAGTGAAATATATCCTCCTGAACTAATATTAAAGAAAATTCTGGTTCTATAAATGCATCTGTTCTTGACCTTAACATCAATATAATTAACAATAAATTTAATGTCGGTATTTTCGACAAAACGGACAAATTTGGTTTTGAAGTAGTAAAATACCCGTCAATCTATAGTAACATAATACCACGCTATATAGTGTTTTCTATTCACAGGCATTACGATTTTTGACAATATGTAACAATAAAGAACTATTTCTCTCCCGAATAAAATCTCTTTACTTTAAATGCACTGCCAAAGGCGCTACACAATTACGCATTTTAAAAGAAATTTCAAAACTTCCATTACTTCAACATACCAAGTTTGACATTTCTTGTAAGTATATAACCGACTACATACTGGATAATAATGATCCAATTTAAATTTTATTTTAGATTTTCTGTAGTTACCTAACCCTGTCTGAATTACCTCCCTTAATGTTATACCTTTATAAATACACTTACATAGTACGATTTCTTCAACATACCTGTTTTGCATTTCTTGTGTGGGGTATTATATTAATATATTATTATATATTGTACAATTAAATAACTTAATAATTCCGATTAGTCCCTAGAACTTATGGTTTTTAAGCTTTTAACGTTATTTTATCTGGATTATCGCCCTTATTATTGTGATTTTTTATCACCTTCTAAGATATGACGTCATTCTCAGTCAGCAGACGGCTGTCCCTCGAGACAGTCTACATTTCCTACTTGCTTCTTTGTATTCAGTTTTGTTTTTTGTGACGATGGAACATGTAGTATGTACCCTATATGTATTAAATACCTAAACATTTCTTTATTGAATTTAAGAGTTTAGACTACTTTTTGATATATTTCACCGATGTGGTTACTTGTATAGTTGAATTTTACTACATATGCTTACATTCGTATTTCGTGTAGCATATAGCAGATCATGACTCATGCTGGCATTACCTAATGGGTTCTTTGGGTTGTATTCCTAATTGCTTTCAAATTTGAGTGAAGTCTGTGTCACTACAGACCCGGGATCCATTCACTTTTTTTTTTTGAATTGTCTGTATGTTTGTGTTTTCCTGAGTATGATGTCCTGTCCGTGTATTTGTTTTTGTGTAAATTTTGTGTGGTGCAGTCCCCCTGCACTTACTATTAGTGTATAGTTTCACTACCAGGTACTTAAAAACCCTGACTGAGTTTGATCGTGAACATTTTCTGTTTAGATTAAGTATAGATAATCAGTTTGATTGCTCAACACTTTTGAAAAAGACAAATGTGCAATTAATTGATATTTGTCATCTATTTATTATGGGATTTCGGCGGGGGACATCAGCCTCACTGTTGGCTTGTTTTATAAGATTTGGATATTGACACAGCTTTCAATAGAATGATTGCAACTAAACCACAATCAATTTTTATTAGGTCTTCTTTTTATACGCCCACATTGAAATGTGGTCGTATATTGTCGTCGCCTCCGTCCGGCTGTCGGTCCAGCGTCCACAATTGCTTGTAGACGCTCTAGAGGCAAAAGTTAATATCCGATTTATACACAGTGTTTAAGGTCATGAGACGAAGAAGCCTATTGATTTTCAGTGATTTCCGAGAATTACTGCCAGAGGTATGGCCCTTGATCACTTCAAAAAATCTTGTGGACGATCTAGAGGTCAAAGTTAATATCTGATTGACGTTAAATTTATACACAGTGTTTAAGGTCATGAGACAAAGAATCCTATTGATTTTCAGCGATTTCTGATAGTGGCTGCCAAAGTTATGGCCCTTGATCACATTGAAAAATCTTGTGACGCTCTAGAGGCTAAAGTTATCATACGATTGACTTCAGATTGATACACAGAATTTAAGGTCTTTTAATAACTTGAAGGGCTAAATCCATGACATTAAATTTTTCATATACTAAACGTTAGCATGGGGCAGAACTTTATAAAAACCAAACAAATTCTAATAATGTTCTGATAATTACTTAACGAGTTGTTACTCTTAATCAGATTTTAGTGTAGTATAAATGTTTCATTACCGAAAAAAGTAAAAATATGCGACAACTCTTGTTGACTGCCTGGATGATTTAGCTGCTGTGGGCATATGTTTCGTTGCCTGGCAACCCATCTTTGGGTTTTTTTAATGAAAAGTTATTTTTCTTGTAGAATATTGGCATGAATGATATGCCTGAAACTTTGTTACTAATAGTACGCTTTGTTATTAACTCTCACACTTCAAAATATATGTCTATAAACAAAATATATACATGTATCATCCTCATAGTTGTCAAGTGTTACATCTTCTACAGTATATCTTCACTCTTGACAGAAATAGACCTGTTTGCCATTGATTGGTTATAGGAACCCGGAAAGTTGTTTTAATTCTTCTTGCCAATTATTACTTCATAAGATTTAGATAAACAGCTCTATAGCCATCATGAGTGAATGTGTCTTTTGTGTCACACACTTGACATTATCAAGATTTCTTGAAATCTGGTAGTTAAGTAAGAAATAGTGTCATAATGATGTGTTTTATTGTGAATAATATAGTAAAGGAATTTTATAAGATCAGCGTCTATAAGGAGATATAGAATCGATATATTTCACTAATAATATTGTACTTGTTTTCATTAAGCTTTATAATTGGTTACATACTATAATATATTTGTATTTTTATTACAGGAGTTTTTATGGAATCCCCTACAGAGTTCACTGTTGATGCCAAATCTGTTCCACCAGTGGGTGCTGGTAAAGTACGAGCTATTCTTACAGATCCAACTGGACAGAAATTCGAAAGTCCAGTTACCAACAACAATGATGGTACATACAAGGTTGCCTATACAGCATTTGCGCAAGGTACTTACATTTTGACATACCAATAAGAAATGCACTATTTGAAATAGTAATTATTTATGCACTAAGAAAATTTGATTTTGTGAAATTTCAGAATGAAACTTATAACCTTATTTCTTGTTATTATAGGTCCTCACACCATAGATGTAACATACAACGATGCTCCTATTCCACAGAGTCCATTTAAAGTTACGGCTGTTCCGGGTTGTGATCCAAGTCATGTTAAAGCTTATGGTCCAGGTACAGCATTTAATTCATGACCTGCTTTCTTTACATTTGTATTACAATCTAATTAATGGCTAAGACCATTATTGATAAATTGAAAGCATCTTTTCACTGGCTAAATGTGATGTTGTTAGTTGAATACAAGACTCTTAACATTTTGTCTTATAATTATACAAAAAAAGGTTTTAATGACAATGTAAGATTTGATGTTAATTTTTTTTCGAAAATATAAATCAATTTGGGTATTTAATTAGGTCTACAAGGTGGTTTTACTAACCAGAATGCTGAGTTTACAGTAGATATGAAAGGTGCTGGTAAAGGGGGTTTAGGTTTAGCTATAGAAGGTCCTGTAGAAGCACAGATGAATTGTAAAGATAATAGAGATGGTACCTGTCATGTAGAATATAAACCTATTAAAGCAGGAGATTATTCTATTAATGTTAAATACGCTGATCAAGATATACCTGGTAATTATTATACTAATATTCACTTTCTCTTTGCTTTTTTATACGCCCACACCGTTCTTTTAGGACTTCGAATTTTGTCTAATGGTTTGGATTGTTCGTACTTGGTTTTATTTCTTGTGGTGATATTGTTGTCGCCCCTGTCCTGACGTTCGTCCACTATTTGTTTGTGGACCCTCTACAGGTCACAATTCCTATCCAATTTTGATGAAACTTGAAATATAGGTTAATCTCGCAAAGATCTCGGTTCCTTTTGATATTGGCATGCATCTGATTGAGACTTCATGGATTATGGCTCCTGATTGTACCAAAATCATATTTTTAGCTTGTGGACACTCTAGAGGTCACAATTTTTATCCGATTTAGGTGAAACCTGAAATATATGTTTATAAAAAAGATCTTGGTTCCTTTCGATATTCGCGCATATCGGATCGTAACTTCCTGGATTATGGCCCCAAATTGAATGAAAAAGCACGTTTTTACCGTGTGGTCCCTCTAGAGGTCACAATATATCACCATTAAACCGTAATGATGGTTGAGTATGAATTTCGTACGCAAATAGTGGTAAATGTTTGTAATATCAAGGTTGTGGACCCGCTAGAGGTCACAATTTTTATCCAATTTTAATGAAACTTTCAATGTATGTTTATATCCCAAAGAACGTGGTTCCTGTTGATATTTGCACATATTGGACTGTAACTTCCTGAATTATGGCCCCTGATTTTAGCATTAAATATATCATTACACCCTGATGATGATTGAGTTCGAATTTAGAAAAAATCGGATCGAAACTGCCCAACAAAATGGCCGCTCCTTGAAAGCAAATAGTGTAAAAGTATGTAATACCTAGGTTGTGGACCCGCTAGAGGTTACAATTTTTGTCCAATTTTTTATACATCCACATTTTCATGTGGATGTATATTGTCGTCGCCCTTGTCCGTCCGTCCACAATTGTTTGTGAACAGTCTACAGGTCACAATTTTTATCCGATTTCAATGAAACTTGAAATATAGGTTTATCACCCTAAGATCTCGGTTCCTTTCGATATTGGCATGTATCAGACTGTAACTTCATGGATTATGGCCCCTGATTGTACGAAAAATCACATTTTTAGCTTGTGAACACTGTAGAGGTCACAATTTTTATCCGATTTGGTTTAAGCTTGAAATGTATGCTTATAACCCAAAGATCTCGGTTCCTTTCGATATTCGTGCATATCGAAACGTAAATTCCTGAATTATGGTACCAAAAATCACGTTTTTAGCTTGTTGACCCTATAGAGGTCATAATTTTATCCGATTTAAAAAAACGTATTATTATATCACCCTTACACCCTAAGGACGACTGAGTTCGAATTTCGTGAAAATCGGCCCAAAACTGACAGACAAAATGGCCGCCCTTCGTTCTCAAATAGCGTAAAAATATGGTATATCAAGGTTGTGGACCCTATAGAGGTCACAATTTTTTATCCGATTTTGTTGAAACTTGAAATGTAAGTTTATAACCCAAAGATCTCGGTTCCTTTTGATATTTGCGCAAATCGAATTGTAATTTCCTGAATTATGGCCCTTGATTGTAGGAAAAATCACTTTCGTTTTAGCTTGTTCTCTATCCATCTCTCGAAAATGTGTTTATATCCCAAAGATCTCAGTTCCTTTGGATATTCGCACATATCAGACCATAACTTCCTGGATTATGGCCCCTGATGTTTAGCTTGTGGATCTCTAGAGGTCACAATTTTTATCCGATTTTAAAAAAACGTTTAAATATATAATGAAGGTCGAGTTTGAATTTCATGAAAGTCCGTCCGACAAAATGGCCCGCTAGAAGTCACAACTTGAAATGTATACTTATAACCCAAAGATCTTGGTTCCTTTCGATATTTGCGCATATCAGACCATATATTCCTGGATTATGGCCCTTGATTGTACAAAAAATCATATCATTCTCTGTCCATCTCTTGCAAAATGTGGGCTTATCTTGTATGGCAATCATTTGTTCATTGTTCAGCGTCTAGGAGAATATAAAAAGTTGTATTTTTATTACTTTCTTTCTGTGTAATTAGTATAAGAATAAATCTTATGTTCTTTAGTTGAAGGAAATATTCTATAGACAGCTTTTACAATCTTATTGTTTACATTTATGCATTACACGGAGAGATCAATGCCATACTATTACTATACCCAATTGATTTACAGGTAGTCCATTCTTAGTTAGAATCCAAAACCCTGTTGATGCCAACAAAGTGAAATGTTATGGACCTGGTTTGAACCCCCAGGGGGTGATAGCTGGAGAACCTGCCTCTTTTGTTGTTGATGCTTCAGAATCTGGACCTGCTCCTCTTGATGTTACTACAATAGATGCTAAGGGTAAGATCTATAGATGGAATTTAAGAACACACTGTTGTAAAATTAAATTTTCTAATAAAATATTTGAGATATTGATTATTTAATACATGTTTTTGACAGTAAGTCTTTATTAATGTTTTAAAGATACATTTTATCAATAGTCCTATGAAATTTTTTAAACTTATGTCCTGTGGACGTATATTGTCGTCGCCTCCGTCTGTCTGTCCGTTCACAATTTGATTGTGGACACTCTACAGGTCAGTTTTTATTCGATTTTAATGAAACTTGAAATATAGGTGTGTATCTCGCAAAGATGTCAGTTCCTTTCGAAATTGGCATGTATCAGCATGTAACTCATGGATTATGGTCCCTGATTGTCCGAAAAGTCATATTTTGAGCTTGCGGACACTCTAGAGGTCATAAATTTGGATCCAATTGTAAAAACTGTTTAAATATATCACCGTTACTCTTCAGTGAAGGTTAAGTTTGAATTTCATACAAATCCTACCGAGTCTAAAAGTGTTCACTGTGAAACTGGTATCGTTTATAATGGGGATTATAGCGCTAAAAACTATGTATATAGTTTAATTTCAAAACATCGTTTGATAATTGATAATAATCGTTTGAAAATCCTACCGAAACTGCAAGACAAAATGGCCGCTCCTTGTACGCAAAGTCTAAAAGTGTGTCACTGTGAAACTGGTATCGTTTATAATGGGGGTTATAGCGCTAAAAACTATGTATATAGTTTAATTTCAAAACATCGTTTGATAATTGATAATAATCGTTTGAAAATTACAAAAATAGTTTAATTAGTACTATGGCTTAATTTAATGGTACAGCGTTTAATTTCTCCGAGAGGGGTTTAGAAATGGCCGACCGTTCACTTATCATGAGTAGTTCAATTTCCCGAGATGCGTATTTATCTACTGTGTTGAATTATTAGATGAATCGTTTATTTTCCCTCGAGCTGTCTATCCGATCGGTTCACTTTGATTACGATTATTTGCATATGAAGTGGTCCAACCTCGTGGGTTTTCTCCGGGTCCTACGGTTTCCTCCCACTGCTAAAGACCCCTACGCGCAAGCGAATTATTGAAATAAAATTAAACCATATGTTAGTCCCGAAATGACCTAGTTTGTGTCGAGTGGACGTTAAACCCCATTTCTCGCATATGAAGTGCAAATAATAATGGTGAATATTAAAAAAAGGCACCTTACCATGGTCGTAGTATTATTATCCATTCAAAATAGTAATTCCGCCATTGACAAATATATCAAAAATAGGTAAATCACGTCCCAGGTAATTATACATTTGGAAATCAGTAAATCACATCCCAGATAATGCAGTACAAGTCTGGCGGAAGTACTAAATTCCACGTAGTCGGGCCTAGGCGGAAATGAAAAATCGTGGGCGCCAATTAATCAATTCGCTCTGACCACGCTCAAAATTCCACTCTAAATTTCCTCCGCAAATATGAGTAAACCGCCGACCTCCGCGATTATTTTAAACCCCCGCAGAAATTAGCTTGACAAATCCACCGCGAATTTTAAGAAGTCAGACTTTCCACACATGTACAGTCAGCACATCCGTAGCTGGTTTGAAATAGGTTTATTTATCGTGCGATTGCACTGCAGTCATATTGTAGTCGAATATCAGCTAACATGGCATGCAAAAAAAGATTGTTAATTTAACACGGTCAGACACGCAGATTTTACTGACTGATATTGAAAAATATCAATTATCAAACATTGGCAGGCTTTTAAATAATAAAATAAATAAGAGTTATGGCTGTACCGATACATAATATGTTCGACATTTCTAAGACTTTCAAACTCATTCAAATTACGAAAATTTCAAAGATTAGATGCTGGTCTTACCGTGGGCGAAAGTTTTGGCCATTAAAATATCTATTCCCATTTTGACAAATAAGTTACACAATGCATTGTAAATCGGTAAATAACACCTGAAGTAATATATCTTGGGATTTAAATCACAAATGAATTAAATGCTCATCTCCTGTTTTTAAGCACACATTGCCAGAAGTCACCGTCAACCTTGCTGAACACATGTACATTAACACGTATCAGTCGGATAATACCGTGATGACCTTTTCATTTCGGCACCAAAGAGTCTGAGTCAATGCATACTGTCAGTCAAGTTTCCATATTACGTGAATTCACACGTGCCATCAAAAGGAATTGATAATTGACTATAATAGAAGCCCCTTTAACAACGAATTGTTACCATGTCGTAGTCTTGTAGACAATACTTTTATTCTGAATTGTCAGTAAATAATCAGTTGACCTCATTATTAAAGAACAATTACAATTGGGCCGCGACCAATCTGGATTTTCACACAAAATAAGTGCCGTTGAATAGCACCTACCCCCCCACACACACACACACACACACACACCTCCTACAATTTAAATCACGTATTACCAGAATGTTACAGAGGATTCTATTACCGGTAATTTTATTTACGATAAAAATCTGTTATTAGGGTTGGGTTAGGGTTCATTAGTCCACCGATATTTATATTAGGGTTAGGCCTGGGTTAGGTTAGGGTTCATCAGTCCACCGATATCTATTATTAGGGTTAGGGTTAGGTTTATTGATACCCACATATATGTGATATATAGTAACAGCTGTTTGTGTTTTTCGTTTTATGTGAGACTGATAGTTGTCTTTTGTTTTATTTAATTGATCTGCGATTGTTGAGACTCCGATTAGCACTTGATAGTTCTCTTATTTTGTTTCATCGCGAGCATTGGTATATCAGGTATACCCGGCTGAAACATTTGAATTGACCGGGGTTAATGAGAGATTATTTTTGGCGGGGTTTACCGGGGTTGGTGTGTGACCGGGGTATACAGATATGAGTATTCCCAAATAAACTAAGTAGAGTAGGGGGCAAGAAAAAACCGCATGCAAAAATAAAAGGGGTGTGTGTATGGGGAGAGACGGGAAAGGGAAAGGGTCTAAGGAAGACCGCAGAAGGGGGGTGGTAGGACTAGGAAAGACAACAAGAAAGTAAGGTCTAATAAAAAGTTTAATTAAGGCCCAAGCCAGATAAAAATTGAGAGTTAAACAGATCACTGGCGGAAAGCTGGGTGGAGAGGAGGGGGTCCTCTAGAAAGGCGTCCTCTAGGCTTGGTTGGATCGGGATCCAGAAACGGGAATCTAGGTACTGGTTACGGTTGTTCCAGATGTTGCTCCTGCTTGTGGCTAAGGTGGTCCAGTTTTCCCCTCCGATTTGGTTTGGGGATGTGTGGAAATCCCAGTGGCTGAAGGTTGGGAACGGAGCGCCGTTGATATACGTAGAGCTATTGCTACGGCTAGGAGTGTAAGAGATTCTTTCTGGTGGGAATCCTGTGGTGACGACTGTGGTAGTCGAAAAGGAAATACTCGGAGGCCCTTGGGCGGCGACTGTGGCAGTCGAAAAAGAGGCGCCCGGTGGCCCTTGTGCGAGCTCCCCGATGGTTTCTTGTATGGCTGTCTGGAGGGTATCTGTCTTGGTGGACTGGTTTCCCTCATCATTAGGAAGGTTGCCTTTGCATTTGTGTTTAGTTCGGTATTCCTTCCTACGGAAATCCTTCCCGCAATTGATACAGTCGAAAAAGAGGCGCCCGGTGGCCCTTGTGCGAGCTCCCCGATGGTTTCTTGTATGGCTGTCTGGAGGGTATCTGTCTTGGTGGACTGGTTTCCCTCATCATTAGGAAGGTTGCCTTTGCATTTGTGTTTAGTTCGGTATTCCTTCCTACGGAAATCCTTCCCGCAATTGATACATCTGAAGAAAATGGGATGGTGTCGTTCCCTGGCGTGTCGCAGGACATGGCATCGTTTGGAGAAAAAAATTTCCGCATTCTTCACAAGCTTCCATTATGGTTGTAAGGAAACGATTGTTATGAAGTAAAGTAGGTCATTGTGACGTAAAGTGGGGCGGCATATACGTTAAGGAGTATATAAGGAAAAGAAAGGGTGGAGGTTAAAGACGAACCCCCATAAAGAAGATGGGGGGTTAGAAAAGAACCTCCCGTGAGAGGGTTGGTAGGCTAAAAAATCCAAAGTTGGTACACCCAGTGGAGGGGTTGTAAACAAAAGAAAAAAATAGGGAGATGCCTAAGTTCAGATTTTGTCATTGATACCGTGTGGTTGGAAAGTTTTCAATCTAATGATCCAATGAAGTTCAATGGCGCGTCTATTGGTGGTAGATTTTTGTAGGTCAGGATTGGTACCCAATTGTTTAATTATTTGGTAGTCAAGGTTTCGACTAGAATGGCTCGGTAGGTGGAAGTGAGAGGCAACTGGGGTGTCTCTCTTATGGGTGATATCAACATAGTGTTCTTTAAGTCTAATTCTAAACAATCTTTTTGTTTCTCCTACATACTGACTGAGACAGAGATTGCAAGTAAGCAGGTAGATCACGTTTCGGCTATGGCAAGTGTAATTGCTGTTGCAATTGTAAGATTTGCCAGTTTTGCTGGAGTGAAAGGTTTTCTTTCCTCTAAGCGTGTTACAGTAATTGCATTGGGGATAGTTACAAGTGGATTCTAGAAAATTGTAACTTTTCCCGCTAACTTGTGGCCAGGGTTTAGGGTCCTTTATAGTGGCTGAGGTTAGAAGATCTTTGAGGGACGGATTTCGTCTGAAGGCTGTTAAGCAAGGGTGTGGGAAAATAGTCTGGCAATCGTTCGAGCTGTGGAGGATGTGCCAGTTATTTCTGATGATCTTGCTGATATGGACCGATGTTGGATTGTAGTCCGTCATGAAAACCGGACGTTTGTTATCCTTCGGTGTGGTTTTTATGGTTAGGAGAGTTTTCCTCTGAATATTGTCGGCTTTCTTTCGGTTAGATTCGATTATATCTCGTGGGTAGCCCCGTTTGAGATAATAGTTTACCAAGTTGTCTGCATGTTTTGCATAATCCGCTGGAGTGGAGCAGATTCGTTTTAGTTGGAGGAATTGACTGTATGGTCCCTTGTGTTTAATATGAGGTGGGTGGCATGAAGTGAAAGATAAGTATGAATGTGTGTCTGTCGGTTTACAGTACAGATTAAACGTGAGTTTTTTTGTGTGGTGTTCAAAGCTGACCACGGTGTCTAGGAAGGACACGTTCTCCGTGGAGTATTCGGCTGTGAACTTAATGGTTTTGTGAAAGCTGTTCATCAGCTGTAGGAAATCTAGTAGTTTAGAATTTCCATGTGTCCAGATTATGAAGATGTCGTCTATGTACTGGACGTAGACTAACGGCTTGAAAGGTACTTTATTTAACATGATTTGTTCTAATTCACTTAGGAAAACACAAGCGAAGCTTGGGGCCACTTTGGTCCCCATGCTGGTGCCTCCTATCTGGAGATAATGTTGATTGTTAAAAACAAAATTTTTAGTTAGTACAAGTTGAGTAGTGCGATTAAATAAGTGGGGTGGATTCTCCAGTCTGGTTTGTTAGCGATAATGCTTTTTGCGATGGCTCTGAGGCCTTCGTTGTTTGGGATGTTGGTATAGAGGGACGTAACATCCATGGTGACGAGGATAACATCGTTTTCTAGTGTAAGGTCGACGGATTCTAATCTTTGGATAAAATGAGTAGTGTCTTTAATATAGCTTGGATAGAGAGGGACGAAATGTTTGATATGTTCGTCTATGAAACTGCTGATAATTCCGTGGGGGTCCCATTGCCACTGATGATGGGTCTACCTGGCACTTTGCCGGGTTCACAAGATTTGTGAATCTTAGGTAGTAGATAAAAACGACCTGGTTTTGGCTCGTCAACTATAAGGCCTTTTAGAAGTTTTTCCGTAATCTGTCCTGACTGGTAAAGTTGGGTTAGGAATTGCGTGATTTGAGTGTTAAATTCCGCAGTTGGGTCTTCCTGAAGGGGCAGGTAAAAGGCAGTATTGGACAGCTGTCTTTCTGCTTCTGTGATATAATCGGATTTGTTAAGTATGACAACGGCTGAGCCATTATCGGCTTTTTTAATAATAATGTCTGGGTTCGTCTTTAGATGAACAATGGCTTCCCTTTCTTCTATTGAGAGATTGTTTCTCTTGAAATTTATAATCTCTGTGTTGAGGATTTGGTTCTTTATAACTCTAAAGAAGATTTCTAAGTTTAAGTTTGCCCCTGGGTTGGGGGTCCAGGTGCTTTTGGGTGCAAATTTTCTATCTAACTTTAGATTAAAAGTGTTGGGGGGTGCATTGTGAAAATGATAGGTGATTCTCATTTTACGGAATAATGTTCTAAGGTCTATGAGCGATTGACTAAGGTCTATCCCTTTGGGTGTTGGGCTAAAGGTAAGTCCTTTGCTGAGGACAGAGAGTTCTGGTGCACTTAATATAGACTTAGATAGATTAACAACGAAAGACTTGAGGTAAGTTTCAGAGGTTTTATTTGATGAAACATTAGAATGACTATTATTATTGAGGTTTAAAGTGTGAGCTAGTTCTTTAACCATCCTGAATATTCTAGATTGTTGTTGTGGGTGGTGGAATTAAATCGTTTTCTGGATGAGGATCTGGAGCGATACCTCTTATTGTTGTTATTGACTCTAGGGGTCCTGGGGGCGGATCCTCTTGGTGTGTGTGGCTTTTTCCCACTTCCATTGAAGTATTTTCCGTGGAAAGGGTCATCTTTTTTGCTTTCCAAACTGAGGCGGTCGAAACGGGGTTGCAATTTGGATTTACCCGTAGAGATTTCTCTCTCTATGACCGTTGTGACTCCCAGATCCGCTTCGGAAAGTTGGCGGGCGTCACATACATCTTTGAGTTTACTTTTAGCTATTATGAGATCTTTTTGAATTTTCTCGCAGGTCCTATCCAAGTGTTGGATATGGATCCTCCTGATTCACAAAAGAACCGTAAGGTTTATTTGCACATAATACAATAAGATGCGGATTATCGGTTAATCAGCTTTGATCGTTGCTATTTCTAATATTTTCCACAAAAAAAAAACTTGCTTTGTACGCACTAATTTATCGATTGGTACTGCCATCTACTAGAAGCTTGTCAAGGTATGCATCAATGTGCAGCTTACAGGTTATCGTTAACAATTTCTAGGGTCTTGTAAAATGAGTGCATGTCGTGTAAATATTTACTTTTGATTTTGTGCAGGTCATTTTCAAATAAATTCATAGGCATGTTATTCTTTTTTAACAAATATATAACTATATGAGAAACGATTATTATCAATGAACCGTAAGTGCAACTAATGGTTTATCGTTTGGTGGAGCCGTTTAATAACCATGTGGTTCAAGTTAATAATTTTTTTCCTTCGTCTCACGAGTTTATCATTGTGCATTTGTACATCGCGAGGTTGACTTCTGTAAACGTGTACAGGTGGAAAACTAATGAGTCATTCCATGAGTAAACCATGCAAAATTGTGCAGAATAGGGAAGATGGAGGGTCGGCAGATCGAGTTCATCTCCGGGGGATTTTAGGGACTCCCCGTGACTACTTCACAGCCAGAAGGGCCGATTTCAAAATTTCACTGTTATTGAGAAACAGCTTCTGGGTGATTTTTGGCCAATTTTGCCATTTTTCAGGTCATTTTTGGTCAATTTTCAGCCACCTATTGTGGCGAGTCTAGGGTTTGGATGAAAATGGTGGTGATTGGTGATGTTAGTGGGGGTATTCCTGTGCCCCAGTGTGAAGACCATGAAGTCGCATCTATTTTCTCGGAGTAATGATCAGCAAAATTGTAACATATGGTGACTAAAACCGAAAATATACACCTGTGAAAATTACCTCTGTTTTCTATGATGCGGGGATAGGTCAAAATATCGAAATGGTTTTATGCACAGCTCGACACACTCTATCGATATAAAAAATAAAATCTCTGTCACCTCTCTTCAATCAATGCGAAAAAATAAGTCAAAGTTTGAGAATTTTCCCTATTGTAATCTCTCATTCTCTATGAAATGGCCAACTACTTTCATTCAGGGTAAGCCAGCTCTCTCCGTTTCTTCACCAAATCATTCGCCCGCGCTCAATGGTAGCAGCTTGAACCCCCCCCTCGAGCAAAACTAGTATCTTTGATGAGGCTTGGTATCCAATCAAAGATTGCCGTGCCCGGAAGCGCACAAAATTGCAGTTTTTCCTCATGTTTGGCCATTAAAAGTGGTACATATCCCAGATATGACCAAGAGAATCACTTTATATGTTTGAAAAAATGTACTAAGGACATTAAGGCCCACCTTTTAGCACATCACATAGCAATAAGTGATGTGAGAACCGAATGGGAGCTGATTTCTTGACGAAGCTGCATTAAATGGAATATTCCAAAAGGATGCAGGCTGCCACATCTAAGGAGAAGCCATACAAAGACCGCGTTGTGTCACTTGGAATCAACTTATTCCTATTGGAACAGCTAAGTGAAATAAAATACTATTGAAAAAAAGAGGGAAGAAATTAAGTCTTTCAAATATCGATGGAAACCTTGTGTGTGTGCTCGACCACAATCAAATTAGCAGAAAACAGTTGTGCGGTGATACTCCAGTTGACTGAGTTAAGCGATGGACTTCAGAAGTCCTCAAACCAGCTGCATTGAGTTTGATATAGTTGTAATACCTTTACTAAAGGCCAGCTCTCTGCTTTTTTTAAACTTTGGCAGCATTAAAAAAATTCTTGTTAATTTTAGAATTGTTTTCTTGTATTCTATATATATGCCGGAAATATTATGCAGCCCATAATGAGGAAATGGGCTGTCAAGAGAGCCAAGTTCCTACAAGGCCTCGGGGTAGTTCCTCAAATAAAAAATATGACATAGAGTCAAAAATTCAACTTCATCATATGATCATTTTCGGAACCCAAAATGGATCTTGCTGGGTCTTTTAAAACTGAATTTTTACATGAAGGACATTTCTATCAAGGGCCACCTCTCAAAATATTCCAATCTGATTAAAATACAGATCTATATTTCGTTTCGTGTTTTTATACTTTCGATGACCTACACTACATGAAAATCCGACTGGTTGTTGCGATAGGTCACGTCAGAGAATAGATGCGACTTTATGATCTTCACACTGGGGCACAGGAAGACCCCCACTAACATCACCAATCACCACCATTTCCATACAAACCCTAGACTCGCTACAATAGGTGGCTGAAAATTGACCAAAAATCACCCAGAGGCTATTTCTCAATAACGGTGAAATTTTGAGATCGGTCCTCCTGACTGTGAAGTAGTCTTGAGGAGTCCATAAAATCGTGTTTTTTAGCTTGTGGATTCTCTAGGTCACAATTTTTATCCGATTTTAAAAAACGTTTAAATATACTAAACAGCAAAAAAAACAAAGCGTCAGTACGATTTCAAAATCAGAGAGACACTTTAATCAGATCATTCTAGAAAACTACTTACAAAATGGATCAAAGCAATTTTTTGTGAACAGTCTGTACACAGTCTATACATCAGTATCTGGTGTGTCCACCGTGAGTGTCAATAACAGCAGCGCAGCGTCCGTACATGGAGTGGACCAGACGATTGATGAACGCCATTGGCACCTGCATCAACACTCAGAAAATCCTGGCGCAATCCATCGGCTATGTTTGGTCTCGGTATGACGTTATTAAGTCTCCTGGGGGGTTGGGATGGCCTAGTGGTCTAGAGTGCCGCGCTTCGACCTCTGGCTGGCCGGTCACCTCTGGCTTGCGGCTGTGGTTTCGAGCCCTGGTGTGAGCGTATGTGGCATGGAGATAGGGGCGCCTTCTCAACCTCGTGGGTTTCCTCCGGGCACTCCGGTTTCCTCCCACTGCTAAAGACCTCTACGCGCAAGCGAATTATTGAAATAAAATTAAACCATATGTTAGTCCCGAAATGACCTAGTTGTGTCGAGTGGACGTTAAACCCCATTTCTCTCTCTCTCTCTATTAAGTCTCCTCTGAATTTCATTCCAAAGATGTTCAATCAGTTTTAAGTCCGGAATAAAGGCTGGCCAGTGCATAACGTTGACACCGTTTTGCTGTAGAAAGTCCTGAGTAACTCTCGCGGTGTGGGCACGGGCGTTGTCATTCTGGAAAACATTGTTTCAATGACGTATGGTATGACGTGGGGTCAGAGAGCTTGATTGATGTAACGCACTGCTGTGCTGCCGCCTCCTCTCATTGGACCAAGAATTTGGAACATCACAGGACCTACTCTCTGGTTCAGGCTGATTCCACCCCAAACCATTATGCTTGGACCTCCCCATGAGTCTCGTTCCATGACACAGTGGTCAGAATAACGCTGGCCATGTCGACGCCATACGCAATACCGACTTTCATTTGTGAACAGAACAGTTCTCCATTGCCTGTGTCGCCAGATCTGGTGTTGTTGGGCAAACTGTAGACGTTCAACGTTCTGTGTTGAGACGTCGGCGCACTGTATCGGCACTGATGGGTCTTCCGGTGTTCCCACTGTCTGACATGCTGTCTCAGATGCCTGTGTGAAGGGATTCTGCACGTGCTTTCGCACAATATGGCGGCGGTCTTGTCACCTTCTGGTAACCCTTGGTCTACCAGTTCGGGGGTGATGATCATTGCTGAAGCCTGTAGATGGTCGGAACATTGACCTGGAAGTGATTGGCAATGGCTTGGGCAGTGTGGTCAGCGTCGATTCTTCCATGCGCCTGGTTCCTCTGACCTGTCGTGAGTCGTGGCTTGCTGCTGACATTGTAATGTGAATGATTCAACCAGGTATGGGGGTGCATTTTATAGGGAATCAAACACGAACGCTGTGATTTTTGAAGTAATAAAATTGGGTCAAGCTTCATATGCAATCAAAAATACAGTCCACCTATTATTATGAACTTAATTATTTGCTGTATCATTAATGAATAAAGTTGAGATTATCATATTTTAAGTGTTGATTACGATATAATTCCCTAGAGTGATCGGCACCTGTATGTCAATAATAGATGTCGGAATGGTTCATGCGGTAATGAATGAAACATCAAAGCTATCTCCTGACCTGTCTGTCAACAGTGGCAATCACATGACATTCTCCTGCCATTTCTAGAACTATAGTTAAAAATAAAACCATCTAATGGGAACTTATTTGTTGGTAGTATAATCTATATTATAAGTTATTATTTATTGATACCAATTTTTAAAGTAGCCTAGCATAACAATACCAATCACTAAATTATTTCTAAATTTTTATCAGCACCTACTCTAGAAGCCGCAATGTTCGACAGTAATCACGTGACATCAAAGGGATGTACCCCCTTTCATCTTCCATTCCAATAAACCATGTGATATTTTTCCGCCTTTTCCAAAACTTCTACTCATTATGATAGTGTCCAGACAATACCAGCAGTGAACTAGATAAAACGCAGGAAAAAATGCATGGAAGTAATAAGATTTGTAACTATTTTATGATTAGTTACATAACAGCACAAGACTTGCGACGCTCCATACCAACCTGGTATGCAATGAAGAGCCATTGTTGACATCTTCTTTGGTTTTATTATCAAGAATTGTGATAGACAAATAACTATTGTGAGGACCATTGTTTATTTCATATAGTTAATAAATTTGTTAATATTTATCAGAAACAATTTAAATAAAAAATTCAATAGTCTAATTAGGTATTGCTCTAGTTTGTGATCAGCACACATTGAAAACAGATCGAAGAGGGGTCTCCGCGATGTACTGACTGTGTTCTCCAATTCTATGATTTTGATCATCATGCAATTGGCTTATTCCCTATTGCAATCAAAAGTTTTATCGGGTGGACTGTTGTATGTTAATGTCTGTCTGCACATGCGCGGAAATGGTATTCTCAAAATCGGATTGAGAGAACCGAACTCTCAAACAGTCTGTGAATAAGGATTTAAAAAAAAAACGGAGACCGGTAATGATTTTGTACTGTTTATTCTTTCCTTTTTACAGCCCCTATGAGAGTCTTTTATTACCGGTACGTCTAAATAGGAACGCGCACGGAAACCGAAATAAAACTGTTATTTTGGTTGCCTGCGCATGGCTATTTATATAACGGAGACCGGTAAGGTTTTTTTACTGTTTATTCTTTCCTTTTTACGTCCTCTATGAGAGTCATGTATTACCGGCACGTCTAAATAGCAACGCTCACATACGTGTGTGGCTATTTAGTTGCAACGTGTGTCAAGCAAAATAATGATTTGTTCGCAACTCAGATAATATTTTAAAGGTAATTACCAAGTCGTTTTGAACAGATACCGACAACTCAAGTATCGGCAAAATGGACGTGTAACGGTCGATACCAATTTCTCCCGATTGACCACAAAATATGTAAAAGTAATACGAAGATTGTGAACCCTCTAGAGGTCACTATTTTTATCCGATTTTGATAAAACTTAAAATATATCTTTATATCCCATAGATCTCAGTCCCTCTTGATATTTGTGCATTTCAGTTTCTGGATTATGGCCCCTAGTTGTACAAAAAATCACTTTTGTTTATAGTTGTTCTCTATCCATCTCTTGCAAAATGTGGGCGTATCTTGCCTGGCAACCTCTGGTTGTTTTATTTGACTTATTTTTGTTGTATTGATTATTGAATGTAAAGATGATATTAAAGTATCCTTAAATGACATTTAGAAGTAGAGGTATAATATTCATAAGAACACAACTTTATGGATTTACTACTTCTTAGTTTATTACATGCAACATTTCAATACTCTTACACAGGTATCTTTAGCAAGCAATGATCAATAATGAATAACAACCTACATTTATAGTACATCCATGAGTAAGACAATAAAAACACATAACATTAATTAAGAGTTATAACAACAACATTTCCCTTTCAAAATGACTTGAAGATCTCTTTTATTAACAGATTAAAACGGGGACTGAAGCCACCACCAAGGCTTAAAAAAAATCAAAGTATCAATACCCCTTTAATACTATCAAAACATGAATAAATTGGTTAGTGTCTTTGAGCATGTCTTCTAATAATATGGTAATTGATAGTATGATTTTTATTGTCCCCCGCCTTTCGAAGAAAGCAGGGGACTATTAAAATGGGTTCGTCCGTCTGTCTGTCCGTCTGTCTGTCCGTCACACTTTTTGGGACACAATAACTCTCTTCCTAATTGAGCTAGAATGTTCAAACTTGGTGTATGTGTTTATTAGGTCAATGCCTTGATGGAGTTCGAAGATGAGCATTTTCCGCTTAGGGTAAGCAGAGATAAGCAATTTGATTGGTTGATGCTTTGGGACACGATAACTCTCTTCCTAATTGGGCTAGAATGTTCAAACTTGGTGTATGTGTTGATTAGGTCAATGCCTTGATGGAGTTCGAAGATGAGCATTTTCCGCTTAGGGTAAGCAGAGATAAGCAATTTGATTGGTTGATGCTTTGGGACACGATAACTTTTAATTGAGCTAGAATGTTCAAACTTGGTGTATGTGTTTATTAGGTCAATGCCTTGATGGAGTTCGAAGATGAGCATTTTCCGCTTAGGGTAAGCAGAGATAAGCAATTTGATTGGTTGATACTTTGGGGCACGATAACTCTCTTCCTAATTGAGCTAGAATGTTCAAACTTGGTGTATGTGTTGATTAGGTCAATGCCTTGATGGAGTTCGAAGATGAGCATTTTCCGCTTAGGGTAAGCAGAGATAAGCAATTTGATTGGTTGATGCTTTGGGACACGATAACTTTAGTTCTAATTAAGTGAGATTGATGAAACTTGGTGTATAGTTTCATTACAGTAATACCTTGACTAAGTTTGATAATGAGCATTTTCTGCTCAGGGTAAGCAGAGCGATACGCAATTTGATTGGTCGAGACTTTGGAAAACAATAACTCTCCTACTTTGATTGTTAGACTATAAGTAAAGATATACTGTTTGATTGTTCAATACTTTGTAAAAGATAATTTGTGATAAATTTATATGTGTCCTCTAATTATTTTCCCATTTCGGCGGGGGACATCAGCCTCACTGTTGGCTTGTTAAGCCTTGGTGGTGGCTTCAGTCCCCGTTTTAATCTGTTATTAAGAGAGATCGTCAAGTCATTTTCAAAGGGAAATGTTGTTGTTATAACTCTTAATTAGGCTTTCAGACTTTTTCTGAAAGACTATTGTTTTTACTAAAATTATTATTATTATTTTCCCCGGGAGCCTATTTCTCCATGATCGAATACAGTTATCGATCTGGAACCAAATGTTCTATTGGGAAACCAGGTGGTGGCTACTTGATAAACTATTTTTGAAACATCTGCGCAGACCGGAAGTGGCGAAATTCGTGCGGTACTAAAAAGTTAAAAAAAAACGGCCGTAGTTTCGTCAATTCTTTATCTATTTTCATACAAATGACATTTTCGGAAACCCTGAGTCTTTTCTCGGACGATAGCAGTTGAAAATTTCGAAACTTCTAGTGTTCGAAAAATGAAAAATGTTGTTTAAGAGGCAATTTTTGTTTTTGTTCAAAATTTTCAAATTTGACCTACATTTTTGGATACCTGAAGACTATCAGATTCCAGAAATATAAGTATCATTCCGAGTTATCGCCCTTTATTTTTCGATTTTTTTCGACTTTTCTGCCCATTTCCCAACTCTTATATTTTTTTGAAAGGATTAATTGATGTTTCTGAAACTCCCGGAACATAAAGCCATATATGGTCATTCTGCTTCATAAAGCAATTTCAACAAAGATCCGGAAGTAGTCGAAATAATGTCGGGAATTTTGAAAAAAAAATACAAAAAATGAGTGCTTTTCAGAAAAACGCGATTTATCCGTCCAATATCAACGGATTAAACAAATTAAGGTATTGTTGAGTGGCCCGGGGAATGGAGTGTCGTATGTTGCCCAATGTATACGGATATTATGACCAGGGAGCAAAATATGACATGCTGAAAATCAAGTATTTTCTGATTTGGAGTATTTTTGGACGCCTGTATCTAGAAAACTGCTCCAAGGATTTTTCTTAATCTTTCCCTATCAAGAGTCCCTCCGGTAGTCATGTGCATGAATCCATCCAATAAGACATTGAAATGTCTGGAATAGCTAAAATAATGTACTGAAAATCGAAAAAAGTTGAAAAATCGTGAAATTTTGGAAAATGCTCTATTACTTTATTATTTTAAAAAAAATTACACATTCAGATAGCTGACCTAATTACGATTCTAACCATGTATAATATGTATTGAAATATTTAAATTTAATTTTTGATATTTTGAATTTTTGGCACTGAAAATGCTCTTCTATTTTTCTTTCTTTGGAAAACAGCTGAATGGATTTTTCTGAAACTTCTTGTACAGAAGGTTAGGTAACCAAACAACTTGTTAAAACTATCCCAACAGTGATCCAAAAACCGGAAGTAGTCGAAAAAATATCCGATATTTGGAAAAAAAAAAAAAAAATGTAAAAAAAATTGTGATCTTGCGAAAAAAGTGATTACTTCGCCAGATTTCACTGAATCAAAACAACTAAAGTGTCATTGGATAGCCCGAACAATGGATGATCGTATGACATCTAAATGGTAAAAATTTGCTGGTTAGGCAATATATAATGGGACGCTGAAAATCTAGTATTTTCATTTTTGGGGTCTATTCAGATGCTTTCATCCCGAAAACGTCTCTTATTTCCTTTCTTAAACTTCTGTTACTTAGAGTCCTAAAGGTGGTCTAGGGTGTGATTCCAAATTTAAAAACCTCAATTTAGTATAGATGGTCCAAAAAGGGCCACAATCTTTGAAAAAAGTAGAAAAATCATTATATCTTCTTCTAATGGTATAAGGGAGATAACACATTGGCATCAGACTACCAATTATTTGCTAAAAATAGTTAAATATCTTCTGATTTTCCTTTCTTTTAAAAACTGTCCAATGGATCTTTCTGAAACTTCTGGTACAGGAAGTTATGTTCCCATACAACGTGTTAAATCTATCCCGACAATGATCCGTAAACCGGAAGTAGTCGAAAAAATATTCGATATTAAAATAAAAAAAACAGTAAAAATCGGTGCTCTTGCAAAAATCTTGATTTCACCGTTGGGCGTGACCAGTTCAAAACACTCAAAGTATTGTTTGGTAGCTTGATGAATGGGCTATTGTATGACATACTTCCTGTCTAATTCTCCTGAAAGGCGGTTCAGTGCTGCTTGCAGGTCTAGTTAATGTTATGTTTTTATTACTCATGGATGTACTATAAATGTAGGTTGTTATTCATTATAGGAAGCGGACGTTAAATAAAGCTATTTCACACACACACACATTATTGATCATTGCTTGATAAAGATACCTGTAAGGGTATTGAAACGTTGCATGTAATAAACTAAGAAGTAGTAAATCCATAAAGTTGTGTTATTATGAATGATATTAAAGGTATTTATGATAAGATTATATTGTTTTATAATAGGTATAAAGAGACCAGCTGATGTTATGCCTATTGGTGATAATAAATATCAAGCTACTTATATGCCTGTGGAAGAAGGACCATGTAAAGTGGATGTTAAATATGCCAATCAATCTGTACCACAGAGGTAATCACAATATTCATAGCTATTTACACATTCCAATAGAATGTATAAGGAGAAACTATATAGTCATCAGTAGTAATAAGTATCATTGGTGATTTTACATATATTTTAACATATCAGAAAACTGAATTAACTACAATAAAGTTATACTTTAGATTGTCAGCATGTTAACTAAATATTGTTTATAAAATCTAAATTTAATACATTGTGATCTTAAAGATGGGTTCCCAGAAAAGTATTTATCGGATGGTTATTTCCAACAAAAGTATGGCAATTTTGGTATATATGGAAACTAGAGATATCCAATCTTACTAGAAAAATACTGGATTCCCCGAAAAACACTCATGGAGCGTATATTAGGAATTTCTGCACGCGTGATGTCAAAGGTCACACGCGAACATTAAGCGCTTGATGTACAAGTTGATAAACTTTATGAAGAGTTAGACGTACAACACTTTCTGAGATAAAAATGACGAAAAAAGACGCGGGTAGTGGATAATCCGAGAATTTAATTAGGATTCGATATTTGTAATAAATAGTAAGCGATTAAAGACAACATCGTCTTATGTATGCAATGAATTCTCCTCTGACTTCCAAGAGAAGAATTTGAAGCAAAATTATGACAAATTAATTAGTTTGAATATGTTTTTAGTCCATATATACCATTAATCCACCCAGTTTGAACGCGGGAACCCATCTTTAACAGTTGGAGAAAATGAAAATATTTTTTTTGAAAAACGATGAGTTAATCTATAATGATGTGTATATACTACAAAAACTGCCATCACAACCTAGTTCGATTCTCAGTTGATTATGGATAATAACCTTTCATAAATAATTATTTATACGCAGTCCATTTAACATGAAGATATTACCTGGTGCTGATCCTAGTAAAGTTAAAGTAACAGGTTTAACACCACAGACACCTGCCAGTTTACCTGTTGTATTTACTATAGATACTAGACAAGCTGGTGATGCTGATTTGCAATGTATGGTGCAGGTAAGATTCTTATTATATTTATATCTTTCCCACTTAACATACATCAAGACTACGGGCATATAGTGCATCTTTGTTTCGATGAGACAAAAAGTATTAAAGATCTTTAGGAAGTTTAAATTTAATTGCTTTCTTGGGTGAAATATGTCACTTCTATAGAAATATATCTCGCGTAAATTTAAAGAATATTGTTTCATCCGAAATATAATGTTTATTGTAGAGACCAGATGGTACTAAGATTAGACCTGTTATGCAAGATAATGGTGATGGTACAGTTACCTGTGTTTATACACCGGAAGATCTAGGTGTCTATTCTATTGATGTTCAGTTTGCTGGACAAGATGTTCCTGGAGCTCCATTTGCTGTCAAAGCTGTACCAACTGGTGATGCTAGCAAATGTCAAATTACTGGTAAGATTATTTGATGCACTCTTGCTTCACTCTTGACCACATTTTTTGGTGGTTTTATACGTCCACATACGACAACCCTCGTGGACTGCTGGGACAACCTGCCTGCTTGTGGCCGTAACTTTTGTTGCCTGGCAACTATCTTTTGAATTAGAATACCAAGTAACTTTTATCAGTGACTTACACCTACCAATATCCACACAATTACGCCAATAAACAATCTGATTAAAATACAGATCTATATTTCGTTTCGTTTTTTTATACTTTCGATGGCCTACACTACACTACCCATTGTACTGGAAGGTCACGCCAGGTGTCGTTCAAGCGGCTTTTGATCCTATGACGTCAGACATTGATTAATCAATCAGCGTTGATGTTTCTAGTGGTTTACCCACAGTTCCGTGCATCGCATGCCAAGAAATCGCCATAACAGTTGGTTTCAATGACTAATCCCTCACGCCATCCAGAACACAAGTTATATAATAACAAACCCTCCAGATCTTAGTGTAGTACAGACAAATGAAACAAAATTTTGAACTATAAAAAACAAAACGAAGTAGGATCTGTGTTTTAATCAGATTGGCCAATGAAGCGCCAAATTTCACCATTGTTGTTGGCCCGTTGATAGTTCCAATAAAACCCATTTATGTCACCCAATTAGTACACAGATTAGAAAATATGATAAGGAGGGAGCTTCAATTCATTATAATAAATGGCTTGGGGAATCAGGACTAGGACAAAGCTAATCATCCATCAGGCACTGCAAAATTATCTCAGTTTGACCTTGTTAGGATTTGATCATTTGATGACTAAAGGGGGACAACAGTAAAATCAGTATAATTATGTTTGTTTGCTAGTGAGTAAAGAGATGTAATAATATGCAGACTGATGAAGTGAGCGTTATATTTGTTTTCTTTTAGATGGTAAAGAAAAGGTTGTGCCAGTGAATAAAGAAACTATTATTGAAGTTGATGCTGCACAAGCTGGTGTTGGTAAAGTAACATGTCGTATTCGTGGTATTGATGGTACAGATATTGATATTGATATTATTGAGAAGGGTGATGGTACATTTAGTATCTCCTTCTTACCTATGTATGCTGGTGAATATACTATAGAGATTAAATTTGGTGGTCAAACTGTACCAGGAGGTGATTATACTATTGAGGTAAGAATATTATATATTTTATACAGTTCATTATTTTTTTACTGGTTTATACTGCTTTGTATTTGATGTGATAATTTTGATTGTTGTTAGTTACAAAATTTTTTTTAAAATGGATTCCTTTGACCCATGTCCATGCTTAAATTCATTAGAAAATTTTGTTTGAGCCAAATATAGTATTTTCCTATTGATTAGGAAAACTATAGTTTTAATTAAAAATAATGACGTCAAGTTGAAATAAATATAGACCCAAAGGAATCCAGTTTTAATATTTGTGACCCGTCATGGCATATTGAGTCACAATGAGGAAATTTAGAAAATTGAGTTATTGTTATTTACACATTCTCCAACTCAATACCTTCAATTTGATGAATAGTTTGTTTGAATCGAGCAAAAATTGACTGAGCTGTGTCTGCTTGAAACCACCCAACTCCCCAAATGAAGTAAGATTTGGGAAAAATCAAGTCAAAGATTTGGTATGTTTAAAACAAAATCCCATAGCAATCAGGCCATTTAATTGCTGTTCTGCCGTTGAATATTGTTTTCTAGAGGTTTTCAGGAGTGCTGAAGACGAAAATTGTAGTAAAAATTTGATCCAACAATTTCTGCCATCTTTTTTTTATCAAAATGGATACCAAAATGACAAGTTATGTGTTTATTAATGTCATTGGTATGGGTTTTTAGGGGTGCTACATCAAAAAAATTGCAGTATAAGAGTCAATCCGATAATACCTGCCATTTTGTTTTTCAAAATGGCGACCGAAATGATAATCGTAGTAGTAAAATTTTATCCGACAATATCGACCATTTTGTTTTATCAAAATGGCGAACAAAATGAAAATTCTATTGTTTTTTTCACCGTATATTTGTATACGAACGTTGTAGCATCAGGGATCGACCGGACTGTATCTTACATCTTGTTTTTCAAAATGGCCACCAAAATGGCAATTATTGGAGTTCTTATACATGATACGCTATCGTGTAATATATCATTTTAGAGGCTTGCGGGGCGCTGAATACGAAAAACATGGTTTTGGGTCGATGCAACAAATATTTATTATTTTACATATTCAATACACCTTAACCCTTAACCGGTCATTGTCGACTATAGTCACCACAACGTTATACAGCTAAGTGGTCACGGTCGACTTTAAGTCGACCACAGCAAGAACCTTTTTGATAAGCCGCATTTGAGTATTTAGTTTCGTATTTAATTGATATAGCCACGCATGCGTGTCAGACAGGAACTTATCTTGTCAAGGGCATTGAGAAAAACATGTCTTTGTTCAACATTTTTTGACGAAAAACGTAATTTAACAATGTCGGGAACGTTAAAGAGGCTCGAAGTGGTTGAAATACTTATGAATGATTCCAACTCGGATTATATCGATGACACTGATACTGAAGACGATATTTCTGATGAAAAGGACTTAAAATGATTTGCAAATTATAGATCAACTTACACTGTAACCCAGGTATCGTTTGATCTTGTGTATCTAGCACTAATTTCTTTCACATTTGTTTAATATCCAATCTTTGTTTAAAAATGTGTAAAAACTGTTTAAAATCACCATAAATCATTTAATTTGTACTTCTGTCCAGTTTAAAGCTGACCATTCAATTTTGAAAATGAGTGTCCAATTTACAAGTGTTTAATTTCTCAATCATTGTTAAAAAATAAACAACCCAATTGATTATTGATGTATAATGATTAATTTTTTAACAGTGATCATGAAATTAAAATTATTCGATTGAAATAGGCATACAAAATATTTGATGTCAGCCTTTATTTAGCCTGACCACTTCACGTCATGACGTCGACCGTTTAAGGGTTAAAAGCCACTTTCTGTAAGATTCAGGCAAAAATCAAGACTTTCTTTAGTGACCTTCTTCAAATTCTCAACATATTGTACCATTTAGTACTACAATCACAATTCTAAAAAAAAATCGCTATTTTTGTTGGCTGCCAAGATATGGGAGCTTGAAAATTGACCCAAATTTTCTAAAACAGCTTTTGGAGAACTTTAACTGAAAAATTACAACAAAGTACATGCTTACCCCATAGGTTATTTGGTTGTTTCTTGTTAACTGCTAGGATTAGAGATGAAAAATAGTGAAAAACCTGTGGGATACCTTTGGCTTAGCAAAGTGTCGTGGTTCAAAAGTGCGCGAAAATGAATTTTCAAGCTTTTACAATGTTCATTTTCTCCAAAAGCCTTGGGTATCCCATAATTTTCTTTTGTGATATTGCAAGACTACCTACATAATGTCTCTAAAATACAAAAACATTCATGGGACAGTAAAGGCTTTTGTATATATTTCAAAACCATTATTTTTTAACTAGAAACCTATGGGATATTGACCTACACCTTCATTGAAAGTAGTTATTATAGCGATTGTATATACTATGGAGTTTTTCATATGGCATGGTTACGATACCACTGTATAGATAACTGTAAGCAAACGCTTTAATAGCATTACAAGAATTTAATATATTAAGTCATCGGGCATGGGTGACTGTTTAATGTTCGATAAAGGAAAAAGGCGGTAGTGAGTGCTCTCAGTTAGTTGCAAATGAATTGAATGCACTGACATCTACAGTTTTTAGAAAAAGCAACCATGCCATTGAATCATTCGTTATTTTGTCGTTTGATATTAATATTTTTATACACTCACATTTTCATGTGAACATATATTGACGTCTTCCCAGTCCGTCTACAATATGTTTGTGGAGACTCTACAGGTCACAATTTTTATCAAATTTTGACGAAACTTGAAATGATGGCCGCCCCTTGTACGCAAATAGTGTAAAAATATGGTATATCAAGGTTGTGGATCCTCTAGAGGCCACAGTTTTTATCTAATTTGGATGAAACTTTAAATATATGTTTTTATCATAAAGATCTTGATTCCTTTTGATAATCACACATATCCGAACATAACTTCCTGGATTATGGCCCCTGATTGGTCGAAAAATCGCATTTTTCTGGAGGTCACAATTTTTTTTTCTGATTTTAAAGACCGTTTGGATATATCACCATTCTACCATAATGAAGGTTGAATTCGAATTTCGGAAAATGGCCGCTCTTTGTACGCAAATTGTGTATAAGTATGTAATACAAAGATTATGGACCCTCTAGAGGTCACAGATTATATCCAATTTTTATGAAACTTAAAACATATATATTCCAAAAATCTTAGTCCCTGTTTATATTTGCGCATTTCAGACCATAACTTTCACATTTCCTAACGTTCTAATTTAGAACGATCTATACATTAGTAGTCTAAGTATATTATGTTGATTGGGTAATCGAGTTTAGTAGCCTATCTTAATCATCAAAGACGCCGCCACAGCTGTACGACTGAATTAACATTTTGCGTGTACAATCGGTCTATGGTTATTTTCGGGTACCGTAACGGTATCAAAATATGAGTCCCTAACAGAATAGAAATTTCAATTTCATTGGCATGAAATGCTTACGTTCACTTTCGTGCATTTTGGAGGCGGTGTAATTGAACAATGCCAGATTATTTTTCCCACTCGATAATCGCCGTGTTTCAACTCATTAGTCGTTCTCATTTTTCCGACCCTTGGTGTTAATAGAATTTTAAACAATGATATCCATTATGCATTCTTTACTTTGCATGCCGTATGAAGCGACAGTAAAGAGAATTCAGCTATCAATAAAATTCTCTTCGGAAAGAAAATTATTGGCTATTTTGTTTATTTCCATTTAAGGCCTATAAATTATTTTCTAACACTGTACAGACGAAACGAGATATTAAATAATTACCACTTTGATTAATTATTTGGAGTAAATAATGTGTTGTCGGCGGCCTCATCATTTCTAATTATCAATCAACTAATCATTAATCCGTGTGAAGTATTTACAGATTAGTATTTCTCAATGACACGAACAGCTTGTTGATTAATTTACAATGTTTTGGTTAACACTCAACGGCTATCTATATACGATCAGAATTAAGTTGTTTTCTACCACTTCTCAGGGTGAATCACATGTAGATACCCCATTACATTGCCAAAATCTAATTTCTATTGTCCGCTTGAGCCTCGATGTGGCCACGGAACCACAGTGCTTTGCAGGCGTTGTCTGCAAACAAGTCGTGTTGGCAGCATAGCAACAAGCGGAGTTTGTTTACATTTTTAGGGGTTTTAAAACCATTTTATATTGGTCATATTTATAAACTAGAGATTCTCCGCTTTACAACGATGCCAAGCATTTTGCAAGAGGATTGACCGGTTGTCCCGCAGCGAGCAGAGAAAAATATCTAATTTCGCTGAGAATATTCAGAAAAAGACAGATTTAAGATTACGGTACTCTTACAAAACTTCTAAATAAAGGTGTTTTAAAAGGTTTTATTGCTATTTTGATATTTTGTGTCGATAGATAGTATATTTATAGACTCATTTTTGTGAAAATCTCAATTTAGATCAAAATCAATATTTCCACTTATTTTGTCTTTATCTCATTATTGGATTGCGCGCATTCCGACTCATTTTGCCCTGGCCAGTCACGCATGTATTTGATAAAACATTGTTCAGTAAAATAGTAACAAAATGATATTGCAAGAATATAGAAGTGGCACATCGTGAGTGGCAAGTGATGGATTAATTCAAATGTATTTATAGTGTATGATGATATTATTGTTTTAATTACATAATTCGATTTCCAGAAGTTTAATTAAAAGGTGTTGAATCAAAACTATTAAATTACAGTTTGATAGAAGCTTGATTTTTTATATCTTATAATATTATTTATCTATAAGTACTGAGAAATTTTTAAATGCCCAGATTTGATTATGCCCTATCATATTTCACTAATATATTGATATATCAAATTACGCAATGAGATAATATCACAAAACGTGAATTGCCGATTTTTATACGCCCACATTTTCATGTGGACGTATATGGTTGTCGCCCCTGTCCGTCCGTCCGTCCACAATTTGTTTGTGGACACTCACTCTACAGGTCATAATTTTTATTCGATTTTTGACAAAACTTAAGATATTGGCATATATTGGACCATAACTTCATCTAGGGCTGGACGATATTTTCGGTAATTTGATAAATCGCGATATTAAAATTTGAATTCCGATATTTTATAAACCACCTAAAAAATCGCGGTATAATGATATATCGTATTGTGTGTTTTTCTATCAATATACCGGTATTTTACACAATATAATCATGATATTATGTGCTGCATTTGGGATGGTATTGACATCGAACAATTTACGACATTACGTCACGATCGATGACTCGTATATGACTCGTATATGACTCGTCACTTGTTCATTGACAAGGCCTACTAAATACATGACTAGTCTAGTAGATTTCTCGATTGTTAAACTTGATAAATAAATTCATAATTGAAAAATTATTATTTAATTTATAGAGGCATTCCCCTCTTGCCGTTGGAATTTGTCATTATAATGTCCAACCCGTCGCTATTGCTGTGCAACACTCGAATAACCAGCCAAGTATATCATGGCGTAATATCTTCTCTTCGCTGTCTTCGGTCGATTTATCATTATCACTGTTGGGAAACAGTTATTATCATTTAACGTATGATGCCGTTTGTTAGTTAACTATCATTTTGTGTGTGTGGTTGGGTGGGGTTTTTTTTGCCAATTTTTAAACTGAAGCCGATTTAAATAAAAGTAAAATGTTATTTGTAAATAAAACTAAATTGCGTCTAGATATTCGAGATTTAGACAAACTGCAGAGTTACGCGCCGTTGTAGTGTACCGAATAGAAGAAATTACGTCTGGTTCTTTGAGTCTACTCATACCCACATGTTATTCAACATTTTGAAAGATGGCGGAACATTGCGAAGCTCAAGTTGATCGAACAGTACTAATAAAGCCTAAAAAAACCTTGCATGAGTCGTATATGGCTCTACTTTGGTTTTGATGAGAACGACGAAGCGCAAACAAAAGTTTTATCTAGATTTTGCAAGCGTCATGTAGCTGCAAAAGGCGGCAACACCAGTAACTTGTACATTCATTTAAAAGTACATCACCCAATTGAATATGCCGAACTTCAAGAGAGGGGGGAGGGAATGACCTATTTTTAACACTTATATAATCACATCTTTTATGATAAAACTAAAATATCGGGATATTGTGATATATCGCTATATCGTTAGCTTTTTATTATAAAACTAAAATATCGTCGTTTTTTGGGGGAAATATCGCGATATTTGATTTTACCAATATCGTCCAGCTCTAACTTCATGGATTATGGCCCCTGATTGTACAAAAAATCACGTTTTTTAGCTTGTGGACACTCTAGAGGTCACAATTTTCATCCAAATTTGATGAAACTTGAAATGCATGTTTATAACCCAAAGATTGTGGTTCCTTTCGATATTTTGCGCATATCGGATCGTAACTTCCTGAATTATGACCCCTGATTGTACGAAAAATCACGTTTTTAGCTTGTGGTAACAAATTATTATCTGATTTAAAAAAATGTTTGATTATGTCACCGTTGCACTGTAATGATGCTTGAGTTCTAATTTCATGAATGACGAACCAACACTGCCGGGTAAAATGGCCGCCCTTTGCACGCAAATAGTGTAAAAACATGGTATATCAAGGTTGTGGACCCTCTAGAGGTCACAATTTTCATCCAAATTTGATGAAACTTGAAATACATATTTATAACCCAAAGATCTTGGTTCCTTTCGATATTCGCACATATTGGATCATAACTTCCTGAATTATGGCCCTTGATTGTACTAAAAATCACCATTTTAGCTTGTGATCACTCCCCCCCGTATGCAAATAGTGTAAATATATGGTATATCAAGGTTGTGGACCCACTAGAAGTCACAATCTTGATCCGATTTTGATGAAACTTGAAAGATATTTTTTTATAACCCAAAGATCTTGGTTCCTGTCGATATTCATGCATATCGGATCGTAACTTCCTGATTTATGGCCCTTGATTGTTTACGAAAAATCTCTTTTTGTTTAGCTTGTTCTCTATCCATCTCTTGCAAAATGTGGGTGTATCCTGCCTGGCAGCCGCTGGTTCTTCATATTATTATTTCATTGCATATTGTTTAGTTTGTATTTCTTAGTCTCACTATAAATAGAACAAACATGAGATAGGCTGTAAAGAATAGAAAATTTAAATTATCTGAATAAATAACAGTTACTAATTAAAACCTTAGCCTAGTTGTTTTAATAAGGAATCAATTATTATCTACTAAAATTCATTTCGATTACGATTTGATTGGTAGCCATATATAAACTGGTAGTAAAACTATACACATGTTACTGGTAAACTTGTAATTTAATACAATCTTACTCATGCCAAAAGGTGAACTTCTATAAGATAGCACTGACGAAACTGACAGTTGCTGCTTTCATTACCAAAAATACCTCCATTCCACTGACTTGCCATTTTAATGATGCTGCCACAAGTTCATGCATATACCAAAACTAGGATAGGTAGAGACTATATTTGATAATACTGAATTTAAAAAGTTTATGATATAACTTACAATATGAAGCCACTTTTTATTCAGGTACAAGTAAGTGTCATAGTTCATATATTTATTTTGTTGAATTATTGCTCTTTATTTTACCGAACAATACCTGCAGAGTAGAGAATTATTGTTTGAATGAATGGTTTTATGATTTGTTCATTGCATGTTGAAATACTTGTAAATATTACAATTTTGTGTGTATTAAAGAAGCTTATTAGTAACATAAAAAAATATTTTAGAAATTAATATGTTGAAATATTAACAAGAAAAATGTCCCAATCCCTCCATATTTTCTTGGTTTGGACAGTCTTGCTGTTTTTTGTGTCCATTTTTAAAGTTACTGTATGTCAAATTAGTACATAGGCCTACATGTTATGTGTTAATGATAGTTACAAATTACACCAAAATAATGGGTGTTGCAGCTTTTCTTTAAGAATGGAGAATAATTATCATAATTTTCTTGAAAGTGTGACAGTAAACTCAATATAGAATTTAGTAGATTTTGTCATAGTGTTAGGATGTGGTCGTATATTGTCGTCGCCGTCGGTCCGGAGTCCACAATTGCTTGTGGATGCTCTAAAGGCTAAAGTAAATATCTGATTGACTTTAAATTTGTACACAGTGTTTAAGGTCTTGAGACGAAGAAGCCTATTGATTTTCAGCGATTTCCGATAATTAATGCCAGAGTTATGGCCCTTGATCACTTTGAAAAATCTTGTGGACGCTCTAGAGGCCAAAGTTAATATCCAATTGACCTTTAATTTATACACAGTGTTTAAGGTCATGAGACAAAGAAGCCTATTGATTTTCAGCGATTTCCGATAATTACTGCCAGAGTTATGACCGTTGATCACTTTGAAAAATCTTGTGGACGCTCTAGAGGCCAAAGTTAATATCCAATTGACCTTAAATTTATACACAGTGTTTAAGGTCATGAGACGAAGAAGCCTATTGATTTTCAGCGATTTCTGATAATTATTGCCAGAGTTATGGTCCTTGATCACTTCAAAAAATCTTGTGGATGCTCTAGAGGCCAAAGTTATCATCCGATTGACTTCAGATTGATACACAGAGTTTAAGATCTTGAGACGAACAAGTATATTGATTTTTAATGAATTTTTATGACTTGAACAGTTAAATCCATGATATTAAAAGCTTTGTATACAAAACGTTAGCATGGGGCAGAACTTTATAAAAAACAAACAAATTCTAATAGTTTTTTGATAATTACTTCGTGAGTTGTTGCCCTTAATCAGATTTTAGTGTATTATGAATGTTTCATTACCGAAAAAAGTAAAAATATTCGACAACTCTTGTTGACTGCCTGGAAGATTTAGCTGCTGTGGGGGTATGTTTCGTTGCCTGACAACCTATCGTTATTGAGGGAAATATTTTAATTATGAAATTTGACAGGTTTTATGAGATTTTTTCAGATCCATGCATCTAATTAAACTTTGTTTTTCATATAGTTATGGTATAAGCTAAATATTCCGTTATTAAATTATGGTACTAAATGATTTTTTCGCACTGCCTAATTAATGACAGCATGTGCATGATTTTGCTGATTTTTCATTTTGCTTGTTACCCTATAGGCCGTTGAACCAGAAGAATATGACCGATATCTGAAAAATAAGCCGGTAAGTTCTATCTGTAGATGATAGTAGATATACAGACATCCTTTGTAGATGCTTAAACTTAACCCTCAAGACATGTAGAATCCTAAAGTAAACTTCATTTCCTTTCAAAACTGAAGTACCAGTAGCCAAAACTAAATATATATGGTACAACAAAATGCCCTGTAGCAATAAGAAATACAAAATATGCCTTGTGCGTAGAAATAAAAACGAAATGCTCTGTAGCAATAAGAAATAACATTTTCAGATTTAATTTTGAGATGGTATACTTTCGATAATCTTCTGCATGTAGTTACTGGTAGGTTGAATTGTTGGAAGTAATACCATTCAGTCATTGTATTTTCTGCAGATATTTCTCTGAGTAGATTATACATACCTGGTAACTTATTTATTTTTAAAAAAATGGAATATTTTAGAATTGGTTGTTTCATGGGTTGGGAACCTTGTAAAATGTATCATTAGTGTTAAACAAGAAGAAAATTTCATTTATGTGTGAAATGAAAGAATATGTGTATTATAAAAATGACATTATTATAGGTTGGTGATGATTTAATTGTACCAGATTCTGTAGATGGTGTACATGCTGCTGGTCCTGGTCTCTTCCAACCTGTAGATTTCTGTATTCCAGTTGGTCCTATCTTTAACTTTGTTTCTGGTAAGTCTATATAGCTTTATTGTCCTCCACCTTTCGAGAAAATCATTGGACTATGAAAATGGGTTCGTCCTTCAGTCTGTCTGTCCATCTGTCTGTCAGTCACTCTCTTTGGGACACAATAACTTGCCGTCTAATTGAGCGAGATTGTTCAAACTTGGTGTTGGTGTTTATTAGGTCACTGCCTTGATGGCGTTTGAAGATGAGCATTTTCTGCTTAGGCTAAGCCGAGATATTCAATTTGATTGGCTGATGCTTGGGACACAATCACTTTAGTTCTAATTAAGTGAGAGTAATGAAATTTGGTATATAGTTTCATTACATTGACTAAGTTCAATAATAATAAGCATTTTTTGCTTAGAGTAAGCGGAGCGATAAGCAATTTGATTGGTTGAGACTTTGGAGCACAATAACTCTCCTTCGAATTGAGGTAGAGTGTTTAAACTTGGTGTAGGCGTTGATTGGGTGAATGCCTTGATGGAGTTCAAAGATGAGCATTTTCTGCTTAGGGTAAGCAGAGATAAGCAATTTGATTGGTCAAGACTTTGGAACATAAAAAGTTCTGCTTTTAATTGAGGTATAGATGTTCATTAGGTGAATGTCTTGACTGAGTTCAATGATTAATACTAAGAAATTTCTTTGGTCGATGCTTGGGACAAGATAACTTTGATTCTAACTGATGAAGAATGATGAAACTTCCAGGTACTTCAAAATCTTGAGTTTGATAGTGAACATTTATGCTTAGACTAAGCATAGATAATCAGTTTGGTTACTCAATACTTTTGAAAAAGATAAATGCAATTATTTAATGTGTCATCTGTTTTTTGGGGGATTTCGGCTGGGGACATCAGCCATACTGTTGGCTTGTTACTCTCCAAATGAGATGATTAAGAGACTATTTGAAGCTGTGATATAGGAAACTATGGTTAAAGTTACATTATTATTTTAATTATAGCTTATGTTAAGATGCCATCAGGAAAGAAAGCTTACCCTAAGATTCAAGATAACAAAGATGGCAGTGTTACCGTCAGATATCAACCAACAGAAACTGGTCTTCATGAACTTCATGTCCAATATAATAATGAACCAATTGATGGTAAGTTGCTTTCGCTATGTTTCAGGTTTGATTTACATATAAAATTATATTCATCTTCAAACTTATCAATATGATGAATGGTGAAAAACCATCAATATTAGTGGCTGTTATCTTTACTGTCTTCCTAGTTTAGTTTTGTTCATCATATTGTGTGGTCGCCTTTATCCTGCACAGAGAATTATTTATAGACTTTCTTGAATAGTGTTCTAAGCTGTGTTTTATGTGTGATTACAGGTAGTCCATTCAAGTTCCATGTTGATGCTGTTAATAGTGGATATGTAACAGCATATGGACCTGGTCTTAGTCATGGTATTGTTAATGAAAGATGTGAATTCACCATCAATACCAAAGATGCTGGTGCAGGTAATATTGGCCATGGTGCTCACTTCTAAAATATAATATAATTTGAAAAATAGTCTTCAATAATTATATACAAGATACAATTTTTAGGGATTGTGCAGGGATTAAGTATATTATTGTATGTTTGTAGGTGGTTTGTCTCTAGCTATTGAAGGACCATCTAAAACTGAGATACAGTGTAAAGATAATGATGATGGCACGTGTACTGTCTCTTACGTGCCTACATCACCAGGAGAATATGTCATAACTGTTAAATTTGCTGATAAAAATATTGCTGGTTCTCCTTTCACAGCCAAAATCACACGTAAGTTGAAATGCATGTAAAAAGCGAATTATTCAGCTGCAAGTTATTTTTGAGATTATAGTTCTTAGGAAAACAAAAAGTACTGTGTGCTGGTATTTCATGAAGCACATCAAGTGAAGTAATTAGTATTGATAAATCAAAGGTAGAGAAAGTTAGAACAGGTACAAGCTAAATAGTTACATATAGGTGATAGCTCCTAATTAATTCAAAATGTGAAAACTGTCTTTAAGAAAGAAAAAAAATTAGATTTACACGAGTAAGTATATGATATATGTTATTTTTTAGCTGGTGAACCAAAGAAACGTGCCCAGATCTCAGTAGGTTCAAGTAGTGAGGTATCTCTGAAGGTAACAGAAGCTGATATCTCTAATCTAACAGCTTCTATCAAGAGTCCAACAGGAAGAACTGAACCATGTATATTGAAGAGATTATCTAATGGACATTTAGGTTGTTACATATTGTTTATTTACATGTGGTACAGATATAATGCACATTTTGGGACATCATAATTATTCATGAGAGAGAGAGAGAGAGAAATGGGGTTTAATGTCCACTCGACACAAACTAGGTCATTTCGGGACTAACATATGGTTTAATTTTATTTCAATAATTCGCTTGCGCGTAGGGGTCTTTAGCAGTGGGAGGAAACCGGAGGACCCAGAGAAAACCCACAAGGTTGGACAGGCGACCCTACTCCTTGTCACATACAACCTGAGATTCGAAACCACGCCAGTCGACTCAATGACAGACTTTATGATACAGCGTGCGCACGCTAACCATTCAGCCATCCACCACCCCTAATTATTCATGAATGATGCTTCTTTTAGTATCCTTAATGTTGATGGAAATTTCCGTTGTAGTCAAATGTTTTGTACCTTGTTCAATTTCTAGAACCTTGATGAATTATTTATTTTCCAGGTATTACATTTACACCACATGAGACAGGTGAACATCTAGTTAATGTTTATAGAAACGGTGCACATATTGCTAACAGTCCTTTTAAAATAATGGTAGGAGAAACTGAGATTGGTAATGCCGGTAAAGTTAAGTGTTATGGAAAGGGTCTGGAATCTGGTATGGCTAATCAAGTTAATGAATTTGTGGTTGATACTAGAGAAGCAGGTATGTTATTTTAGATATTGTCAAATTTATTATATTATGTAATTGCTGATATGTATGATAAAAACAGTGACCCAACAAAACATAAAACAAATAGTACATGTATATCACACATACAATCCAAAATGTGAAAGTGAATGCCTTTATAATAGTAAGTGCAGGGGGACTGCACCACACATAATTTACACAAAAACAAATATACGGACAAGACATATTACACAGAAATCACAAACAAAAACGTACAATTCAAATAAAGTGAATATTGATGGCATTTCTTTCTTTTTTTTATCTTATTAGGATATGGTGGAATGAGTCTTTCTATTGAGGGACCAAGTAAAGCTGATATTGAATGTCATGATAATGAAGATGGTACATGTCGTGTTACATATAAGCCAACAGAACCAGGAACTTATATTATCAATATTAAATTTGCTGATGAACATGTTCCAGGTAAAACTTATATTATCATCAAATACTTGAAAAGGTTCCTGACTTTTTGGAACCTTTGCCTAAACACTTCCAACCGAATAAAAAAATTTTAAACCAAACACTAAATTTTTTACTTTAAGCAAATCATAAATAAAAATACCATAATTACCTATCTATATTAAAGTATTATTTGTTTGTAGGAAGTCCATATACTGTAAAGATCGGTGGTGAGGCCTCGGCTAAAATAACCGAAAGAATCACCCGTCACAAAGAAGCTGTTGATGTCACACATGTCGGTAGTCAGTGTGAACTAAGCCTTAAGATCCCAGGTAAGTTTTACACATTATACTGATTTTATTATACGCCCACATTTTCATGTTGACGTATATTGTTGTCACCCCTGTCCGTCCGGACGTAAGTCTGTCTGCCCGTCCACAGTTTGTTTGCAGACATTCTACAGGTCAAAATTTTATTCGATTTTGATGAAAATTGAAATATAGGCTATAGGTCTATCTCCCAAAGATCTCAGTTCCTTTCGATATTGGCATTATGGCTCCTGATTGTACGAAAAATCATGTTTTTTATGGACACTCTAGAGGTCATATCAGACCGTATATTCGGTCGCAAAATCAGTGCAGTCGGTCGCAAAATAAGAGCAGTCGGTATCAAAATAAGTGCTCACTGCATACGTCACGCTACTCACGCAAAACTTTAGTATAAAATAACCTTGTCAACTTGTCATGTTTGAAAAAATGATGTGTTTCACTCTTATTCTGTTGTGAGTATGTAGGTCTTAAGAACAAAATTAATGAATTAATGAGGTAAACAAATAATGCCAGAATAGATCCCAAATACTAGTCGGTTGAAAAATCAGTTTTTCACCTCATGGCAAAAAAATAGTGGGTCTCAAAAAAAAGTGCTCACCGCAGTCGGTCTCAGACTAAATGAATTAATGGGGTGTTTTCTGACCATCAGAATTCTGCAAAATCTCTCCCCAATGTCCAGGGCATTTCAGAGACCAAGTAAGCGCCCCATTGGGGTAAAGTGCCCTCAGGCCCAGTCCTCAAAAATTAAAAACTCAGTTACATATCGGCGCTCAATTCCATTATGCCATCATTCTTCAACTCCTTCTCTGTCTTGTACTATATCATCACTATCATAGTCACAGTTACAGTGAATCGCCCAGTTAGTAGTACCACTAGTGAGTGAGTTGTGGGTCAAAAGACTGTAGAATTGTTAGTTCTACTCTCACAAAACAGGCGACATTGACAGATAGGCCTCAAGATTCTGTCCCATTTCTTATCCTCTCTTTAACGAGAATTTGGATCCATTTGCCATGACATTGACTAAAATTGTCAGGCCCAGTCCCCAAAATTAATAGCTCGGTTACACATCTGAAATTTTTTCGCGCCTGCGGCGCTCGATTCCATTATAACATTATTCTTCCACTCCTCTGTTGTCTTATACTGTCTCAGCACTACCATATTCACGGTTATACTGATCTGCCTAGTTTAGTAGTACCACTGGCACTGGCATGTATCGGATCGAAACTTCATGGATTATGGCCCCTGATTGTATGAAAAATCACGTTTTTAGCTTGTGGACCCTATAGAGGTCACAATTTTTATCCAATTTTTTTGAAACTTGAAATGTAAGTTTATAACCCAAAGATCTGGCTTCCTTTCGAAATTCGCGCATATCGGGCGGTAACTTCCTGAATTATGGCCTTTGATTGTACGAAAAATCACGTTTTTAGCTTGTGGACCCTATAGAGGTCATAATTTTTATCCGATTTAAAAAAACGTATTATTATATCACTGTTACACCCTAAGGACGGCTGAGTTCGAATTTCGTGTAAATCGGCCCAAAATTGACAGACAAAATGGCCACCGTTCGTTCTCAAATAGCGTAAAAATATGGTATATCAAGGTTGTGGACCCTATAGAGGTCACAATTTTTATCCGATTTTGTTGAAACTTGAAATGTAAGTTTATAACCCAAAGATCTTGGTTCCTTTCAATATTTGTGCGTATCGGACCGCAACTTCTTGAATTATGACCCCTGATTGTACGAAAATAAGCGTTTTTAGCTTGTAGACCCTTTAGAGGTCATAATTTTTATCCGATTTAAAAAAATGTATTATTATATCACCGTTACACCCTAAGGACGGCTTAGTTTGAAATTCAGGAAAATCGGCCCAAAACTGACAGACAAAATGGTCGCCCTTTGTTCTCAAATAGCGTAAAAATATGGTATATCAAGGTTGTGGACCCTATGGAGGTCACAATTTTAATCCGATTTTGTTGAAACTTGAAATGTAAGTTAATATTTGCGCATATCGGACCGTAACTTCCTGAATTATGGCCCCTGATTGTATGAAAAATCGCATTTTTAACTTGTGGACCCTATAGAGGTCATAGTTTTTATCAGATTGAAAATTGTGGGCGTATCCTGCCTGGCAGCCGCTGGTTATACGCCACATTGAAATGTGGTCGTATATTGAATTGTGGTCGTATATTGTCGTCACCCCCGTCCGTCCGTTGGTCCCTCCGTCCGTCGGTCCGGCATCCACAATTGCTTGTAGACGCTCTAGAGGCTAAAGTTAATATCCGATTGACTTTAAATTTATACACATTGTTTAAGGTCATGAGACGAAGAAGCCTAATGATTTTCAGCGATTTCCGATAATTACTGCCAGAGTTATGGCCCTTGATCACTTCAAAAAATCTTGTGGACGCTCTAGAGGCTAAAGTTAATATCTGATTTCCTTTAAATTTATACACAGTGTTTAAGGTCATGAGACGAAGAAGCCTATTGATTTTCAGCGATTTCAGATAATTACTGCCAGAGTTATGGTCCTTGATCACTTTAAAAAATCTTGTGGACGCTCTAGAAGCCAAAATTAATATCCGTTTGGCTTTAAATTTATACACAATGTTTAAGGTCATGAGACGAAGAGAAGAAGCCTTTTGATTTTCAGTGATTTTCGATAATTACTGCCAGTGTTATGGCCCTTGATCACTTTGAAAAATCTTGTGGACGCTCTAGAGGCTAAAGTTAATATCCGATTGACTTTAAATTTATACACAGTGTTTAAGGTCATGAGACGAAGAAGCCTATTGATTTTCCGCGATTTCTGATAAGTACTGCCAGTGTTATGGCCCTTGATCACTTCAAAAAATCTTGTAAATGCTGTAGAGGCTACAGTTAATATCCGATTGACTTTAAATTTATACACAGTGTTTCAGGTCATGAGACGAAGAATCATATTGATTTTCAACGATTTTCAATAATTACTGCCAGAGTTATGGCCCTTGACCACTTCAAAAAATCTTGTAAATGCTCTAGAGGCTACAGTTAATATCCGATTGACTTTAAATTTATACACAGTGTTTGAGGTCATGAGACGAAGAATCATATTGATTCTCTACGATTTCCGATAATTACTGCCCAACAGAGACCTATTCGTCCACCTCACCCCCAAATCCATGCTTATGCCTCTAGAGTTAGAGTTAGAATTTCGTGAAAATTGGACCAAAACTGCCGGTCAAAATGACCGTCCCTTGTACGCAAATAGTGTAAATATATGGTATATCAAGGTTGTGAACTCTCTAGAAGCCACAGTTTTTATTCGATTTTGATGAAACTTTAAATTTATGTTTATATCACAAAGATCTTGGTTCCTTTGATAATCACGCATATCCAAACGTAACTTCCTGGATCGCATTTTTAGCTTGTGGACCTGCTAGAAGTCACAATTTGTTTTCAATTTTAAAAACCATTTAAACATATCACCGTTACACATCAATGAAGGTTTAGTTCCAATTTTGTGAACATCAGACCAAAACTGCCTGATAAAATGTCGGCTCCTTGTACTCAAATAGTGTAAAAGTATGTCATACCAAGGTTGTGGACCCTCTATAGTAGGGGAGCTAGCTGACCGTTCTTCCTAAACTCGCGGACAAAATTGGCACTATGCCTAACGGAGGCACCATGATGGCCATGATGGGTTCCTACTCCAGAACGGTTTCCAAGCTGAACACATCACAAAATCTCGGTAGAACTAGTAGAATACTGATTTGTTTCATGTATGGCGTACAACTTTTATTCGTGTTTCAGCTGATAGGTTATGGCCCCAAAATTCCCTTCAGAAGAGAATATCACCTGATTTCTGCACTTCAGAACGCCCCGTACTTACCCTGATAGAGAGGTTTATTTCAAATATGACGTACAACTTTTATTCGTGTTTCAGCTGATAGGTTATGGCCCCAAAGTAAATAAAACACCACTTCAGAACAAAAAATCCCCAGTCTTCCTACTCCAGAACCGGTTCCAAGCTGAACACATAACGAAATTCCAGTAGAAGACTGATTTGTTTCAAGTATAGTGGACAAAATTCTTCATTCGTGAGCATGGTGCCACAATTGATCTATAAATAAAATTGCCCTTCAGAAGAGAATATCACCTGATTTCTGCACTTCAGAACGCCCCCTAGTGACCCCGATAGACAGGTTTATTTCATATATGGTCCCAAAGTAATTTTAACACAGAGATCATTGCTACGATAGATTCGTAACGAAGATTTCAAGAAACGAAAGTGACAATAGCAGAAGGAAAACACAAGTTATCCTTCTATTTAAAACTGACTGAAGTAACGAGCGATAACAGATACATGGGCGAATTTCTGTTAACTGATAATTCCTTCGAAGACCAAAAGTTGTTATATAAGACTGTGAGAGGATATTTGACAATTTATAAAAAGAATTGACTGTCACTAGTTAAGAGAACATGATAAAACAAGTAGAAAAAGGCTGTGCATTACCATGTTTTTATTAAGTATAGAATGAATAAAAACAAGGGAATGTACGGGCTATTTCTATACTCTTCAAAAAAAGTAACGCAAAACTGAAAATTTCCGTATAAAAATGGATAAGAGGAAATTTATTGTTACCAACGCTAAATATGTTGTGTTATGGAGCTTACAAAATGCATTTTCATCGCAAGAGTCATTTGGAAATCAATAACTTTGTACACAGAAAGGTAATAGGGAAAAATCGCGCAAACGCAACTGCAGTGGATTTGAGTCACTTACGCCACGGCATGGTATGCACTTGCAAAAGGCGCAACAAACACTATAAAAGTGCAGGGTTCTTGATTCTGCATCACTTCGGTTTAAACTCTCAGCACAGTTTTTATAATGCCAAGACTGGACGAAACTCATAGGAACAACGCCATCAGTCGGTTGCAAGTTGGCGAGACCAGATCAGAGGTTGCATGTTTTTTTTTTTTTAATGTGTCCCCTTGCACCATATCCAGGCTTTGGAACCGCTACCAGCAGCAAAGATCAACACATGACCTCAGATCCGGTAGACCACATGTCACCACTCTTGCCCAGGATCGCTACATCCGGTTGAACCACCTATGCCAAAGGGCGACATATGCTGTCTCCACTGCATCATCAGCAGTGTCATGATATGGCCAGCTATCTCTTATAACGGCAGGACAGACTTGGTGCACATCAGGGAGAACTTGACAGCACAGCGCTATGTCGATGAGATCTTGCGTCCGAACGTCCTTCCCATCATGGACAACGTCAATGCTGTTTTCCAGCAGGACAATGCCCGTCCCCATACAGCACAGATCACCACAGCCTTCCTAGCAAACAACCACATCAATGTTATGTCATGGCCTTCCAGATCCCCGGATTTAAACCCAATTGAGCATCTCTGGGATGAATTAGATAGACATGTGCGATAGCAACAAGAACAACCTCAGACTTGGGGGCTGAGTGGGCTACAATTCCCCAGGCTGTCATCCGCACAATCTGATTGCGTCTATGAGCAGGAGGTGCCAGACAGTAATTGACTCACCGGGGAGGGGGGGACACACTCGTTACTAACAGCACATGACGTCAAATGTGACGTTGGGACATTCGATGACTGTCACCGTTGTTTATGTGTAAAACTTCAAAAGTCTTCCATATTTAGTTCATGTATTAAATGTCTTTGAAACATCCATTAAAAATCTGGCTTTGCGTTACTTTTTTTGAAGAGTGTATTTTCCTTGTTTTCTCTTATGTAGTGACATTTGGTTAATTTTTTCTTTGAATTGTCAGATATCCTCTGGAACGTGTTTAACAAGTTCTGTCACATATGTGACAATGGTCGACACCAATATTGTCCTTTAACACCAAACGATATGAGTAGAACTTCAACTATTTGCTGAAAACCAAACAATATGAATAGAATTTTAACTATTTTCTGAAAACCAAACGATATGAATTTTTTTTAAGTATTTGCTGCATGTAAATCCAATGTTTTTCCGTATTCAGTATAACATGGTGTTTTCCGGTTGTTTTCCAGTATATAGTATAGCCCAATTTTCGTTACGCATCTATCATAGCAATGATCTCTGTGTTAAAATTACTCTGGGACCATACTCTATCAACTGAAAAAGGAATCCAAATTGTCCATCATATTTGAAATAAACATGTCTATCAGGGTCACTAGGGGGCATTCTGAAGTGCAGAAATCAGGTGATATTTTCTTCTGAAGAGCAATTTTATTTATAGGTTAATTGTGGCACCATACTCGCCAACAAAGAATTTTGTGCGCCATACTTGAGACAAATCAGTCTTCTACTGGAATTTCGTTATGTGTTCAGCTTGGAACCGGTTCTAGAGTAGGAACCCAGGGGATTTTTTGTTCTGAAGTGGTGTTTTATTTACTTTGGGTCCATACCCTATCAGCTGAAACGGGAATCAATGTTGAAATAAACCTCTCTATCGGGGTCAGTAGCGGGCGCTCTGAAGTACAGAAACCAGGTGATATTCTCTTCTGAAGGCCATTTTTTATTTATAGGTCAACTGTGGCACCATTCTCACGAAAGAAGAATTTTGTGCGCTATACTTGAAACAAATCAGTCTTCTACTAATTCTACCGGGATTTTGTGAGGTGTTCAGCTTGGAACCCGTTCTGGAGTAGGAACCCAGGGGATTATTTGTTCTGAAGTTGTATTTTATTTACTTTGGGATCATACCCTATCAGCTAAGAAAGGAATCAAAGCTGTCCGTCATATTTGAAATAAATCTACGTACTCAGGTTACTAGGGGGCGTTCTGAAGCCAGAAGCCAGTAGTCGGGACGTCAAATGCCAAATTATCACTGAACCCACTTTTGCCTGATATATAATGTTTCTCGGTGGATTATTGTTGGGTAGGGTCCCCTTGATTTTTCCAGGGGAAAATTAAATATATATATTTTTCACCATCCTAGGTCGTGTAATATATCGTTTTTATACGCCCACATTGAAATGTGGTCGTATATTGGCGTCGCTCCCCGTCCGTCAGTCCGACATCCACAATTGCTCGTGGACGCTCAAGAGGCTAAAGTTAATATCCGATTGACTTTAAATTTATACACAGTGTTTAAGGTCATGAGACGAAGAAGCCTATTGATTTTCAGCAATTTCCGAAAATTACTGCCAGTGTTATGGCCCTTGATCACTTTAAAAAATCTTGTGGACGCTCTACAGGCCAAAGTTAATATCCGATTTACTTTAAATTTATACACAGTGTTTAAGGTCATGAGACGAAGAAGCCTATTGATTTTCAGCGGTTTCTGATAATTACTGCCAGAGTTATGGCCCTTGATCACTTCAAAAAATCTTGTGGACGCTCTACAGGTCAAAGTTAATATCCGATTAACTTTAAATTTATACACATTGTTTAAGGTCATGAGACGATGAAGCCTATTGATTTTCAGCGATTTCAGATAATTACTGCCAGAGTTATGGCCCTTGATCACTTTGAAAAATCTTGTGGACGCTCTAGAGGCTAAAGTCAATATCTGATTGACTTTAAATTTATATAAGAGCTTGAGAAGAACAAGTATATTGATTTTCAATAAATTTTTATGACTTGAACAGCTAAATCCATGATATTAAAAAATCTTGTGGACGCTCTAGTGGCCAAAGTTAATATCCAATTGACTTTAAATTTATACACAGTGCTTAAGGTCATGAGACGAAGAATCCTATTGATTTTCAGCGATTTACGATAATTACTGCCAGAGTTATGGCCCTTGATCACTTTGAAAAAATCTTGTGGACACTCTAGAGGCTTAAGTTTATATCCGATTGACTTTAAATTTATACACAGTGTTTAGGTCATGAGATGAAGTCTATTCATTTTCAGTGATTTTAGATATTTACTGCCAGAGTTATGGCCCTTGATCACTTTGAAAAATCTTGTGGACGCTCTAGAGGCTAATGTCAATATCCGATTGACTTTAAATTTATACACAGTGTTTAAGGTCATAAGACAAAGAAGTCTATTCATTTTCAGTGATTTTTGATAATTACTGTCACAGTTATGGCCCTTGATCACTTTGAAAAATCTTGTGACGCTCTAGAGGCTAAAGTTATCATTCGATTGACTTCAGATTGATACACAGAGTTTAAGAGCTTGAGACGAACAAGTATATTGATTTTCAATGAATTTTTATGACTTGAACAGCTAAATCCATGATATTAAAAGTTTTGTATACTAAACGTTAGCATGGGGCAGAAGTAAAAATATGCGACAACACTTGTTGACTGCCCGGACGATTTAGCTGCTGTGGGCGTATGTTTCGTTGCCTGGCAACCTATCTTATATGTTTTCAGGGTTGCTGAACACGAAATCGGGCATATTTTTAACATCTGACTTATTCCGAGCAATATAATTAAAATGACGGCCCAAAATGGCGGCGAAAGTACAAGAATTCCATATTTCGCCCTACTAACGCGAATTCGGACATGTTTCTAACATAAGACCCATCAAGAAGGCGGAAAATAGAATACAAAGTTCACACAGCTGGATTTATGATAAAATATTCCAGAAATTTCAATTTTCGCTAAAACTATAAGTAACAAAAAGATACGATATGTAAATCATATGATTAAAGCAATATTAATATTAATGTATCATATCGTGTCATCTTCATCATCTTCTTCGTCTACATCATCACTGTCCTCTGTTCCAATGTAAATCATATGATTAAAGCAGTATTAATATTAATGTATCATATCGTGTCATCTTCATCATCTTCTTCGTCTACATCATCACTGTCCTCTGTTCCAATGTAAATCATATGATTAAAGCAGTATTAATATTAATGTATCATATTGTGTCATCTTGATCATCTTCTTCGTCTACATCATCACTGTCCAATCTCAATTGAGACGGAATTGAAGCATTTGTATGAATTGGGACAGGAACAAAAATCAAAACATGATAAATCTGACTTTTTACAGCCACAACGGCCGCTTTGACATAGCGGCTCAGATTGACACACGCATTTTGTAACTTTTATCAGAACATCCGGTACCAATCTGGGCACTAGTGATTTTTTTGTTCCTGTTCAAATTCATACAAATAACAGGGGGGTGGGGGGAGTACGATATTGATAAACGAAAGAGAAAATAAAATCATTAGAACATGATAGATAATCTGGTGTATTGATTTCAGTATTGCAACCGCGCTGTGCACAAAGTCCAGCAGAACTATGGCTGAACCTGAACATTGTATACAAAGGTTTTTTTATGACTGATTTTAGTAGCCATGGGTGTCCTCTTTTAGAATCTGGCAGGTGAATCTTGGTCACCCTTGAGCGTTTTTAAGAATAAACAATTACTGGTTACCAATAATTCGAATATAGTGAATATACTATGTAAAAAATATTTACTTTACCTTCCATTTAAAATAAATGGATTTGAATGGGAGTAATTGTCAATGAAAAAAAAAAAAATGCAACCCAGTGGCTGTAAAAAGTCAGATTTATCATGTTTTGATTTTTGTTCCTGTTCCAATTCATACAAATGCTTCAATTCCGTCTCAGTTGAGATTGGAACAGAGGACAGTGATGATGAAGATGACACAAGATGATACATTAATATTAATAAGATTTACATATCGTATCTTTTTGTTACTTATAGCCTTACCTAAAATTGAAATTTCTGGAATGATTTATCATAAATCTAGCTGTGTGAAGTTTTTTTGTTTTCTATTTTCCGCCTTTGTGATGGGTCTTTTGTTAATATGATATCCGAATTCGCGTTAAGCGAACCCCAAAACATAAAACGATATATCACAAGACCTAGTAGGGCGAAATATGAAATTCTTGTATTTCCGCCACCATTTTGAATATCTTTGTCCGAATAGGTCGGATGTTAAAAATATGCCCGATTTCGTGTTCAGCGACCCTGAAACATATAAAACGATATATCACATGACCTAGGATGATGAAAAATGATTTCTTTGTATTTTTCTCACCATTTTTGGCCGCCATCTTAAATATTTAATTTTCCCCAATGGTGACACAACCACACCCACCCTGGAAAAATCAAGGGGACCCTACCCAACAATAATCCACCGAGAAACATTATATATCAAACAAAAGTGGGTTCTCGGCCCTGGTGTCCGGGGATTTTTTGTTCTGAAGGGCACTTTTAAAGTTTGCCTTAGCAACGTGAACATATGTAGCGAAAATTAGCTTTGTCCGCAAAAATTTGAATTAAGTCGACTTTTGATGAAACTTAAAATATATGTTTATGTCCCAAAGATCTTGGTTCCTTTTGCTATTTGCACATATCAGTCCGTAACTTTCTGGATTACAGCCCCTGATTGTACGAAAAATCTTGCTTTTTAATTTGTGGATTTTCTAGAGGTCACAATTTTTTATTCGGTTTTAAAAACTGTTTAAAATATCACTATTCCACCATAATGAAGGAGAAAAATCTCAATCTCTTTTGCGCATTTCAGACCAAATCTTTCTTGATTATGGTCCCTGATTGTACGAAAAATCACTTTTGTTTTTAGCTCATTCTCTATCCATCCCTTGCAAATTGTGGGCATATCTTGCCTGGCAACTGCTGGTAACATAATTTTGGTAAAAATGAAATATATAACAGATAAAAAACCTTTAATGAAATATTGGTGATAAAGCTCATTATAAGTCAACATTATCTACTATATGTAGATCAGTTTATAACCCAGTAACAGTATGGGGTTATCATTCACTTCTACAGAATCAGCATTTTAAGTACTTTCAATATTTTTGTTTAATTTTAAGTACTTTCAATATTTTTGTTTAAGTTCAGCCAGCTATAAATCTTAGATTTCAAGTTTAATTGAGGGAAGCTGCTCTCAACCTGTATATTTAATCTCCTGCAAGCTAAAAATAATTACATTCATTGCTACCAATAGTATGATACTGGTACATAATGAGAAATATTTGGCAAATGTCCAAATTTCAGTTGAACATTTAAAAATTAACCTTGACTTCTCAGCTTCTTTAATTAGATTCAATGAAAGATATTCTGTTAAAATATTACTTGTTATCGTTAATTGAAACTTTGTCGCAGCTTTAAATGTAAATCTAGATTACATACAAGATAAAATCATTAACTTTAACTTTGAAATAAATAACTTCAAGTTGTTTCCAACAATCGAAGTAGAGTTAACTTTGTATCATGACTGCTAGAGAGTGGCTGTGTAACCAAAAATGGTTTTACCTGGCAAGTTAACAACATGTTAGTAGATAAACCAACCACAGCCATTCTACCTGTTAACATGATAGGGTGCTATCTATTAACTTATCTCTATAATATCCTAGAATAGAATATAAAATATTTCCTGTATGGATGGCAGTAGTTAACAACTTTATAAAATGTGGTATTATAAAGCTCTCAATAATACATTTAATTGGAAAAATCTGTATTCCTTGGCTGCAGGTAAAAACATCTAATATATTGACGACATCAGTTGGTTCAATTAAATTATATCCAATTTGAAGTCCATATTCATGTTACATTTCTATTTTCAGGTACATCACCATTTGATATGACTGCATCGGTCAAGAGTCCATCTGGTGTAACAGAGCTATGCGATGTCAAAAATCTTGATGATTGTCACTATAGCATTAAATTTGTGCCTAAAGAAATGGGTGTTCACACAGTCAGTGTTAAACATAGGGATATGCACATCCCTGGTAGTCCCTTCCAGTTTACTGTTGGTCCTATTACTGGTGGTGGTTCACATCAAGTTCATGCTAACGGACCTGGTCTAGAGAGAGGTGAAGTCAATCAACCATGTAAGTACTGCTGTCATATTCAAATTCATAATTACTAAGTATACATATTTTTAATTCTGTTGATTACTCAATGGGTATCTGTAATCCAATATTGATTTCCCTGGTACTCAATTTGGTTATTCCATTGTTGATTATTCAAAATGATTATTCCAATGTTGATTACTTAATACGGATATTCCAATGTTGATTACTTATTATAGATATTTGTAATAGAAGGCTGATTAAGGAAGATATATTTTTATTGAGGTCATGTTTGTTTATTGTATATGTTGATTAACAGATCTGACATGAATATTTTCTGTTATAGGCGATTTTAACATCTATACCCGGGAAGCTGGTGCTGGTGGATTAGCTATAGCCGTAGAGGGGTCATCTAAAGCTGAGATTGACTTTGCTGATAGAAAAGATGGTTCATGTGGTGTAACATACAGAGTCACTGAACCAGGTAAAATACATATTATACTCTCTTCTTGGGTTTGTAAATAACATCTGTATAATAGTTTTTAAAAAAGATACATTAGTAAACAATATTATCAATAATAGGAATAACTTTTATTACAAGAATTGTATGTATTTTACAGGTGAATATTTAGTATCTATCAAATTTAATGATGAACACATACCTGATTCACCTTTCCGTGTACCAATTTCACAAAGTATTGGTGATGCCAAGAAACTCTCTATCAACGCATTACAGGACAAAGGTTTACAGGTAGGTTCAACTTGATATAAATGACAGTGAATACTGATCAACTCATGATAGGTCTATCTCTCAAAGATCTCAGTTCCTTTCGATATTGGCATAAATCAGACCATAACTTCACGGATTATGGCCACTGATCGTACGAAAATTTGAGTTTTTAGCTTGTGGTCCCTCTAGAGGTCACAATTATTATCCAATTTAAAAAAACGTTTAAATATATCCCTGTGGCACCGTAATGTTGCTTGATTTCAAATTTCTTGAAAATTGGACCAAAACTGCCGATTGGTATATCAAGGTTGTGGAACTTCTAGAGGCCACAATGTTGATCTGATTTTGATGAAACTTGAAATACATGTTTATAACCCAAAGATCTTATGTTTATAACCCAAAGATCTTGGTTCCTGTTGATAATCGTGCTTATCGGATCATAACTTCCAGAATTATGGCCCTTGATTGTACGAAAAATCACGTTTTTAGCTTGTGGTTCAGAGGTTACAATTTTTATCAGATTGAAAAAAAAAGTTTGAATATATCACTGTTGCAACCTAATAACGGCTGAGTTCGAATTTCGTGAAATGTGACCAACAAATGGCCACCCCAAATAGTGGAAATATATGGTATATCAAGGTTGTGGACACTCTAGAAGTCACAATTTTGATCGGATTTTGATGTAACTTGAAATATATCTTTATAACCCAAAGATCTTGGTTCCTGTCGATATTCACGCATATCGGATCATAACTTCTTAAATTATGGCCCTTCATTGTATGAAAAATCTCTTCGTTTAGCGTGTTCTCAATCGATCTCTTGCAAAATGTGGGCGTATCTGCCTGGCAACCGCTGGTTGTTGTTGGTTTCTTCTACTTTACATCAGGGGCAGATACATGATTTTTGAAAATGGAGTGTGCAAATCAAACAATTTTTTGACCTTTGCAGTATTTTTATACGCCCAAATTTTCATGTGGGGGTATATTGTCGTCAGCACTGTCCGTCCGTATGTCTGTCCGTTCACATTTTGTTTGTGGATACTCTACAGATCACATTTTTTTTATCTGATTTTAACAAAACTTGAAATATAGGTGTATCTCCCAAAGATCTTGATTCCTTTCGAAAGCGGCATGTGGAGGCAGACCACCATTAATTTCCCCATTGACGTCAATGTTAATTCTGGCCTCTTTGCCCACCTCCAACTTTCCCCCAAATTTTCGTTGGGCTGAATGCTTTTCACTACAGACAGAGGAACAAATGGTCATGTCTTTGCACTAAAATTTGTATGAGGTTGACCACCAAAATTTTGAGATACACAAATTTGAAGAAGCATCTTAAAAACATGTAACTATTTGCCGTACATATCACTGTAGCCAACATGGTAACCCTGTTATCCTTCCGCCTTTAAAATCATGATTATTTACTAAAACCTGGCAGAAAATGTTAATTCAAACCCTCTTCATCCAGTCTAGACAAAAAAATCAACAAAAATGGGCATGCAAAAGGGGAGAAAAGCGACAGAGAGATAATCGCTATAAATAGACGAACTTCCAATTTGTGGGTACCGAGATGGTGAAATTTAATGGTGGTCTGCCTCCTATATATCGGACTGTAACTTCATGGATTATGGACCCTGATTGTACGACAATCTAGAGGTCACAATTTATATCAAACTTGAAATGGTTTATAACCCAAAGATCTCGGTTCATTTTGATATTCGCGCATATCGGATTGTAACTTCCTGGATTATGGTCCCTGATCGTTTGAAAAATCACATTTTTAGTTTGTGGTCCCTCTAGATGTCACAGTTTGGATTCAATTTTAATAAACGTTTAAATATACTCTTCAAAAAAGTAGGGGATATTGAAATGCAAATACCTATGCAGGTTGTGATATGATAAATAGTCATGGTAACTTGACATGTTTTGAGAGTATGTTCACAGATGAAGAACTTATCGCCCCAACGGAACCACTGAGCTGCATGTGCGATACGCAATAGCGCCATACACGTGGGAGGGATTCATTGTCAAATTTGACACTTCAAGGAAGGGTTGATGAAAACTGATGCTTGCTGGTTTATCCTATCCATGTTTGCTTTCCTATCGGTTCTTGCATAACATTTACTGTTTAGCGTATCTTTGCGTTAGTAGTGTGTTACGTTTAATTTAATCGGGAGACATGTTCGTCGACGTCAATGTCAACCGACAACACTGCAAGAATTGGCTGTGGCACTGCAAGAGGAGTGGGTCAGATTGCTCCAAATCGTGATTGGACAGTTGATTAGGAGCATGCCACGACAAATTGCTGAATGTCTTGAGGATTGGTGGAGCAATTACTCATTATTAAGACAAAAATCAAAAATGTCCATTTTCACTTTTGACAGTGTATCTCTTTGCGAGTGAAATGGGGCCCGTCAGATAAGGCCACCCATATGAACTGTTGTTAAAATACACTGGTTACCTCTAAAAAAAACAGCAGTGCATTTCCGCAGTTTTGTATTGTTTCTGAAGGTTGAGTTCAAATTTCGGAAAATAGAAACAAAACTGCCCGGCAAAATGACCGCTGCTTGTACTTAAATTGTGTATTTTCATGTGGACGTATTATGCCGTTGCCCCTGTCCGTTCGGACGTCCGTCCGTCCACAATTGTTTGTGGACTCTCTACAGGTCACAATTCTTATCCGATTTTAACGAAACTTGAAATATAGGTTTATTCCCAAAAGATCTCGGCTGCTTTCGATATTGGCATGTATTCATGTATCGGATCGAAACTTCATGGATTATGGCCCCTATAGAGGTCACAATTTTTATCCGATTTTCTTGAAACTTGAAATGTAAGTTTATAACCCAAAGATTTCGGTTCCTTACGATATTCGCGCATATCGGACCGTAACTTCCTGAATTATGGCCCCTGATTGTACGAAAAATCGCGTTTTTAGCTTGTGGACCCTATAGAGGTCATAATTTTTCTCCGATTTAAAAAACCGTATTATTATATCACCGTTACACCCTAAGGAAGGCTGAGTTTAAATTTCGGCCCAAAATTGACAGACAAAATGGCGGCCGTTCGTTCTCAAATAGCATAAAAATATGGTATATCAAGGTTGTTGACCCTATAGAGGTCACAATTTTTATCCGATTTTGTTGAAACTTGAAATGTAAGTTTATAACCCCAAGATAACGGTTCCTTTCGATATTCGCACATATCGGACCTTAACTTCCTGAATTATGGCCCCTGATTGTACAAAAAATCACGTTTTTAGCTTGTGGACCCTATAGAGGTCATAATTTTTATCCGATTTTAAAAAAAACGTATTGTTATATCACCGTTACACCCTAAGGAAGGCTGAGTTCCAATTTCGTGAAAATCGGCACAAAACTGACAGACAAAATGGCCGCTGTTCGTTCTCAAATAGCATAAAAATATGGTATATCAAGGTTGTGGACCCTATAGAGGTCACAATATTTATCCGATTTTGTTGAAACTTGAAATGTAAGTTTATAACCCAAAGATCTCAGTTCCTTTCGATATTCGCGCATATCGGACCGTAACTTCCTGAATTATGGCCCCCTGATTGTACGAAAAATCGCGTTTTTAGCTTGTGGACCCTATAGAGGTCATAATTTTTATCCGATTTAAAAAAAACATATTTTTATGTCACCGTTACACCCTAAGGACGGCTGAGTTCGAATTTCGTGAAAATCGGCCCAAAATTGACAGGCAAAATGGCCGCCGTTCATTCTCAAATAGCATAAAAATATGGTATATCACGGTTGTGGACCCTATAGAGGTAACAATTTTTATCCGATTTTGTTGAAACTTGAAATGTAAGTTTATAACCCAAAGATCTCGGTTCCTTTCGATATTTGCGCATATCGGACTGTAACTTCCTGAATTATGGCCCCTGATTGTACGAAAAATCGCGTTTTTAGCTTGTAGACCCTATAGAGGTCATAATTTTTATCCGATTTAAAAAAACGTATTATTTTATCACCATTACACCCTAAGGACGGCTGAGTTTGAATTTCGTGAAAATCGGTGCAAAACTGACAGACAAAATGGCCGCCCTTCGTTCTCAAATAGCGTAAAATATGGTATATCAAGGCTGTGGACCCTATAGAGGTCACAATTTTAATCCGATTTTGTTGAAACTTGAAATGTAAGTTTATAACACAAAGATCTCGGTTCCTTTCAATATTTGCGCATATCGAATTGTAATTTCCTGAATTATGGCCCTTGATTGTAGGAAAAATCACTTTCTTTTTAGCTTGTTCTCTATCCATCTCTCGAAAATGTGGGCGTATCCTGCCTGGCAGCTGCTGGTTGTATGATTTTGATGAAACTTAAAATATATCTTTATATCGCAAAGATCTCAGTCCCATTCGTTATTCGCACATTTCAGACCTTCCTGGATTATTGCCCCTGATTGTGGGCGTATCTTGCATAGCAACTGCTGGTTTTCTGAGAAATTCACTAGAAAAGTGGACTAACAATTGGTGACATTTGTTTTCATATCGTGAACAAGCAATATTGTTGAGTTTGTGTCAATGGTGTGGTTATGATTCGTCATCGACTGGTGATTTAAGAAAAGAAAAGAAAGATAACTGATATTGCAAGTTGATGAATGGATTAACGTGTATGCTTAAATCATAAGGTTGTTCATTGATTCAGGTGGCGTGCTTTAAATTCCCCGCTTGTATGTAACAAGGACTAGGATCGTATGTCCAACCTCATGGGTTTTCTCCAAGTCCTCTGGCTTCGTCCCAATGCTAAAGACCCCCTAGCCACAATCAAATTATTGAAACCAAAATGACCTAGTTTGTGTTGAGTGGACGTTAAACCCTATTTCTCTCCCTCTCCCCTATCCATGCCTGTTATATAAATGTAGTGATCATTTTACTTTAAGTCTTATCTTATGAATCCAGTATGTTTTACACTTAGAAATATATTATTTTAGGTTGGCAAGCCTGCAGCTTTTGTTGTTAACTTCAATGGTGCTAAAGGTCGTTTAAGTGCTCGAGTTGTGGCTCCATCTGGTGCTGAAGATGAAGCTTTAATTCAAGAAATTGATGATGGTGAGTGGCCTATTCATTTGTAAAAGATTATTAGTCCTGAAATGACCTATTCAGTTTTACACTGTATTATATAAATGTTTCTATTTAAAATAAGTATATCAACATATTTGTCTTCTGTTCAGGTCAATATGCTGTCCGATTTATCCCAAGAGAAAATGGTTTACATCTTGTACATGTACTGTTTGATGGTTGTCACATCCAAGGTTCACCATTCCGTATCATGGTGGGCCGTGTTGATGCTGATCCTGGAGCAGTGACAGCTTATGGCGATGGTCTTAAAACTGGTAAAACTGGTAAGTTGTTTTTCATTCTAACATTATTTTAAATTATCTTTAATCCTTCTTATTGGCTGATAAACTGTAGATATAAATGATATTATAAATTGGTTTAAATATCTTTAAAACAAAAATTTTAATATTTAAGTGTTTACTAAATTTCCGTATTGACAACAGTTAAACAGTTACAGTAATAAAAATTCCTAAATAAGAGGGAAATATAATTTATTGGAACCAACTATTGTATTCTATTGTTTCAGGTCAGTTGTCTAAATTTATTGTAAATACTGTAAACGCTGGTGCTGGAGCATTAGCTGTTACTGTAGAGGGTCCATCTAAAGTAAAACTAGATTGTAAAGAAATAAGTGAAGGTTATGAATTTACCTATACACCTAATGCTGCTGGGGATTATCTTATTACTATCAGATATGCTGGTGTACATATTGCTGGTAGTCCATTTAAAGCAAGAGTTGAAGGTAATTGATACTAAAATTATTATACATAAATTTATTTAGACAAGACTAAAATATTGTTGATATACCACAGTTAGTTAAATGTTGTATATGTGTTATCTAGAAGAGTAATATTGAAGATAAAGTATATAATTAGTATATTTGTATATTAATAGGTCCTGGCCGTGGTTCTGGATTACAAGAACAAGCTTCTGTTGTTGTGGAGACAGTCACAAAAACTAGCACCACCACCAAATTTAGTGGTATTCAGAGATTTAGTTCTGATGCCAGTAAAGTAACATGTAAAGGAAATGGTTTACAGAATGCTTTTAGAAACAAACCATCAACATTTACAGTAGACACTACAGGTGCTGGTAAGTACATTGTATTATTATGACTTCTCAAGTGACTGTGCTGTTATTGGTGCCAATTTCCTCTTTATGGTACTCAGTCACTTCGACACTGATGTGAACAAAATTTAATCCTTATTAGTGCGAAAACATGGATTGAAAGCGAAAAAAAGAAGCAAGCTAAGTGTTAGATTATTAAAAATACTTATCTTTTCCTGAAAAATATTTCTGTCTCTTCTAAAAAGATTTTAATACTGATATGACTACCTATTTACTGTACCTGATTAATAAAACTGTTGACTATTTTCTAAATCTAATAGCAGTATTTTGATGAGTGAGCTACTTTGCAGCTGGGAGTAACTGCTTTCAATCAGTTGCAAGTGTGCTTATGTCAATAAAATCGGCAACTAAGAGTAACCGAATTTGGCCTGCTCATGTCGACTCAGAACTGATAGCGATTACACTTAACATGTGACTGTTGATTTATTTATCATGTTATTAACAAAATGAAGCACCTCAAAGGCATGGTCGGTCTTGCCACAATTCTATTACTACATTATTGTCGACATCATCGTTCACTTTCATTTTGCCTATTTATAAAGGCACATGACACATGTCTCTCAAATGATGTTATTCCCATTGAAACTAGTTGGCACCAGTTGTAAGAGTGCTCATATAGACGGCAACTAGTTGCCACTATTTGAAGCACGTTGCAGAAAGTTAAACATGGGCAACTGGCTTCAACTGACTGGAACTAGTTGCTTTCAGTTGTGAGAGGTGCTTAGGTTGACCTTTTTCAGTTGAAGCCAGTTGCTGAAATGTCAGTTGCTCTCAGTTGTAAGGTCGACATCCCTGCTTTATATAATTTAAATGTACATTTAGAGAATGATTTCTATAGCCATTAATGACTGATGGGTTTTATTTTGCAGGTAATAACATCTTATATATTGGTATGATGGGTCCTAAAGGTCCATGTGAAGAACTAACAGTGAAACATGAGGGTAATAATCGATATTCTGTCAACTATATAGTAAAAGAGATTGGTACCTATATGCTTATTGTCCGATGGGGAGATCAGGATATTCCTGGCAGTCCTTTCAGTGTGGAATGCCAGTAAACCTTCATGACATATAGCTCATCAAAAACTGCCATTTTAATGACAATGTCTACTCCTGTCCAGGATCATGAAGGTTTAAATAATCAAAAGTGTTTATTCATCAAGTGGTGAATGGCTATATCTATTAAACGATGGACATCATGTTAAAACTAATTGTTATATTTGTTATTCTATGCAAAGTTTGACAAAAACTGGTTATGTTGTTGAAGAATTTTGAAACAAAGTCCATTGTAATATGTTAAAAACGGTTTTGGATTGTAATTTTTTCAAGCATAAAGTTTCTTATATGTAGTTTTTTTTATTAACCTTATAAATTTTAAAGCATATTATGAAGAAGTATTTAAGAGAAAAAAAAAGCAATAAAATTTTCTAGAAGGTAATATATATTTTTGGACAAAAAACTCTAATTTTTGTGTAAATTACAATACAAAATTTGAAAGAAAAATCTCTTTTCTACTAGATCTTTTTGTATATTTTCCATGGATATATGTTTGTAAAATTTAATTTCTTGGAATGTTTCCAGCACACTGGTCAGGTGCCTTCATTTTACCTTTGTATGTTATTATTGTGTTGTATTTTTTTGTGACATTGAGGTGATTGTAAAAGATTAACATCTTATTTTTAGCGATTTGCAATGTCCGTTCAAGCATAATTTATAGTCTTTAAATATTACTATTGTAGAATGTATAGTAGCCGGTCAATCAAAATACATTTATTTTTCATAATGCTTTGATACTTTAATTATATTAGTATATGATTAAAATACAATATATCCTACTCTTATACATGTAGTTGGCAATAAGTTTGTAGACATTTATACAAATTAAAGATTTCTATATTTTTTAGCTAAAAATAAAATTGTAATTATAAATTGTTGAAACCAGCTCAACAATGTGCTTCTGCCAAATGTTGCCATGATTTATTTTATACTGTTTACAATGCTGCTATATCATGCATATTTGTAGGCAAACTTATTACTTAATAAAAATATTCTTTTTCACTGATATGTTATTGTTGATTTCTTTTTACATGCCCACATTTTCATGTGGACGTATATTGTCGTCACCCCAGTCCGTCCACACTCTACAGGACAGTCATATTCAATCCGTTGTTATGCTCAGAGTAGTTCAAATGGGGTACATTAAGTAATAGTTTGGTTGAATGCCATCTTATTCTGTGATAGAAGTCTATTTCATTTACCATTTTCACTAAGATGTGACTGGGTCTTTCATTGCTTTGGTTAGTGCCTTTTCCTTAAACTGAGCATGATTTTCAAAAGGACCCTACTCCTTGTCACGTACAACCGGGGATTCGAAACCACGCCAGTTGACTCAATGACAGGTCTTATGATACAGCACGCACATGCTAACCATTCGGCCATACCCCCCCCCCCCCCTGTTTCAATGAAATGGGGTTTACCGTCCTACTGCTTTGTTCCAAACTGGGCTAATGAAGACGGGCATATGCCATACAGTGTGCTATAAGGGAAATTTTGCCCAGACAGCGGCACTACGGCCTACTCTTATATCGAATTCCAACTGTCAAGGGATCTTTTACGTGCATGCCAATGTGTACACGGGACCTCGGTTTTTATCTCATCCGAATGACTAGACAGCTGTCCTTGTCAGGCCCTCCGTCCTGCATCACTGACAACCTAAAACTTTTGAACCCTGGATAAAAAGTATTGAAAAATATTCCTTTTTGGCCGAAATTGCTACAGATAAGGTTAAATATGTGGCTTATCAATCTAGTAAAGGTACTGTGAGTGATTTTTTGAATAGATTTTTAACTTGGGAAATTGTGAAAAAGGAATTGGCCACGAGATATGACACTATTGCTCACCCAACAACATGCCTTGATTATCTTACAACGGGCTAAACAATTTAGTTCTGAAAATGTTCAGGTATATGCTGAACGATTACTTTCTTTGGCAAAAAAGCATATAATTCTGCCGAAATTATTTTAGAACCCGTTCAGCGGCAATTAGTGAGATATTTCATTACGGTATTGTTAGATGATAGGTTAAAAATAAAATTAATTCGCGACAATCCGAAAACGTTACAAGAAGCCACAGTTTCGGCCATGTCAGAACAAAATTTGCAAGCTCGATTTGCGTTACAGTTAAATCAGCATTCTACACCACGTTTTACCCATCATCATGAGCCAATAGAAGTTGATCATCTTCGGCCAATGCAAAAATGTTATAATTACGGAAATCGAACTAATGAGTGTTGGTCACTAATGAGTTTACCAACTGCCATAAATAGTGTTCAGGATACTAAACCAGCTTTCTATTCAAATAGGTCTAATTTTATCAATAAACCCCCCTTTTTTCCGGCGCAATCCAAATATTATTTGTTGGACCTGCAATAGACAGGGACATATCAGTAGAAATTGCGAACATAATAGGTATGTTCATCGCCCTCCTAATCCACCTAGGTTTAATGGTTCAAGGCCACACACAAATTTAAACTAAAACACCCTTTTCATGTTGAAGCTAATGGAAAGAGCTCACAAAAATGCCTTTATTTAATTTAAATATTTCTAACAATCCAAGTACTTGTTTACTAGCATTATGATCTCAAAACTTCAGATCGTTAATTGACAGCGGAGCTGAAGTAAGCATAATTAATAATCGAATTTGATGCATGAGGATTCCGTTATCATTTCTCCTGTGGATTTTGGCTTCATTAATAATCAACCCGGGTTGTTAATTAGTAATGGTGTCAGTAATGCGACTAAACGACTTAGATTTCCCATTATGATAACAAACAACACTAATCGTACGTTTAAACATAAACGGGGATGTATTGTTGGTAAGGTTGAAAATATTGCCTCGGGCAAACTAATAGCGTTCACTGAAATTTCTAAAACAAACACTGTTCAAACGACCCCGCCGGTTCAACTCAATGATGTTGATGTACCCTCAAAATTTAAAGACCGATTACATAATAATGACATCTTTGCAACCGCAGATTTAGAACTTAGTCAAACTGACACAGTTAAAATGACGATTAATACCGGATCACACACTCCAATTAAACTGTCACCGTATAGGACACCTCTGAATAAGCGACCTGTAGTTGATAAAGCAATTGGTGATATGCATATCATTAGGCCTTTGTGTTCCCCTTGGTCATTTCCTATAGTAATCGTTTCCAAAAAAGATGGTTCCAAACGTTTCTGTGTCGATTTCCGGAAATTGAATAAAATCACTAAATTCTTCTCGTACCCCCTCCCCTTAATCGATGACATTTTAGCTCAATTGCATAACAAACAGTATTTTTCAAAATTGAATATGAAATCGGGTTATTGGCAGGTAGGCTATAGCATTAACGCGACCCCTGCAAATGTGTAGGGCGGTCCGGTGATGAAATGTGAAGCCTCCCCACACCATTACACTTCCCCCACCCCATCGATTCGTTTCGAAGACGCGGCAGTCTGCAAGACGTCTCCACACACGTTGACGGCCATCAGCGTGATAAAGATGAAAGCGACTCTCATCACTGAAGAGCACACTTTGCCAGTCTACTCTTCTCCATGTCTGGTGTCCTTGAGCCGCTATCAAACGCCGCTGACGGTGATGATCCCTGAGGATAGCTCCAACATAAGGTCGTCGTGCACGGAGACCTACTTCTCTTAGACGACGTCTTACGGTGTTGGCACTTGCTGGTGCTTGTCTTCCGACGACTGCTGCACCTGTTCGAGTCGCTGGGCGGAATCTGTCACGCAGATGAGTGACCCAGATGTAGCGGTCTTGAGCCTGGGTTGTAACGCGTTGTGGACCAGGACGTTGACGGTCACGTGTTGATCCATTAACTCGAACACGTTCCACCAACCTTACAATAGTGGACTGATGACAATTGAAGTGTCTGGCAATAGCACGTGTAGACATACCAGCCCTGGACATTCCCATGGCTTCATTCCGTTGATTTTCAGTAAGTCTCGGCATCTCTAGCTCGATTCCTTCACACGTCCAACAACAAATTACGACAGATTGACGTTTCACAGTTCATGTACTGAACATTAAGTTGAAAACATGCTTTTAAAGGGCTCACACACAATGCTGCAAGGGAATATTGGGTTTTTCATGTGCATCTCGTGCAATTCTTTTTTTTTTGCACACGGGCCGATATTTTTTGCATTTGGGAGCATTGTGTGAAACAATAGTTCATAGTATTGCATAATATTATATATACAAAACCACCTAGTAATAAAATATTTGGGGAAAAAAAGTGATGCGTTTTCCATGGCGCTCAGTATATTATTGGTATGTGTTCTTATTATCGTCGTTATTTTTCTAATTTTTCAAAACTTGCTGAACCATTAATTGCTTTAACACGTAAGAATGCAAAATTTGAATGGACCTTTCAATGTGAAAATTCATTTCATACATTAAAACAAACTTTAGTTCAAATACCTATGTTATCGTACCCTAATCCAAACAAACCGTATATTCTATATACGGACGCGAGTAATTTCTCCGTGGGGCCTTATCTTTGTCAACCTTAACGCAATTCTAAAGGCATAGAAGAAGAATTGCCAGTTCATACCCTTAGTAATACCCATAGTCGTTGGTCAACTATTGAAAAAGAATGTTATGCTATCTATTATGCATTACAAAAGTTGGATTTCTATTTCCATGATGCAGAATTTGTTATACGTACTGATGACAAACCATTAAAATATTTACTTGATTCACCGATGAATAATAAAAAAACTTGAAATGTGGTCTTTAACAATAAGTGCTTATAACTGTAAGATTGAATATTTATCGGGTAAATAAAATGTTATCGCTAATTTTCTAAGTCGAATGCCAACTCAATTTCAGGAGGAAGAACTGCTTAATTCAGAATTAAACGATAATACTCTTGAAATCAACGTCATAAATTCGAATCAGTTTGAACCTAGAGAATTTGCAAAATGCACGGTCGATTTAGATAGCAATCATAATACCGTTGAATCATCTACTTTAGAGGGTTATAACATGATTGAAGATCTGGTTAAAGATAAGGATATTGTCAATATAATTGCACAGTTAAGAAGTAATAAACCGTGTGCAAATAATAATAAATACTTATTAATGCAAGATGTCTTATATTACATTTCTGATCTCAATGATGAATCAAATCCTATGGCGTTTTTGTGAGTCGATTAGATTAGGTTTTGATTTGCTAGTACGATTTGGTATGATTTCGATTTGATTAGATATGGTCCACAAATGTGAAATTTGATAATTACGATTTGGTAAGATGGCTGCCATCACGGACACCGATCAGGAAAAAAAATTGTCTCTGCTAATTATTGATGACTTATTAAAGACAAATGAAGGTTATCTACGCAAAAAAGGAAAAATGGTTGCCGTTAGAAACAATCTCCTATGTCCAACAAGTTCAAGTATTTTTTGGAAAACTGAAGTGACAAAACATGTAAAAAGTGTCCTGAGAAAACCTAGGATCGAGGAATATATTGGAAAAACTGTAAATGAATAAAATTGCTTAGAGGTGATTTAACATTCTTGTGGACTATAAAGTTAACATTAAACACGTCACATGCGTTTTAAAAAAAACAACATTTTTTATGGAGAAAAACAACAATAAGCATTAAAAATTACTTACGACGTCGAACATTCCACCATTTTGAAAAAGTCAAATCTAATCGCCTAAACACCTCCTGGGACGATTAGGTCGATTTGCCTGATCAGTTGAGTTAAATCGCCTCACAAATGAAACGATTAGCATAATCAACTTGGTTCACAAATGCGTATAATAGCTAATCGGTCAAATCTAATCGGTTCACAAAAATGCCTCTAGATTATTTGTACCAGATCATTTACGATTTGATATAATTCGAGAATATCATGACATGTTTCATTTGGGTATAGATAAATTTTATATAAACACATTCATCAGTATGTGTCCAGTTGCGTAACATGTCAAAAGCCTTCATCAAATAATATTAAACTAAACCGATATCCCACCATACCCATTTGCTAAAGTTTCACTTGATTTGTCTGGCCCTTACCCATTATCACTCTCGGGTAATAAATATATCATATCATTTGTGGACTGGTATAGTGGATGGCCTGAGGCATATGCTGAGGATAAACGTGCTGATAACGTAGCTCATTTATTAATCAACGAAATCTTTCATAGATATGGCACACCGTTACAATTGGTTACGGATAATGGGAGCGAAAATGAAAATCACACTATTCATCAAACATTAACTGCTTTAAATATTCACCATATAACAACATCCTATTATCATCCACAATCAAATGCAAGAGTTGAAAGATTTCATCGTACCTTGGTCGACGTTCTTTCCAAAGAGTTAGAAGATAATTTAAATACATGGGATTTATATTTAAACCAAACATTGGCAGCTATTAGGTTTAATATAAGTGAATCTTCCAAATTTTCACCTTTTTATTTATTATATACTGTTCAAAAAAATTAGGGGATATTCAGAAACAATACAAAACTGCAGAGGTAACCAGTGTATGTTAATAACAGGCCAATTGCCTACACATGAACATAAACAGTTCATATGGGCGGCTTATCTGACGGCCCCATTTCACTCGCAAAGAGATACACCGTCAAAAGTGAAAATGGACGTTTTTGATTTTTGTCTTAATACTGAGTAATTACTCCACCAATCCTCAGACAGTCAGCATTTCGTCGTGGCATGCTCCTAATCAACCGTCCAATCACGATTTGGGGCAATCTGACCCACTCCTATTGCAGTGCCACGGCCAATTCTTGCAGTGTTGTCCGTTGACGTGGACGAACAAGTCTCCCGATTGAATGAAACGTAACACACTAAAGCAAAGATACACTAAACAGTAAATCTTATGCATGAACCGATAGGAAAGCAAACGTGGACCCCTCCCACGTGTATGGCGCTATTGCGTGTCGCATGTGCAGCTCAGTGGTTCTGTTGGGGCGATAAGTTCTTCATCTGTGAACATACTCTCAAAGCATGTCAAGTGTCCATGACTATTTATCTTATCACAACCTGCATAGGTATTTGCATTTCAATATCCCCTACTTTTTTTGAAGTAATATTCTAGAATCGGAGGAAATTTTTTAAACAATAATGGATGGCAGTAAACAAAGGGACTATTTGTCGACGATTTCGATTACCGCCGTAGTTTGCAAAGACACCGAATATGGTTAGATAGATCGATCTATAGATACCTTCATATTTAAATATAAATTTAAATGTTCGGTGGCAAGGTTTGATTCGTGGCACTATTTTTACCCGTTTCCCTTCTTACAACGGATTCCCCATGCAGAATACGGCGCAATGTGTATTGTTTTTTAATTTACAATTTATATATATTCTCGTTACATGCGGATTGGCGCATGGTTTAGGGCAGGCGGCACTTTGCTATCTGTATGGATTAAATTTGGAATCACGACTAATGGTTGAAAAAAAGATCACCAACACCAATCTGTTTCCCCTAATCTTATTGAAACAGATAATATGATAGCAGATAACAGAAATAATGAATTTCATACACATACATATATACAAGCTGAAATTCTGAACACCGAAGAATCGTCTGAATATCTATTTACATTTGAGAAATAATAACTACTAAACAATATATAAACGATGAAAATACATTTTGTAATAACATATAATAAGGTACGTCATACAATGTTAAAATACAATATGATCGTACGTAACAGAAAAAAAAATGAATTTCATACATACAAGTAAACCGAAATTATGAGCACGGAAGAGTCTATTAATATTTTAGAAATTGTTTTATTTAGCACACGATAATTATAATTGATACACTGCCTGCATGCAACGGTGAAATAGTAAAACCATGTACAACGTCCGATCTTGGGATATCTCTCATGTGCGAAATTCGAAAGTCATGTAGATATCCCGTACGATTATTTTTTTTTATTAAAACTAAGGCTGATAGAAATACATATAAAAGCACATTGAAAATTATCAAAAAAACACATATTACACCATATTACATATTCAAAACTGAGACAATTCAAAACACGAGAAATTACAAGAAATTACGAACACTATAGCGAAACTTTTGTTAAACATTTTTAACAAATAGAGCATTTTTATTTCTTAAAATGTAGCCACACCGGTAACAAATTTTCTTTTAATGATACAGTTTATCAATAATGTTGTTGTTGTATATTACACATTTAACGTCCAATACATAAGGCATGATATTGTGGGCAGGTTGATTAAATTAAGTTGTATGAAGGAGTAATATATAGAAGATGTGTAAAAACACTAAAAATAAAAAGTTCTTGTATATCTAAAACTCACCTTAAAACACAATTCTTGTATATCTAAAAATCACTTTATCAATAAACTTACCCGAAATTTATATAGTTAATGAGTTCACGCTCTACTGACGTCAGTAAACTTACCGAATCAACATTCTTAATCTCTTGAGCACTATAACACAAAGGTGCTAATTAAGTGATGAGATCAACAGAATTTATTCCCATAAAAGATTTAATATACAAGACCTACATTACTAATGTATGGACTATTCTCTTTGGTTCTTTCCTCCCACTGCTAAAGACCCCTACGCGCAAGCGAATTATTGAAATAAAATTAAAAACCATATGTTAGTCCCGAAATGACCTGGTTTGTGTCGAGTGGACGTTAAACTCCATTTCTCTCTCTCTCTCTCTTTGGTTCTAAATTATAACACCGAGAGAAATATTAAACAAAAATTTACAAATATATGGCGTGGTTGCTATGTGATTTAGTGTTAGAACATAACGATATCTTTAACCTCCTTTTTCTAAAAACTATCTTTTCTGACTTGGGCGACCCCAAACGGATATAGCTTAGTCAATTTACAGTTTAATATCAGTTATCTTTTTAAATAAAGCAACCGAACTGCAGTCGCCTTGACACCAAACGTTTTCCGATATGAACCCTGAATAAGTTCGTGCACGCTTGTACATGTATAAATAGAATTGCTCCTATGATCGAGAAGGTGTTACTTGCTGACTCCGTGCTATACACGGACTATTCGTAAAACGGTAAGACGCAAAGTCTGAAATAATGTAAATAGATATTCACACGATTCTTCAGTGATCAGAGTTTCAGCTTGTATGTATATGAAATTCACTACTATCATATTATCTGCTTTAATAAATTTAGTGAAAACAGATTTGTTGATCGTTTTTTAATTATTAGTAATGATTCCAAATTCAATCCATACTGATATAAAATCCCGCCTGTCCCAAAACATGTGCCAATTCACATGTAACGAGAATAACTATCAATTGTAAATCAAATAACAATACACATGTTATTTGATTGTAAGTTCGTTCCTTGAGTTTTTCTTCCACTGAGAATGGGTACAAATAGTGTGACGAATTAAACCTTGCCACTGAGCATATAACTGCATATTTAAATATGAAGGTATTTATATATAGATCTGACTAGCCCATCTTCGGTGTCTTTTGCACACTACGTCAACAAATAGCCCTGTTGTTCACTGACATCCTTTATCCTTTAAAAACATTTCTCTCGATTCGAGTATATTAATAAATAATTAATTATTTATTCAGAATGTAGTGACGATTTAACGGAAAAGTCACAATTTAACCGATACTTATCATTTACTTAAAACGAAAAACTCACCAGAAATGTATATAGTTAATGATTTCACGCTCTACTGACGTCGGTTCCAGTTACTGGCGCGGATCAAAGATAACTGGCGATTTCACCCAGGTAGTGAACGGTAGCCCAAATACTGACGCCTTCTTAATTAGTCACGCTTTTTCCAATTTCTCCAGCACGCGTCTGACTAGTGATATGTTCGGATTAACTCACGTTTGTTTAATTACTCACGTTATTTTTGCATACTGACACAAGGAATTCTAACCAATTAACTTAAATACTAACCAATTAACTTAAATACTAACCAATTAACTTAAATACTAACCTTATGATCATTACTGCCCTTTTATAGGAATACTGATGTACGGTGCAAGCACTGACGGGATTAAGCGACTACTGACAACACGTATATTTCTCAAGAGTTTCCATGAATAATTAAGCTTATCTACTTGACTGATGGATATTCTAACGCAGAAGCCAGTTATTAAAAGCTCTAACACCTGGGCCCGGTTCCTAGAAAATTCTTAAAGTAAGCACAATAGAGCAAGGGCCCAGGGGGTCAACCTAGCTGAAAATTGTACCAGTTTTCGCATATATGATATCAGAGCATGCATATCTGGTATCATCAAAATGTAAGTCTGCCGGGTATCTGGTAGTGGGTGTGGCTGTGAGGGCTTCGATACTGGGTATGGATTCCTGAGCTGGATTAGCTCAAAAGTGTACCACATGAAAATTGTACGGCAGGGTACCGTACACCTTCAAGTATTAGAAAAACATTTATAGTGGTGGGGTACCCCCGTCAGAGTTATGTAATTGCCAGACCACAGCTAGGCTAGATTAGCTGAAATCTGTACCACTTAAAACTGCTTGGAAGTTGTTAAGCACCACCACAGGAATCAAGAATGGTCACTGCCAGACAATTTGTGCGGTGGGTTACCCCGACAGACACGACGAAAATACCAAGCCACCCCGCCCCGACTAGACTAGATTAGCTGAAGTCCGTACCACCTAAACGTGCTTGGAAGTTGTTCAGCGCCACCACAGGGATCATGAATTACCACTGCCAGACAGATATTGCGGTAGGGTACCACTGAAAGAAACTTCCAAAATTCCCCGCCCCGCAACTAGGCTAGATTAGCTGAAATATGTAACTGCTTTGGTGTTGTTCAGCACCACCAAAGGAATCATGAATTATCACTGCCAAACAGATTGTACGGTGGGTTACCCCTAACAGACACGCCCAAAATGACACGTCCCGCAATTAGGCTAGAGTAACTGAAGTGTGTACCACTTAAAACTGCTTGGAAATTGTTCAGCACCCCAGGGATCACCCTGCCCATTGCTAGAGAGTTTGTTTGGTGGGGTTCTCCCAAGAGACACGACAGCCAAGCGCCCCCTCCCAAAAACTTGGCTTTATCAGCTGGGTTAGACTTATTGAGAATTCTGGGTATTGCATATTTTCATGAGTATGTAATATCTATTAAAGATTAAGTAATCGTATGAAGAATAATAAGTAGTGGTTCAACTAAGTGACCACTGACATACGAACCATAAAGTCCAGTTGCCAAACCCCATTTTAAGCCTTGACATGGAAATATAGGCATAGCCCACCTAATGTTTATTGGTGGATTACATATCTTCTATATGTGTAGATTCAGAATTGGGGAAATTTATATATTCAAGTTGGCCGACATGAGGCGGTTTGTGGTTGTTTAGTGGGGTAAAATATGTGGTAGCTGCTCTCGGACCTCGGTTTGAATATGTTTCTAGAATAATTCGACCCGCTGAATCCAATGAGCTAGGGTATTCCTTCTGAAAGCGATGGCTAATTCCGCTAGAGGACCAAATTCAAAATGGAGGCTCATTTTAGAGGGAAACTCATAATTTCACTAAAAAGATGTGCAATATATTGAAATGTAGGTTTTGAGTGCATTATATGTCTTTAATATGTGTAGATTCAGAATCTGGGTAATGCCACCCTGGCACCCTTCGGAAAATTTAAATATTCAAGATGGCCGACAAGAGACATTTTCTGGTTATTTACTTTAATTTAGTTGGGTAAAAGTCGGGACAGATTCTCTCGGACCTCGGTATGAAGCTGGTTTCCATCGTAATTTGACCCGCTGAATCCAATGAATTTTGCTATTCCTCCTAAAAGTGATGGCTAATTCCGCTAGGGGGCCAAATTCAAAATGGAGGCTTATTTTGGAGGGAAACCCATATAGTCCCCTAACAAAGGTGTGCAGTATATTTCTGTGTCAGTGTCAGATATAAACATAAAAACATATTCCGACCAAAAGGTATTCCAGGTTGAGGTCATAATCAAAATGGCGGCCAATTTTGGCGAGACATAACGATGTTATTAATGTTTTAAACTATAAGTTTTCTGATTCGCCGAATTCATAGAGCGAATTGTCAAGCATACATTATGATTCACTATGACACCCTCTCTACCAAAAAAAAACAGAGGGGAAGAAGGGATGGAAAATGTTTGCCAACCTCAGCTTTACCGGCGCGTATGAGTGACCTAATAACTGTCAAGACAAGGTTCACCTCCGTTGCATGATAATGATGAAAGCGGAAGAATCAGACTGTTATACGGATTCAAGTATTCCAGTGATTCAAGCGAGCGTAAGTTAGACTTTTACATGAGGTTCGACAAGCCCCAGTTAGCTTTTATAAACGTTTGCTTTCGACTCACGATGGCCCGATGGTTGATTCTGTTTGACCGTGTATAATTTGTGCCCTTATAAGAATACAAGGGACAGAATATATACGGATTGGAATACCTTTTGGTCGAAACATGTTTTTTATGTTTATATTTCAAGTAATTGACAACGAAATTACACGCCGTTTTAGGGAACATTTTGAGTTTCCTTCAAAAATGAGCCCCCATTGTGAATTTGGCTTCCTACTGGAATTAGCAGTCACTTTTAGGAGGAACACTCAAGCTCGTCGGATTCAATGTGTCAAATTCTTATAGAAACTATTTTCATACCAAGGTTCGAGAGAATCTCTCCCGAATTTTACCCCACTAAATTAAAGTAAATAACCAGAAAATGTCTCATGCCGGCCATCTTGAATATTAAAATTTCCCCAGTGTGGCATCATCCTTCAGCTTATGTAGCCTTGTTGCGGGGCGTGACATTTTGGGCTTTTTGTCATTGTTACCCCACGAACAAACTGTCTTGTAGTGGTCATTCTTGATTCCTGTGGTGGCGCTGAACCACCTCCAGTTTTAGGTGGTACCGACTTCAGCTAATCGAGCCTAGTTGCGGGGCGTGGCAATTTGACTGGTCGTCAAGGGTACCCAACCGCACAATCTGTCTGGCAGTGGTAATCCATGATTCCTGAGATTTTGCCGAACAACGTCCAATTAATTGTAGATCGTACGGACTTCAACTAATCTAGCCTAGTTGGGGGAGAGGGGTCGTGGTATTTTGGGCTTGTCTGTCAGGGGTAACCCATCACACAAACTGTCTGGCTGTGGTCATTCTTGATTGATGTGGTGCTGCTGAACAACTTCCAAGTAGTTTTAGGTAGTACGGGCTTCAGCTAGACTAGCCTAGTTGGGGGCGTGGCATTTTTGGCGTGCCTGTTAATGTTAGGGGTAACCCACCGCACAAACTGCCTGGCAGTGATCATTCATGATTCCTGTGGTGTTGAACAACTTCCAAGCAGTTTTAGGTGGTACGGGCTTCAGCTAATCTAGCCTAGGTGGGGAGGGGCGGGGCTGGCATTTTCGGCATGTGCGTTAGGGGTAGCCCACCGCACAAACTGTCTGGCAGTGATCACTCATGATTCCTGTGGTGCTGAATGACTTCCAAGCAGTTTTAGACGGTACGGATTTAAGCTAATCTATAATCTAGCCTAGCTGGGAGGCGTGGCATATTGGGTGTGTCTGTTCTGTTAGGGGTAACCCACCGCATAAACTGTCTGGCAGTGATCATTCATGATTCTTGTGGTGGTGCTGAACAACTCCAAAGCAGTTTTAAGTGGTACAGATTTCAGCTAATCTAGCCTAGCGGTGGTCTGGCAATTACATAACTCTGTCGGGGGTACCCCACCACAAGAAATGTCAGTCAAAATGTTTTTGTAATACTTGAAGATGTAAGGTACACTGCTGTACCATTTTCATGTGGTACACTTTTGAGCTAATCTAGCCCAAGAATTCATGCCCAGTATCGCAGCCTTCACAGCCACACCCACCACCAGATACCCGGCAGACTTACATTTTGATGATACCAGATATGCATGCTTTGATACCATATATGTGAAAATTGGTACATTTTTCAGCTAGGTTAACCTCCTGGGCTCCCGGTCTACAAAGTCATGCTTCACTTTTTCTTACGTAAGAAACTTATAAAAATACCGTCCCTAGAAAATTCTCAAGACCATTCTTACGAAAGCATAAGTCAAGTATAAGTCTAAGCACATTGTGACTGGTAAAGTTTACCATAAACTGAGACTATGATGCTCTTTAACGTCATAAAAACAACTTTGGTATGCGAATTACGTCTTAAATTTGTCGTCTGCTTCATTGACGTCATATTATAATGGTTCATTTCGATGCATTTGACATGTCCCGTATACACATATAAAATGTGCCACAAGATAAAAAAACCGCATACAAACTAACTGAATAATTGTGAGAGCACCTGATCTTAAAGTAGCCTATTGTTTACTAATTGGCAAATAAATAAAATGGTTTCAGGGTAGGCCTAGAAGCGAAATTTTCTATAGCATTCTTAATTTGAAAATTTTTCTGAAGAAGGATTTTCTCTTTCTTGTAATTGTCTCTTTGATATCAAAAGTTGTCTGAATTGCCGCCGAATAATCTACGGTCAGCCATCTTTTTGAAGCAGAAACAGACTTAAGGTTGGTAAGCAAGCCCTATACCTTGCTTGGGACTTGTGCTTAGATTGACTATGTTTAAGAACGAAGTTGTGCTTAAGTTTTTTCTTGGAACACATAATAACGTTCTTGTGCTTACAATGAAGTCTACTTAAAATCTAAGCACAAGAACGTTCTTAAGAATTTTCTGGGAACACAAAATAAGGTAAGTTTACTTAAATGCAAAGTCTACTTAAATCTAAGCACAAGGGCGTGCTTAAGAATTTTCTAGGAATCGGGCCCAGTTCTACACACTATGCATCTAGCGATGATATTCACGATATTTAAACATTACATACAGAACTTTGAACAAAAGCAGGTGAATATAAACTGATAGCAAGTACAAGGCCCCGCCCACGTAACAAAATGATGTTAATTTTACGTAAAATTTACGTAAAAATGGTCAGTCAGTTTACCATCATTTTGCTCATCTTTTTAATGATAATTTTACGTCAGGAAATGACGTTAATCTAACGTAAACTTTACGTCATTTTTACGTCATTTGCTGAAATAAATCTAACGTAAACTTTACGTCATTTTCTGGCGTAAATTTAACGTCAATTTTGCGTAAAGTTTACGTCACTTATGTTAGATTTACATCAGAAAATGACGTACACTTTACGTTAGATTTACGTCAGAAAATGACGTAAATATAACGTAAAAATGACGTAAACTTTACGTCATTTTTACGTCATTTGCTGAAATAAATCTAACGTAAAGTTTACGTCATTTTCTAGCGTCGCGTAGATTTAACGTCAATTTTGCGTAAAGTTTACGTCACTTATGTTAGATTTACATCAGAAAATGACGTAAATATAACGTAAAAATGACGTAAACTTTACGCTAGATTAACGTCATTTCCTGACATTAAATAGTCGTTAAAAGGATGAGCAAAAAGATGGAAACGTAACGTAAATCTAACATTAAATAAACATCATTTTCGGATGCAATTCTAATGTCAAATGAGCAATTAAAACCTTTAATATAATCTATTATTGGTGGTTGTAATTGTGAAATAACCAAATGTTCTTTAACCATAGGAAAGGCTAGATGGTCAAGTGGTCTAACACATGCACTTTTGTTAAGGTCTGTCATTGATACAAGTGGCTTGGTTTCGATATCAGACGTGAACGTGGATTTTCTCTGGGTCCTCCCACTAGTAAAGACTCCTGGCGCAAGCAAATTATTGAACTGAAACTGAATCGTAGGCCCCAAATGAAAGTTTTTGCCTATTGGGCCTAGAGGTTTTGGTAGTCAAATGGTTAACGCATGTGCGTTGCATCATAAGGTCTGTCATTGAATTAAGTAGTGTGGTTTCGATTCCCCACTTGTACATGACAAGTAGTAGGGTAACCTGTCCAATCTCGCTGGTTTTCTCCCACTGCTAAAGACCACTAAATGCAAACGAATTATAGAAATAAAACTGAACTACATGTTAGTACCAAAATGATGTAGTGTGACGTGAGTGGACGTTGATCCCCATTTCTCTCTCTATTTATTAATAACCATTCAGAATTCTAATTGTAATTGCAACCAAACGCCAAAACACCAGCACAAGTTACAAAATATACTAAAAGTATCTATACTTTATTCAAAAGATAAATATATAATGCAATAAAATACAAAAGCAGACATTTAAATTGTAACAGTGTATCCATAGTACTAAGTTGGTGACAATTTAGGAAACAACTCTTCGGAAAAAGGTCTACCTAAGCACTTTGAAAATGTGGAAATACGCCCACACAGTCAGTTGCATATGAGAAAGGAAAGCCGTGATGTTGACAAAATTTGACAAAAAAAGAACCCTATAGCCTCTATCACGTTTGCTCAAGGATTTCGACTTATCAAGGTGGGATAATTCTGTAAAGGTAATTTGTGGAATACTGAATATCTATAGGGTTTTTATCCCAATGCTTCACACCAACTTTGAAACCAATGCGAAAAAACTATAGAGCAATGGTCACAGGTTTTGCAACAAAGGGGAAGGGGGGGGGGGCAGGACCCCAATGCTTAATGCCAAATTTGAAATAGATCCATTTTAAAAAGATACATTCTGTAAAATTTAGATAAAGAACTGACCATTCTTCTATGATAGCTCAAAAAATGGATAATGCAAAATGAAAATATTGAAAATGTTATTCAAATTACTTCATTCTGAGCCAAGATATCACAGTTTGTAGTTTTGACAAGATGTGTGCATTGTGGTAACCAGAGCACGGGTATACTCGAGACTTGACCTTACTTTCCCAAATTTGAAAAAGATCCATTAAAGATACATTCTGCAAAATCTAGATAAAGAACTGACCATTCTTGCTATAATAGCTCAAAAACCGATAATGCAAAATGAAAATTTCATTCAAATTACTTCATTCTGAGCCAAGTTATAACAGTTTGCAGTTTTGACAAGATGTGTGCATTGTGGTAACCAGAGCACGGGTATATTCGAGACTTGACCTTACTTTCCCAAATTTGAAAAAGATCCATTAAAGATACATTCTGTAAAATTTAGATAAAGAACTGAACATTCTTGCTATAATAGATCAAAAACGGATAATGCAAAATGAAAATTTCATTCAAAGTACTGGTAACCAGAGCACGGGTATATTCGAAACTTGACCTTACTTTCCCATTTTTCAATTATATTTTTAAATGGAGACCGTTCTAATCTAGTTGAAATCTTGAGTATTTAACTGAAAGCTAGGAGTAGAAATCTCGCAAGACGCGCGAAATTACCAGAAATGGAAACTTGCCAATTTTGACGCATGTCGAAGAAAGGATTCTATTTTGATGGCATATTCATAGGTTGATGATCAAATTTTGAAAGGGGGGGGGGGGTATGTTTTTAAATAGAGATATAAACAAACTATTTCAATTGGAATTGTGTTTTAGACGATATTACGTGCGGTACCGTGGAGCTATAGTTACTGACAAAATTTTATCCCAGACTTCTTTTTTTTTTACCTTCATCCGTATATCCAAGTCGAAGCGCAGTACAAGACGTAAACCCGGAAAAATATAACTCTGGACGGAAAAGTCGTGAAAAGTTGAATATCGATACGGTTCGTCCTCTCATGGATGCAATGTTTCACATCCAGTTTGAAAAGAATCTGTTAGCAACTGCAGCCTTTGTCGCATTCACAAGACAATTGTCACATGGTTTTCATAAAAGGGACACTCTCAGAATGTCGAATATTGATAAGGTTCATGGTTCATCCTCTCATGATGCTTCACACCCAGTTTGAAAAGAATCTGTTAAAAACTGCCGCCTAATTTTTTAGTCAGGTCAACGATATAATACCCCAACATTGAAAATCAGGTATACACTTAACTACACCAATATTACATGTGTGATAGAATTCGTTAAACACATTACAAATATAATTTCAACACAGATCTTTGCTATGATTGATCTATCACAAAAATTTTAAGAATTTGTAAGGGATGCAAAAGCTTATTGTTTACTGGCTGCAGTAGATTTTCAACACACTGAAACAACTCAGTTTAAGCTAAAGAGCTGTTATGTGATATTGTGACAGGATATCTGCTCGAAACAAATTATTCATAAAAGAATTGACTGTCACAAGATCTGACAGAAAATATTTTAGGCCTACTGCTTGTAAAGTAAAGCTGGTGAATGTTGTGCTACCATAGATACATATATATCGTTACATAATTAAAAAGTCTTTATTTCTTTGCCATCTGGGCGGTTTCGTAGACGAGTGCTCTGATAAATGTGCTTTCGATCAAGAGGATTGTCATTGAGTTCAGTGGCGTGTTTTCAATCCCAATTCTGTATGTGACAAGTACATGTACATGAAGTTGTGTATTATAAGTAGTAGTGTCATCTAGCTTCCATATACAAAGCCTTTTTATAGAATCCTCAACATTACTGCCACCAAAAACAAAAACAAATAAATTAAAAGCAATCTTTATACTCCAAAATAAAAATGAAATTAGTTTTAACGTCCTACACCAATGTGTACAAAAGACTTTGGCTTTTCGTCCCATTCGAAAGACTGTGCGTTGGGCCTTGCCAGGCCCTCTGTCCTGCACCAGTTAGAAGGGGAACCACACCAGAAAATCCGGATGAACTTTTTGGTCATCGCAGGGATCCGGCATGGGACCTCCATGTTAACGATTCAACATCTTACACAGCCACTGTGGCTCCAGATTTTTAATGTGTACTACACGTATCCGCCATATGGGACAAACAAGTTTATGAGTTTATCAAATTATTGCTTTATTTTGTAAGATTTGGCAGATAGATAAAATAAAGTGTTACAAAGCTAGTTTCATTTTGTTAGTATTGTTTTATTTATAGTCTGTAGACACCTAAAACGTCAAGACTAATAACACCTATAGGTCACTGTAGTTATATATAGTGAGGGAAAGGATATTTGATAACTCTGTGAATAGTATGTTGACAGACTCTTTCTAAGTTTTATAATAATATTGCTATCTGCCATATATTATGTTTAATTTAATAATTTAATAGAAACCCATGTCTTGTTATTTAGCATACTATTAGTGAGTTTATATCCCTATTATATAATCTATTTTGTTGGAAATGTACCATACTACATTGTCTAATATAATTGAGTATTATTATCTCCCATTTACTTAAATAGCTGAATTTGAACATATAGCATGCAATTATAATTTATGTGCATATCCTATAAGTTATTAAACGTAACTAAATAATACTTTTGTATATCAACTTAATCATAAATCACATTATGTCCATCTGTTAAATAATGTTGCATTTATATTGTTGACAATGTATACTTTGTTTACATAAGGAGCGTATAGTTTATAATTTTGCATGAACTGAGAATATTCTCAGTTTCGATGTCATCCTGTCGAGACGGCCAGGCGAGCGTGTTACCCCGCACTAGTACCCTGGGTCAGTTTTTCCCACTGGGATATCCGTCTCCAGGGTCGAAGCGAAGCTCTAGTAATTACACCTATAATTCTTGAGGAATGCTCTTTGAGCACACAGCCTTTAGATGCTTGCATCTAATGAACAGACTTTAAACTGCTTTCAGTTTAAAAACAGATACAGCCTTTAGATGCTTGCATCTAATGAACAGATACAGACTTTAAACGCTTGCATTTAATGCAAAGATACAGCCTTTAACTGCTTGCAGTTAATGAACAGTATAGCTTTTAGCTATTACACAGAACAGATCACAGAACAGCTTGAGCTGGGACAGTTCGCCTCTTTATAAAATAATAATGTAAAAGAATTTTCCCAGTCCATTAAAACTTACCTGTATATATGTTATAATACATATTAAAACTTTATAGTTTTATACAGTTTTGTTCCGTTTGTTCGAAGAGAGAGAGAGACGAACATAGCACAACTACTTTTTAGCTAGTCCGCCTTCTCCTCTGCAGAGGCTCTACTTTAAACGGCTTGTCATCGGCCAATAGATCACTGGTGGCAGAGAAATTACCGGGATGTGGGTCCTGAGCAACAATTGCAGCCGAATTCCCCACACTACCAAACCGCTACACCATTTCGTGGCGAAAGACAGAAGAAGAAGAAAAAAACGCCACATTTGGTGCCAGAGGTGGGATGCTATAAAAAGCTCCCCCTTTACAGATACCTCGCACAGATTTACAGAAATTTAGAGACGATGGCCGTGGCCGAATCCAATTCATATCGTTCTCGAACAGACAAAAGAGAAATAACTCCAGAAGAAATTGAAAGACGACAGATCCGGTTAACAGAGTTGTCGAGAGAACTAGAGGAGTTAACCTACAGCCTTGAAGACAACAGACCGCCACCAGTTTTAACAGACGAAAGGCAAAACATGGTCGAGGATACAAGGTTACACTTAGAGGGTCCTCCTCTAAGACGTCGACTCAGTTACAGTGAAAGTCCAATTCAAGAGTCAAGTTTCTCTGATTATCCAAGTAGATATTCACGGTCCAGAGCTCCAGTACAGACACAGTTTCAGCCAAAACAGCAAAGACAGACTTACCGAAAGCCAGTATTGCCAGCGGAAAAGTATGATGGAAGCACACCATTAATGGATTATAAAGCTCATTTTGAAACTTGTAATATCATTAATGGCTGGACTAGAGACGAAAGAGGGTTACATTTAGCAGGAAGTTTGATGGGTCCAGCTCAGCAAGTACTGAGTTCTCTTCCGACAGTAGACAGGTACAACTATACTAGTTTGATGGAAGCTTTGGAAAGAAGATTTCAACCTAGGAATCAGACAGAGATGTATAGATGTGAACTAAAGAATAGGCGTAGAAGGATTAATGAAAAGCTAACTAGAGTTCGGCCAGTCGATAAAAAGACTCGTTATCCTCGCATACCCTACTGCTGAACCAGATCTACAGGATATTCTCGCAAGGGACGCATTTCTCGATTCTCTACAAGACCCTGGTTGGTATGGGAAATCCAACAAACAAGGCCAGAGGGTTTAGAAAATGCTGTTCAAGTGGCCATTGAATTCGATGCGCTATGGACAACAAGAGAAACAGAGAAAAGTATGCAAGATCAGTTCACAAAATACCCAAATCTGAGGATTTACAGGAATTAAAGGAACTGGTATTGAAACTGACTAAAACAGTAAATGAATTACTGAAACGACTGGATGCCAAAGGAAAACCTGCACCATCCAGTATCTGTCAGAAAAGCAAGAAAATGGGTCACCTTTCTGTTAAGTGTCCACCTAAAAGTAAAGGCAAACAGAAGGAACCACAGCAAGAACGAAAATCCAAAACGGATAGCGCTTTCGTCAGACACATTGGAAGATGTAAGCGTAATAAAGCAAAGAGGAAAGGTACCAAGAAAGGAGCATACCCTAGCTCATCAGAGACGTCGGATCAGCTACATGCACATAAAGCAAAGCTCCGGACAAAATTTCAGGAAGGTTACAAATTTGCAAAACAGAAGAAACAAGCAACATACCAAACACAAGCCAATGATTTGAACTCTACTAAAAGAAGTTTCAACAAGGGTGATTGGGTGTTCGTGTTTACACCTATAGCAACAACCAATATTCCTAGAAAAATTCAGTTTCGTTGGAAAGGTCCGTACCAAGTTATAGAGATGATGACAGATGTTACAGTAAAAGTTGATTTTGGCAAATCAACGCTAGTCATCCATACTAATCGTTTGAAAAGTATGAATGATACAGATGAAGCACATACTACTAAGGATGAATCAAGGTGTTACTCAGATCTTCTATAATCGGGACGATTTAAACGGAGGCGTGGGTAGTGTGGGAAAGCTAGTTTCATTTTGTTAGTATTGTTTTATTTATAGTCTGTAGATGCCTAAATAGTCGAGACTAATAACAGCTATAGTTAGATATAGGGTCTAGTACCCTGGGTCAGTTGTTCCCACTGGGATATCCGTCTCCAGGGTCGAAGCGAAGCTCTAGTAATTACACCTATAGGTCTTGGGGAATGCTCTTTGAGCACACAGCCTTTAGATGCTTGCATCTAATGAACAGACTTTAAACTGCTTGCAGTTTAAAAACAGATACAGTCTTTAGATGCTTGCATCTAATGAACAGATACAGACTTTAAACGCTTGCGTTTAATGCAAAGATACGTCAGCCTTTAACTGCTTGCAGTTAATGAACAGTATACTTTTCTGTCTGATTTGCCCACCCTTGCCCTGCAGATGTACGTATTGGGAGTAATAGTGCGTTCACCTGGACGGACAATCTACATTACATTAGTAATAAGAAAAACATTATACAAATAAACTCTTTATTCCCCCATTACATACTTAAACCCCCTTACATATTTAAATACAGTAAAGTAATGAAGGGAATTGGTTTATTATTCCATTAACTTGACAGAAGACCCAAATTATCACACAGAATTCTAATACCCTCTCTTTCTAAATGCAACCCGTCTCTAAGATGATTTTTCAATATATTATGCTCTATGAACCGCCAATTGTTCTTCCTGCATAAATCACGGTACGCCCCATTTACAATCCCAATTCCTATCTTTCTTCCAGCTAATGTTGACAAGGCAACAGCAGAAATGAAAATGGAAACATTCTTCAATTGTTTTAATATGTGACATAAATATGCAATACTTTGAACAACATTTACTTTAACCTCGTCTTTACAGGAGTTATTGATGTCATTTATCCCAACATGAACAAAAAGATATAACGGTTTATATTCAGAACAAATAGCCGAAATACGACTCGCTATCGTTTTAATTGTGGCACCCCCAAAAGATAAAACACGATCTACTTCGTCGACCATCTGTTTAATTATGGAATCTCCAACGACGACCTCTGAAACGCCCGATTCATAAAGATGCCTTGGTAAAAACGTTTTGTGTGTACCGACACAATTGGAGAGAGAGCGAAATGGGGTTTAACGTCCACTCGACACAAACTAGGTCATTTCGGGACTAACATATGGTTTAATTTTATTTACATAATTCGCTTGCGCGTAGGGGTCTTTAGCAGTGGGAGGAAACCGGAGGACACGGAGAAAACCCACGAGGTTGGACAGGCGACCCTACTCCTTGCCACGTACAACCGGGGATTCGAAACCACGCCAGTCGACTCAATGACAGACTTAATGATACAGCGCGCGCACGCTAACCATTCAGCCATCCACCCCCGCCCCCCGCGACACAATTGGCATTACAAATATGGTAGCAGAACAAATCCCAAGGAAGGCCCTTTTTATCTCTGAAATATCCTCGTTTTTTAGAGGGATATAAAATTATGTCTTTGTCGGATTTATTTCCAATTAAAAAGGACACAGAACTTTTCATTCGTAATTTTGGCAACCAAATCGATTTAGGCTGAAATTCCGGAACAATTATTGTACAATAGATATTTTGTTGTTCAATAAACCTTAATACTGAAGCTATTTTACCAAACGGAGGAAATACATAACAAATTTATGTACCCTCCCGATCACACATGGTATTAGAATCTAAGGCCATTAAATCAAAAGTATGTCCCGATCCCCCGATAACCTGTTGTATTCTCTCCCACGCCATATACGACAGCATGGCATCTTATTTGGAAAGTATTCTTGAAAAATCACGAGCCAAATTATCTTTTGATAAAACGTAGCTAAAGCGAATAACTACCCTTAAATCTCTTACCATTTCAAAAATATTCTTTAGTATAACATTTAACTATTTCGAACGAGAACACTGTCCCTCCCATGCTGCAATAAACGATCTACAATCGCAATCGATATCAATACGAGTATCGGTTATGTACTCTTTAATAGCACACATGCAATTAAAAACAGCCTTTGCTTCCTTAACTACTATAGGTAATAATATTCCCCGTCCAATAATCACCAAACTTAATGATCTTTTTTTGTAATTTCAATACTCCCCCAAAACGGTATTCGGATGAATCGGTTGTGAGGTGTACAACTAAATGCCTCTCATCTTTCCAAGGCAAAAACCCATCCCATTTTTCTAGCATTCTCCAAAACTGAATTTCCTCCATTAGATCTCCTTGAACAGGGATGTGTGAAGCTCCAGATCTAGTTAATTGGGATATTGCGATACATACAGAGGATGTATATAATTTTGCTCCAGGTACAACCAAAACAAATGATATGCATTTTCCAAGAAATTTTTGCAAAGATGCCAATGAAACAACAGATCAAAGAATTGATACGCAAACCTAAAAATACCAACGAATTTGTTGGTTCAAGTACGGATTTCTGTATTCCTACGCAATACCCCAATCGACTTACAATCCGACAAGCTGCATATATCGCTATTCTTGCTCCCAGCTTATAGTCTGAACACAAAGTGGAGTACGATTGGCCAATAAGACGATCATCAATATATATATTAAATTTTAAATGCCCAAATCCCGAAGATAAGACGCTATTACTAAATTAAATGAATGGTAAACCCCACCAATAATTTTGATTTTTCATTGATCAAAATATGATCGTATATATTGTACGAAAAATCGCGTTTTAGCTTGTTGACTCTATAGAGGTCATAATTTTTATCTGATTTAAAAAACGTATTATTATATCACCGCTACACCCTATGGACGGCCGAGTTCGAATTTCGTGAAAATCGGCCCAAAACTGACAGACAAAATGGCCGCCCTTCATTCTCAAATAGCCTAAACATATGGTATATCAAGGTTGTGGACCCTATAGAGGTCACAATTTTTATCCAATTTCGTTGAAACTTGAAATGTAAGTTTATAACACAAAGACCTTGGTTCCTTTCGATATTTGCGCATATCGAATTGTAATTTCCTGAATTATGGCCCTTGATTGTAGGAAAAATCACTTTCTTTTTAGCTTGTTCTCTATCCATCTCTCGAAAATGTAGGCGTATCCTGCCTGGCAGCCGCTGGTTTAAAATAAGTAAAAAGTAAGAAGATGCGCCATGTAAAGGCGCAAAAAAAGTCGGAAGCAGTTTTTTTAATTTCGATTTCATTTTTGCGCCATTTCGATTTTAAGGTGAAAAACGGTGTAAAATTGAGCTATTTACAACCCATTCAGGCGTTCATATTTTAAAATATTTCTTTGTGACTTCATAAAACTGAAACCATTTGATGCGTAATGTCAATTGTGACTAGGTCAAACCAATTTAACATTTTCAATATCACCGGAAATGATGTAATTTGGGCAAAAACTATATTTATAGCCTTCGAAACAAATAATTTATTCAGACGAGTCGTATTTGTTATTTGTTTAAAATTTGGATATTTGATTCCAATCAACCAATAGAATGAACCCATAGGATCATGTAGATATCACAAAATGGTTTCTAACTTGTTCAGTTGCGGAGAAATAGGCGATTTTCAACAGGTCACTTTTCAAGGTTTTTGGTCCATAAAAGTGTCAATTATTATTCGATTTTCATAAAATTTTCACTGTGTGATACCTAATGCCATTTACGATTTCATACAAATAATTTAAAATTTTCATTATCACCGGAAGTAATGTCATTTTGGCAAAAACTGTATTTTTAGCCCTCAAAACAGATATTTTATTCAAATGAGTCTGATTTGTAATGTTTTTAAAATTATGATATTTGATTCCAATCAACAAAAAGATTGGACCCATACGATCATACAGATACCAGAAAATGGTTTCTAACTTGTACGGTTGCAGAGAAATAGACGGTTTTCTACAAGTCACTTTTCAAGGTTTTTGGTCTATAAAAGTGGCAATTATTATTCGATTTACATAAAATTTTCACCATGTGATGCCTTATGCCATTTCTGATTTCATAAAACTAATTTTAAATTTTCATTATCACCGGAAGAAATGTAATTTTGTCAGGATCACTTTACATGTAACAAATGTATACAATGAATTGATATTGCTGGATTTGGTTGATTCTGGGTACATTTTACTTGATGTGTGCAATGCTTATATGGAAACCTGTTTAATGGTTTCATCGGTACCGGTAGTGACATATGTTCAAAAGTAACGGGGCACCGGTGAAACCCGCCATTACTGCGTCGCAGTTCTATATTGAGATTACTAAAATTATTATTATTAGGCTTTCAGACTTTTGTCTGAAAAACTATTGTTTTTACTAAAATTATTAGGCTTTCAGACTTTTGTCTGAAAGACTATTGTTTTTACTAAAATTATTATTATAATAATAAATAATAATAATTTTAGTAATCACAATTGTGATTAGTAAAATTATTATTATAATAATAAATAATAATAATTTTAGTAATCACAATAGGCTTTCAGACAAAAGTCTGAAAGCCTAATAATAATAATAATTTTAGTAAAAACAATAGTCTTTCAGACAAAAGTCTGAAAGCCTAATAATTTTAGTAAAAACAATAGTCTTTCAGACAAAAGTCTGAAAGCCTAATAATAATAATTTTAGTAATCTCAATATAGAACTGCGACGCAGTAATGACAGGTTTCACCGGTGCCCCGTTACCCTTGAACATATGTCACTACCGGTACCGATGAAACCATTAAACATGTTTCCATATAAGCATTGCACACATCAAGTAAAATGTACCCAGAATCAACCAAATCCAGCAATATCAACTCATTGTATACATTTGTTACATGTCAAGTGATCCTGACAACATTACATTACTTCCGGTGATAATGAAAATGTTAAATTAGTTTTATGAAATCAGAAATGGCATAAGGCATCACATGGTGAAAATTTTATGTAAATCGAATAATAATTGCCACTTTTATAGACCAAAAACCTTGAAAAGTGACTTGTAGAAAACCGTCTATTTCTCTGCAACCGTACAAGTTAGAAACCATTTTCTGGTATCTGTATGATCGTATGGGTCCAATCTTTTTGTTGATTAGAATCAAATATCATAATTTTAAAAACATTACAAATCAGACTCATTTGAATAAAATATCTGTTTTGAAGGCTAAAAATACAGTTTTTGCCAAAATGACATTACTTCCGGTGATAAATCTTAATTATTTGTATGAAATCATAAATGGCATTAGGTATCACAGAGTGAAATTTTTTATGAAAATCGAATAATAATTGACACTTTTATGGACCAAAAACCTTGAAAAGTGACCTGTTGAAAATCACCTATTTCTCCGCAACTGAACAAGTTAGAAACCATTTTGTGATATCTACATGATCCTATGGGTTCATTCTATTGGTTGATTGGAATCAAATATCCAAATTTTAAACAAATAACAAATACGACTCATCTGAATAAATTATTTGTTTCGAAAGCTATAAATATAGTTTTTGCCTAAATTACATCATTTCCGGTGATATTGAAAATGTTAAATTGGTTTGACATTATACGCATCAAATGGTTTCAGTTTTATGAAGTCACAAAGAAATATTTTAAAATATTGAACGCCTGAATGGGTTGTAAATAGCTCAATTTTACACCGTTTTTCACCTTAAAATAGAAATGGAACAAAAATGAAATCGAAATTAAAAAAACTGCTTCCGACTTTTTTTGCGCCTTTACATTGCACAACTTCTTACTTTTTACTTATTTTAAACCAGCGGCTGCCAGGCAGGATACGCCTACATTTTCGAGAGATGGATAGAGAACAAGCTAAAAAGAAAGTGATTTTTCCTACAATCAAGGGCCATAATTCAGGAAATTACAATTCGATATTCGCAAATATCGAAAGGAACCAAAATCTTTGTGTAATCTTACATTTCAAGTTTCAACAAAATTGGATAAAAATTGTGACCTCTATAGGGTCCACAACCTTGATATACCATATTTTTAGGCTATTTGAGAATGAAGGGCGGCCATTTTATCTTGTCAGTTTTAGGCCGATTTTCACGTCCTTAAGGTGTAACGGTGATATAATAATACGTTTTTTTAAATCAGATAAAAATTATGACCTCTATAGAGTCAACAAGCTAAAAACACGATTTTTTTTTACAATCAGGGGCCATAATTCAGGAAGTTACGGTCCGATATGCGCGAATATTGAAAGGAACCGAGATCTTTGGGTTATAAACTTACATGTCAAGTTTCAACAAAATCTGATAAAAATTGTGACCTCTATAGGGTCCACAACCTTGATAGACCATATTTTTACGCTATTTGAGAACGAACGGCGGCCATTTTGTCTGTCAATTTTGGGGCGATTTAAAAGAAATTCGAAATCAGCCGTCCTTAGGGTGAGAGAGAGAGAGAAATGGGGTTTAACGTCCACTCGACACAAACTACGTCATTTCGGGACTAACATATGGTTTCATTTTATTTCAATAATTCGCTTGCGCATAAGGGTATTTAGCAGTGGGATGAAACCGGAGGACCAGGAGAAAACCCACGAGGTTGGACAGGCGATCCTACTCCTTGTCACGTACAACCGGGGATTCGAAACCACGCCAGTCGACGTTCTTAGGGTGTAACGGTGATATAATAATACGTTTTTTTAAATCGGATAAAAATTATGACCTCTATAGAAATGAAATGAAATGGGGTTTAACGTCCTCCTGTTCTGCTCCTATACTGGGCTAATAAAGACGGGCAAACGCCATACAGTGTGCTATGAGGGGAATTTTGCCCGGGAAGCAGCACTATCACCTACTCTTATATCGAATTCCAACTGCCAAGGGATCTTTTACGTGCATTCCAATGTATACACGTGGGACCTCGGTTTTTCGTTTCATCCAAAAGACTAGACAGCTGTCCTTGTCAGGCCCTCCGTTCTGCACTACTGACAAGGGGAAAACACGTCGGAAAATCCAGATGAACTTTCTCGGCCAATGCAGGGATCGAACACCCGACCTCCAGGCTAGCGAGCCAGCGTCCACCTAGCCACCTGACCTCTATAGGGTCCACAAGCTAAAAACGTGATTTTTCGTACAATCAGGGGCCATAATTCAGGAAGTTACGGTCCGATATGCGCGAATATCGAAAGGAATCGAGATCTTTTTGTTATAAACTTACATTTCAAGTTTCAACAAAATCGGATAAAAATTGTGACCCTTCACTGAGAAGTAGTAATAGTGAGATTTGTACATTTACAGTATATATTTCTCACTTTTTAGTAAATTTGTACGAATATCGGTAAAATTCTAATTATCGCAACAAATCTAATACGAAGAGGCTAAAATCTGTAGGTACGGTGTGTTAATTAACAGGGGTCAGAAATTGACTGAAAGGTGATATAATTATCACTAGGTCTGTTAATTAAAAAACGGGTTAAAAACGACTGACACGGTGTGTATTCTTTGTTTGGTGAGTTTTCTTGAAAGCGTGTAATAACTGCAGCAAAGGTGTTTTATCAAGGACCAACAGGCTTTATCTGACGCGTAGGTGTTAAATCCAATTTACTGTGCGATTTCTTGTTCGACCGTGTGTTTTACACAAATCGGTCTTTGTTAAGCGTAGGTCTTTATACATGGATTTATAAGCGGGGTAGTTACGTATATGCGTTCTTACGTATTTCATGTCTTGATGAATACAACGTTTTTTTTACTTCGTACCATAGTCGGACTACAGTTATTTATATATTTGATCTTTTTTGTGGGTTTAATTTATTTACAAATTATTGTGCGTACCACTGAACTATAAATGCACATATCTTAAAATTGATTGCATGCAGTATCGTCATTTCCCAATATCATAACCAACCCCAATTTGATTATCCGATATATTCTAATCGTCATTGTTATCAGATTAACGAATCTTATTTCGAAAGCAAGTTTATAAATGTAAAATTGCACAATTAATGAAAATCTGTAAGTTTTCGTCACTGCTATATTTACTACACGTTGGCGTATTAATATATAAATGTATAGTTTCTTGCCTGGGTCATAGATAGGACTACCGAGAAAAAGTAATTTCCTCACTATATATAACAAATGATAACTCACATATCAAATAACACTGATGAAAAGAGGGACATGCGCCCGCTTCCAACCACGGTGATATTGCCCATTGCCGAACATTATTTAGATTTGATCGAACTCTGTGTAACTAGCTCTCTTTCAAAGAATAATACTGATATATGACCTAATATTGAGACGCTTGTTCATATAGCCGCTTGTTTTCCATTGTATGAAATAGCTTTATTATTTTACTCCACAGTACTAAGAAACCACAGGTTCTGTGTCGGTTCGTGCACGCTTTTCACACGGAACTGTTCTTTGGTGTTGAGGGGCACACACAGTTAGCTCTGCTCTTTGATGTTGAGAGGCGAGCTGTTTCTCGTGCTCGAATGGATTAGCTGATAAAGTTGGTTGGAATTGTAACAGTTTATATTTGGTAAAGCACGTAGCTTATTGCAATTTTACTGAAGTTTTCCTCTTATGTAGTTTTATTATTTGTAAAAATATTATTTTTTTGTAAAGCGTGTTGAAAATGTGCCATGCTTTTTACTGTGTAAATTGTTATGTTTTAGAATGTGCTATATAAGAATGTATTATTATTATTATTATTATTTTATTTCAATAAGTAAAACAAAGATAGGTTTCCAGGCAACGAAACATACGCCCACAGCAGCTAAATCGTCCGGGCAGTCAACAAGAATTGTCACATATTTTTACTTTTTCGGTAATGAAACATTTATAATACATTAAAATCTGATTAAGAGTAACAACTCATTAAGTAATTATCAGAAAACCATTAGAATTGGTTTGGTTTTTATAAAGTTTTGCCCCATGCTAACGTTTAGTAAAGGAAACTTTTAACATCATGGATTTAGCTGTTCAAGTCATAAAAATTCATTGCAAATCAATATACTTGTTTGTCTCAAGACCTTAAACTCTGTGTATGAATCTGAAGTCAATCGGATGATAACTTTAGCTTCTAGAGGGTCACAATGTTTTTTAAAAAGATCAAGGGCCATAACTTTGGCAGTAATTATCGGAAATCGTTGAAAATCAATATGATTCTTCGTCTCATGACCCCAAACGCTGTGTATAAATTTAAAGTCAATCGGATATTAACTTTAGCCTCTAGAGCATTTACAAGATTTTTTGAAGTGATCAAGGGCCATAACTCTGGCAGTAATTATCAAAAATCTTCGTCTCATGACCTTTAACACTGTGTATAAATTTAAACTCAATCGGATATTAACTTTAGCCTCTAGAGTGTCCACAAGATTTTTCAAAGTGATCAAGGGCCATAACTCTGGCAGTAATTATTGGAAATCGCTGAAAATCAATAGGCTGCTTCGTCTAATGACCTTAAACACTGTGTATAAATTTAAAGTCAATGGGATATTAACTTTAGCCTCTAGAGCCTTTACAAGATTTTTTCAAAGTGATCAAGGGCCATAACTCTGGCAGTAATTATCGAAAATCGCTGAAAATGAATAAACTTCTTCGTCTCATGACCTTAAACACTGTGTATAAATTTAAACTCAATCAGATATTAACTTTAGCCTCTAGAGCGTCCACAAGATTTTTCAAAGTGATAAAGGGCCATAACTCCGGCAGTAATTATCGGAAATCGCTGAAAATCAATAGGCTTCTTTGTCTCATGACCTTAAACACTGTGTATAAATTTAAAGTCAATCGGATATTAACTCTGACCTCTAGAGCGTCCACAAGATTTTTTGAAGCGATCAAGGGCCATAACTCTGGCAGTAATTATCGGAAATCGCTGAAAATCAATAGGCTTCTTCGTCTCATGACCTTAAACACTGTGTATAAATTTGAAGTCAATCGGATATTAACTTTAGCCTCAAGAGCGTCCACAAGCAATTGTGGACGCCGGACCGACCGACGGACGGACGGGGGCGACGACAATATACGACCACATTTCAATGTGGGGTATAAAAAGGACAATTTTGTAATTTGAGTGATTACTGTGGTATATTCAATTTTGATCTTATTGCAATGGATAAATGTGTGGTTCACTTTTCGAGCATCTCATTTAAATAAAGCTTGATATTCTATTTACATAATATGTATATATTATATACATTTCATTTTTTTCTCATAGGAAATTTCGGTTAGTATCTGAAACGAAAAAACTGTCAAGTCATTATATTATGTTGTAATCAGAGAAATGTTCAAACAAAGAAATGAACTAGACAAGATAAGGAGTATAAGCAATACCATTATTTGTTGTCACATATTGATGTTTATATGGGTTCATAATTAAATGTTTTAATTAAATCGCAACGTATCAATTGTGTGCTATATTTTTCATTGAATTGGCAATTGGTATTAGCCAAGACATTCGCTGTTATACGCATATAGCTTTTCTCCAATAATGATAGTTTGTGGAATTTTATGGGGTTTTAAAAGAAACATAGTCAATGAGTGGAATTTAAGACTGGGCATGACAAAGACCGTGAAACGTTATCAAGTTGTTATTCAAATTATTCAAAGAAATATAAGGCCAAAAAACACGTGATGACATTGAAAAGGAGAAATGCTTGTGCTACTATGCCGACATTATCACGGCGTACGTGGACTAATGCTAAATCATAGGACTATGATGATATTTTTCTATAGCTTATTCCCCCAAAAAAATTTGAAAAAATCTCTTATTGGAAAATTTAAAGTCTTTCAAATAATATTAACAGATTATTTGTTGGTTGGCTGTTCTTCTCCTTGGATTTGTTAAATTATTAAAAGGAATTACCAATTCACACAGTAGAATTTACATTTCTAATTACAATCACCAAACTGACACCAGAGCACGAACTATACGCTTTGCTGATCACCAACTTGTAACAACGTTGACCTAGATGTTATATAACTGCTGCCAGACTTTATTAGGGGCAATAAATGTACACACAATTCCATTGTAACTGTATAATGTGTATTATAAACCAAAGGTAAATTTATAGATTTCAGAACAGAACAATAATATTCCAAATACATTCACTGTCTTGTTATGTGACAACTTTGGTTTAATAAAATTTAAAATTCGTCATGACTCTGAAAGTTAATAACGATGTGTTGTGTATCCTATTTAAAAACTGTAATTTGTCAGCGACACAAACGCCTCAATGGATTATGAACATAAGCTATATAGATATTTTAATTACATCAAAGGTGTATTAGAAATTACTGTTGATCCATGATTCTATACTCATTGTGTATCAACCCCCTTGCTTCATACATAAACAAAAACATCCTCATAAAAGGCATCAGGATCCCTAACCACCCTTCAGAGATTAAGTTATTTCAGCATGCAGATGACTGTTCTGCTATAATATCTAGACTTTCTTCATACAGCACTCTCCTCGAACAATTCAAAACATTTGGCTCTATATCTGGCTCCAAACTAAACCATGATAAAACTGAAATCCTTTCTGTTGGAAAACCATCACACTACTCCTATCCTGTAAATATAAATATTAATATTAAAACAGACGCTATAAAATTACTAGGCATTTGGTTTGGCTCAAATAAAATGGAAAAGAACTGGCTACCCCTTGTTCAAATAATCAATTCAACCATCCAGACATGGGAAAATCACTCTCTTTCATATAAAGAAAAAGTATGCATCTTAAACACCTATATACTCAGCAAACTATGGTTTGTTGCTAGGATAGTTCCTCCCTCAAACTCATTATTAAAAACATAAATAAAATAATCTACAATTTCATCTGGGAAAATAAAAGTGAAACAATTAATCGAAACACCTTGAACCTTGAGCATAAAAATGGTGGCCTTAAAGTGCCAAACATTCGACTAAAAATCCAGGCAATGCAACAACATCTTATAGTAAAAGCAATCAAAGACAACAACAGCCCCTGGCTAGGATTTACTACAAGGGATACTCTGCCAAGATATGCATCCAATAATTATACCCACTCGGAAAAACTCCCCCAATCATATATAGATATAAAAGAAACTTACAATAGCCTCAAATCATCCATCAAATATACATACAATACAAAACTTAAAGACATATACTGGTCCCTAATTGACTTATTACAGACACAACCAAAAATAAATAAACAATTACCTCATGTTGACTTTTCAAAAGTCTGGACAAACCTCTATAAATGCTCCTCCTTATCTGAAAAAGAAAAGGATTTCATGTATACAATCATCAATAATGCAGTACTAACAAAAGATATTATGCTATACAGAAATATATATACTATCAACTATAAATGCCACTATTGTAACCGAGCAACTGAATCTTACTATCATTTATTTCTGAATTGCCCCAAATTAAAATTCTATAAATGTTTCATTACTACACATATAAACAACATTCATCTCACCAAAGAATTCAAAATCAACAACAATACAATCCATCTACACAATATAAAATCTAAATACATTCATGATATATACATACCTGTCGATCATATGGTCTAACCGAACACACCCTCTATCCACCAATATTTCACAAGAGCTTATATACCAATTCTATACAAAAAGAAAACAAAAATAAAGATTACTCTCTTAAGCTCAAGTGTTCACTACCTTATGACCCTCCTTAAGCCTAGGTTTGTGTCGTCATGTCTGAATTTATACTCTGCAACTTCACCCATGAAATATTGACTTTGCTACTATAATAAGTAGCTACAACCATAGACATCTTCTTATATTTCTTTCGTATATGAGCACTCATTGCAATTTTTAGTAAGAATGTAGGCCTACAAGCGAAAATAAACAAAATAACCAAACACCTGTAGGCCTACCCCATATAAATTCTGGAAAATTTTGGCTTAATTGATAAACCAATATTATACAAAAGGAAATAAAATTGAAATCACCAAGCTTCAGCCTACTCTGCCTTACCGAATTCTCCTGTATAAGGCAAGTTATCGTCCTGTATGAAGCTTCCATATTAATTACTCTACTATATGACTAAACATACCGTGCTATTTACTTTAAGTTGTCACAACTTGACATCTTAGTCATCTTTCGTTTTCGTGAAATGGCACTATCTCACTCTGTCATATAAATAAAATACCTATACACCCACTGAAATATGTCAAACAGTAAAATAGAAATCCATTAAAAACATTTAAACACTAACTCAAGTTTTACCCGTTTGTTTTACCGCTATTCATTCACTGTAATCAACACTCACCTCTAACATTAACATGGCCATCATAACATCCCACAATTCCCTATGCACGTTCTTTTTGTGCTGGGAAACATCACACTCTCTTTCAACCAGACGCTTTTCCACTACAGACTTCAAATATATTTTTAGCTGTATATAAGAAAGTAGCTATAATATAGGAACTTTAATTGTATTTTGTATTATATTACCGTTTGTATATATCATCTCATATTGACTTTGTATATAACAATTGTAAATAAATAAATAATTCTACTGTATTAAATTATAAATTATTTATTGCATTGTTAATATAATTATGCATAACTGAATGTAATTATATGAATTTTATAAATAAACTATATTTAAAAAAAAAAAAAAAAAAAAAAAAAAAAAAATTGTATTACAGAAGAAGAGGATTTTGTACTTCAATGTAAATATTTGAATGATCTAAGATGTACATATTCCAATGAAATTTCACAACTTTACTAATAGGCTAATTTTTCAAATTTGTGCCCTAGTAACAATTGATTTGTACAAAGCATTCTCACAAAGCAACAACGCAATAAGGCCTACATAATTCATATCAATGTAAGTCGACATAAATTTATCATTATATTACCTTTTCCTTTGAAACCTACATAAATGTAAATATGGTTGTCTTGAATATGTGTCAGTGTATCATCTTTGTATCTATGGGTCTATATGATCTAATTACTGAATAAAGTTTTATTAAGAATATTAAAAAAAAAAAAAAAAAAAAAAAAAAAATAGTTTCTTTTTAAAAAATTCATAACGTGGAACTCAATATAGAGAGAGAGAGAAATGGGGTTTAACGTCCACTCGACACAAACTAGGTCATTTCGGGAAGCGTCGCCCTAACCTTCAAGAAAGGTACAGCGCCCGAGGCACTTAAAATCGTCTACCTCAACCGACGTACTCACCCCTATGTACAGAGGTTAAGGCAGTGCGCCAACTGTCAGAAGCTGGGGCACACAGGAAAGACTGCAAAGGAAAGACTGTGTGCGCCCAGTGTGGGGGGAGTCATGCGGCGACCGACTGCAGGGCGGACATTCAAAAAAATGTTCGAACTGTAAAGGCGGTCACGCAGCGAACTCTCCCGAATGCCCGAAAATCCAGAACACCAAGGAAACTCTAAATATCCAGGTAAAAGAGAAAGTAAGTTTCAATGAAGCCTCATTGATGCTGAAAAAGAAGGAAGGGAAGACAAAAGATGTCAGGAATAGGGCTCCGGTTGCAAAACCAATTCCGGGGCCGATTCCATCGACATCCTAAACAACGCCGAAAAAACCCACCACGGCACCCAACCAAAAAGACAAACCAACACCAAAGAACAAGACCAAATCCAAGAAGGAAGAGGAACCGAAAACGAATGTTCATGAATCACACTTCATTCCTAAATTTATAACGGAAAGTGGCTTCATGAACTTCATGATCGAGTTCCTCCGGGTGGCCGTGTCCAATGAGGACCAAACTACCAAGATGACAAACCTACTCGGCAAAATAAGGACACACATGGTCAACCCCGATGTCCTGTGTGTCATGATTAATTCAATCAACACGGTAAAAAAAAGATCAAGAGAAGAAGACGACAACGAAGAAACCACAAAAGGCGATCAAACGGCAAACCTCGCACTCCGTAGAAGGATATCTCATGTTCGTCACTACAGCACTGGCGATATGCCCATTTGCTTGCCGGTTTTAACACCAAAGACTAACACTAATGAGGTACCTCCTATGGAATGTGAAACGCCAATTGACCAATAAATAGACAAGACAGAGAGGCATCCATCCGGACAGTCATCATGGCGGGCCAGGTAAAAGTTCTACAACTAAACGTTAATGGACTGGCCCCCAGATGTGCTGAGCTGAGAAAATACATCACCCGCAACCCCAAAGATGTAATATGCCTCCAAGAAACCAAGCTACTACCAACCAAAAACGACATCTACTTGCCCGGATACACTTGTCAGAGAAGGGACAGATCGGGCAGCACGGCACATGGCGGTGGTCTTGCCATCTACGTCAGTGATAACTTAAATTATATTTCTGTTTCGCTGGACGTAGAGGACCCTCTAAAAGCAATGGGCATAGCCATCACATTGAGCAATAATACAAAATTGACAATAGTGAATGTCTATGTACCCCCAGATGTCACGAGAAAACCAGTTGACTTCCAGTCACTTCTCGACCAGCTTCTGCAGGGCGAATTTGTGTTTTGCGGGGATTTCAACGCAAAACACGTCCTGTGGGGGTCACCGAGGAATGACTGTCGGGGGATTAGCCTATGCTCAATAATAGAAGAGAACGACCTATGCGTACTGAACGACGAGAGCCCTACTTTTGTTGGAGGAAATGCCCCACCTTCACATCTAGATCTCACGCTCTGTACGCTTGGTATGGCAAACCGCTGCGACTGGCAAGTACACGAAGATGAAACACTTGGCAGCGACCATCTACTGATAGAACTCTGCATCCAATGTGAAACAACCAGGGAAACCCAATTGGAAAATAAAAGAGTCTGCCTTGGGTGGAAAGAAGAAGACATCATCGATGCCGACATCGACGTGTACGCAGCCAACATCACGAGTGCTATTATAGGTGCCGCAGACGACTCCATTCCCAAGACTTCTGGAGGGCAATCAAGGATTAGAAAACCTTGGTGGTCACCAGAATGTCAGATGGCGGTTAACGAAAGAAAGAAGGCACTACGCCTACGGAAACGCCACTACAATGAAGTCAATCACCAAAACTACCTGAAGTTGAAATACGCCGCAAGAGACACCATCCGGAAGGCACAAAGCGGACACTGGATGACATTCTGTAATGCGTTGAATCAAAACACGCAAACCGGTGCCGTCTGGAAGAAGCTGAACGCCATGAGCAGGAAGCGCAGATCATTCAACATACCAAACCTAAAGAATGGAGATGAGTACATTACCAACGGCAATGTAAAGGCAGATCTACTTGCAAAAGCGTTCGCTGACGCAAGCAGGGACGAAAACCAATCACAAGAGTTCCTGAAGAGAAAGGAAATCTTTTACTCACAGCACCCTTCATTAGAAATTGAACCTAATGGAGGGGCTAAACCAATCAATCTACCCTTCTCTGAGGAGGAGTTATATAAGGCTCTTTCCCTCAAGAAGGATAGTGCGGCTGGTGAGGACAAAGTAAAGTACTCGATGCTCAAACATCTGCCTAGAAATGCCAAAAGGATACCACTAAACTTCTTCAACACATCCTGGCTGGCAGGAGAGGTACCTAAAGAATGGCGGAAAGCCAACGTCATCCCTCTTCCAAAACCAGGTAAAGAGAGAACAAAGGCAGAGTCCCATCGACCAGTAAGTTTGACATCCACACTGTGCAAAACCTTGGAAACAATGGTTAACATACGACTACAGTTCTATCTGGAGAGCAACCGACTGATCGACGAAAATCAAAGCGGGTTCAGGAACGGACCACTTGGTGAGACTACAGCAAGTCATGTCGCAGGCACTCCTCTCTGGGAACCTGTTATGTGTCGTGTTCGTAGATTTAACTAAGGCTTTTAATTTAGTCGGGCTAGACGGGCTGCTCTTCAAGTTAGGACGTATTGGTATAACGGGTATAATGTTTCGGTGGATCAAAAGCTTTCTGAGCGATAGAAAGATACAGGTGAATGTTGGCAGATTCCTGAGTGCCGTGCAAACATTAGAAAATGGCACGCCTCAGGGATCGGTTATCAGTCCCACTCTCTTCAATATCATGATCAACGACATACATAAATCGTCCTACCTCGACGCCAAAACTGAGTTAGCTAAATTTGCTGATGACAGTACCATATGGAGGAAAGGGAGGAACTTCTGTGAACTACAAAAGAAAATGCAGAAGGCCTTAGACAAATTCATGGCATGGGCAAACGATTGGGGATTCAAAGTCTCGGAGAAGAAAACAGTCGGCATGCTTGTAAGCAGGGATAGAGGGATAAGCAGAATGACTGTGTATGAATGGGAAAACCATCGAGTTTAAAGACCAAACCAAGTTCCTTGGCATAATCTTTGACCGAAGGCTGACCTGGAAACCGCACATCGACGAGACTGTAGATAGATGCACCAAAAATCCTAAACTTAATGAGGAAAATAACGGGCAGCACTTGGGGGGCCAACAGAGTCACACTAATGATGGTGTTTCGTGCTCTAATACGATCTGTATTAGACTACGGCTCTCTGGCCTTCATGAACTGCGCACCATTACTCTTAAGGAAGCTTGACACCATCCAATACAAAGCTCTGTGTATTGCGACTGGCATAGGGCAAGGGACTGGGAGAGAGAGGCACTACTGCAGGAAGTCGGGGAGTTGCCCCTATCCCTAAGAAGAAAAGAACTAGCGACAAGGTACTGGGCTAAGATCTCGCAACTGGGCAAAAGATCCCCAACCTTTGTCAGTCTAAAAAATACAAGATATGTGAGAGATCCTAGAAAGAAAAGCTTCGGCCAGGGTATCAGGGAAACAATCAAGGAACTGCGACTGGGGGAGCTCGTGATAAATGAACACGACCCCCCAGTGATCGCCCCTTGGACGCTTCCTATACCGCCGGTTAATCTAGAACTACTACAGAAAACCGACAAGAAAAACAACCCCACTGCTGCACGTGCTTTCTCTCTAGAACACCTGGAAGACAACTGGCCGTCTGATGACTGGGACCATGTGTACACGGATGGCTCACGCAATCCTGAAAGGGGCACCAGCTCGTTTGGAATATACCTGCCAAACGGGGAACAGGGAATAAGCAGGAAACTGCCCAATAACTGTTCGGTGTACACTGCAGAGCTTGTGGCCATTCGTGACGCTATATCATGGATTTCCCATCAAAAGACTAGTAAGTTCGTCATTCCAAGCGATTCTCTGAGCAGTCTGATTTCAATCCAAAATGACAACTCGGACTCAAGACCAGAAGTCATTTTGGAAATCAGGCAGCTGTACCAGAGGGTTTTAGAGAAGGGAAGCAAAGTAGAACTCGTGTGGATTCCATCACATGTCAACATTAGAGGAAACGAGGAGGCAGATCGACTCGCCAAAGAGGGCCCCAGGACACAGCACCACTCCGCACCATAGACTACAGCACCATGGAAATCTACAGTATGGTCAAAAGACACGTCAATTCAATCTGGGAATTAAATCTCGTTGAACTTGACACATACAGATTCCGGCTGGATGACAAGATCTACACAAAGACAACACTCAATCACCCTAGAAGAGATATTTGTAGACTTATATCGAAGCTAAGGGTGAAAGAGCGGCTGCGAGACTACAAACACCAAGTCATCATCTGTGAGTGCGGAGAAGAATGTACCACCAACCGTGTCCTGGTAGACTGCGAGGTATACGAGGAGGAGAGAAGGGAACTAGTGAGAACAATGGAGACCAACAACATACCATTCAACACTAAGAGCCTACTCTTCCCGAGACCAGATCTGAAACTGCAAATCTTCGAACAAATCCACGCCCTAATGGACACAGTTGGACTGAGTAGAATAGTGAAGTAAGAGGGGGTCACGGTTAGACGGGTCCGGCATCTAAACACTAAACTACATAGGGGATTTATACCAAACTGGCAGGATAGTGGAGTAAGGGGGAGTCACGATCAGACGGACTCGGCATCTAAACACTATTCCACCAAAAACAGACACCAAACCTACAGAGTGGGATAGTGGAGTAAGGGGAGGTCACGATAAGACCGGCCTGGCACCTAAAGACAAACCCCACAAAGATGACATCTACCAAACTAGCAGGATAGTGGAGTAAGGGGGAGTTACGGTCAGACGAACTCGGCACCTAAACACTATTCCGCAAATAAAACTGATACCAAACCCAGAGAGTGGGATAGTGGAGTAAGGGGAGGCCACGATAAGACGGGCCTGGCACCTAAACACTAAAACGATGACATCTACCAATCCAGAAGATCTTCCCACTAAACCAAATCCATGGCCTAAGGCCAAATGGAAAGATTGCAAAATCATATTCTAAAAAACAGGAATCAGCTTCGGCTCTCCTATGTCTTGTCTGCGATATCACTTATGTGGAAGCAGACGTTAAACACCAAGAACGAACGAACGAATCAAAACTAAACTAAATTGTCATAAACTAGATGACCGATGTCAAAACTAAATGGTGTTTCTTAAACTAAACAGTAGCACAAACTGGGCGGTTTTTGATGAATCTTGATGGTATTTAACACTTTCTGCATGGCAATCTATTAACTGAATATGTGTATTAGATTATAGATGGTAAGCTCATTTTCTTTCCTTTTTTCATCAAATCTGAATGATACCCGGTCCCTAGTGATATAACTGCAGCAATAAATTATTATTGCCTAATTATATAAATAGATTCCTATAAAGGTAGTGGCCTAATTCTTTCACGCAATTTTACATATCGATGTGAATAGAATACATAACAAATATAGTGAAATTTACTGAAATACATGACAACCCATCTCTTTATGCAAAAACTTTGGTGTGCATCATTATTTTTTTTTTATGAGTTATCACACTGTTAATGCCCCACGCCCCCTTTATGTTTATAATATTTTCTCTGATTGTAACAGATTTAAGTGATTTCTCGGTATCATTCAAAATAACAAGTCTTTGCTCTGCAAAGGGAAGTCAAACAGTTATAAATGGGATTTAGACAAAAGGGAAACATATTTACGCATATACTTGAAGACTTTCTGTTTCAAATATACGTTGTATTATTCATCTGTTTTATGTGATTTATTTTTGGTATATATGGACACATATTTAATATTACATATTGTTCATACTGTATTAACAGGCCTTTAACAAATAGATCAGGCTATAACCCTATTCTAAACCTGTATCCATGATTTGTTTTATGTTAAGTTTTTAGATTTCAAAGCGCACACAATTAAGCAGAATTGGCAGTAAAAACAAAATCACAAATTACTATGACTTATTTCAAATAAAGCAACCGAAATAAAAAAAAAGACACCAAAGTGATTTCCAAAGGCGATTGCATGCTTTTAGAATAGAACAAGCTAGGCGACACATGGAGCCGTGCCTAGTCTGTGCTTTCGATTTATACATGCAACAGATGCGGGACCGAGAGTTAGATTTCTTTACGTTTGACTAATTGTCCAAGAAGGGTCATCTAAGCTGTTGAAAGAAGGGAACCAAACATACCCTAATGCGAATATATCAGGAAGACGTCATGTAAATCGGCGAAAAGCTGTTTTGTAGGAAAATATGATTACAATATAATGGCTGCTTCGAAAACAGATTGGTTAATCTGATAACAATGGCGATTAGAATATATCGGATAATCAAATTGGGGTTGGTTATGATATCGAGAAATGACGGTACTGCGTGTGATCAATTTAAGAAACGAGCACTTATAGTTCAGTGGTACGCACAATAATTTGTAAACAAATTAAACCCACAAAAAAGATCAAATATATAAATAACTGCAGTCCGACTATGGTACGAAATCGAGCAATAAATAATTAACCCAGAACCCATAAACTGAATTAGCCAATAGCGGCCAAGATTAATTAACGAGACAAAAAAATTTCATATTTTTGCTCAAATCACATGACCCTTTAATTATGGGTAAAGCGCCATAAAAAAATATTCATAAATAAAAAAAAAATTGTCAAAATTTGGCGCCTAATATCTTCGAAGATTAATCAAAAATCAAAAATCTAAACAATTGTAGCTATTTGCCGTGTCTCAGGCTATGTCAAAATGTATCAAATGTTAAAATCCGATAATTATTGTTAATATTACAGCAATATTTCAAAAAACGACAACTTCGGTGATTTCGGACATTTCGCATTGTCACAGAAAGTTCGAAATAGCTTTAATCTCTAAGTCACACCCACTTTCCGACAAATAGTTTCTGAGATATGCACAAGCGGAAAAAAAAATAATAATAATAATAATAAGAAGAATAATAATCTTAACAAAAACAATAGTGTTTCACACAAGCTACGCAGTGTGAAACCCTAACAACTAGAACTGCGAAGCAGTAATGATGAGTTTCACCGGTGCCACGTTACCTTTGAACTTATGTCACTTCCGGTGCCACGTTATCCTTGAACTTATGAACTTAAATGTGCAAATATCAAAAGGGACAGAAATCTTTGGGATATAAAGATATTTTTTAAGTTTCATCAAAATCGGATAAAAATTGTGACCTCTAGAGGGCCCCCAACCTTCGTATTACACACTTCTACACAATTTGCGTACAAAGAGTGGCCATTTTGTCGGGCAGATTCATTTCAATTTTCACGAAATACGAATTCAACCTTCATTATGGTGGAATGTATTTAAACATTTTTTAAAATCGAGAAAAAAAATGTGACATCTAGAGAATCTGTAAGCTAAAAATGCGATTTTTCGAACAATCAGGGGCCATAATCCAGGAAGTTAAGTTTGGGTATCTGTGATTATCAAAATGATACAATATATATTCAAACGTTTTTTAAATCGTATAAAAATTGTGACCTCTATGGGGTCCACAAGCTAAAAACGCGATTTTTCGTACAATCAGGGATCTTAATTCAGGAAGTTATGATTAGATATGCGCGAATATCGAAAGTAACCGAGATCTGTGGGTTATAAACATGCATTTCAAGTTTCATCAAAATTAGATGAAAATTGTGGCCTCCAGAGGGTCCACAGCCCTGATACACAATATTTTGACACTATTTGCGAACGAGGGGCGGCCATTTTGTCGGTTCCGATTTTTACGAAATTTGAAGTCATCCGTCCTTAGGGTGTAACAGTGATATATTGTAACGTTTTTTTAAATCGGTTAAAATTGTGACCTCTACGGGGTCCACAAACCAAAAACATGATTTTTCGTACAATCAGGGGCCATAATTCAGGAAGTTATGGTCCGATATGCGCGAATATCGAAAGTAACCGAGATCTGTGGGTTATAAACATGCATTTCAAGTTTCATTAAAATTAGATGAAAATTGTGACCTCCAGAGGGTCAACAGCCCTGGTACACAATATTTTGACACTATATTATTTGCGAACGAGGGACGGCCATTTTGTCAGTTTCGGTCTGATTTTTACGAAATTTGAACTCATCCGTCCTTAGGTAACAATGATATATTGTAACGGTTTTTTAAATCGGATAAAAATTGTGACCTCTACAGGGGTCCACAAACTAAAAACATGATTTGCCATACAATCAGGGGCCATAATTCAGGAAGTTATGGTCCGTTATGCGCGAAAATCAAAAGGAAGCAAGATCTGTGGGTTATAAACATACATGTCAAGTTTAAACCAAATCGGATGAAAATTGTGACCTCCAGAGGGTCCACAACCCTGATACACAATACTTTGACACTATTTGCGAACGAGGGGCGGCCATTTTGTCCGTCAGTTTCAGTCCGATTTTTACGAAATTCGAACTTAACCATCCTTAGGGTGTAACAGTGATATATTGTAACGTTTTTTTTTAAATCGGATAAAAATTGTGACCTCTATCACTGAGAAATAGGTAAAGGTTAAAACGTACGTTTGCCGCATTAAAAACTCGCAAAACGGTCAATACCCACGTATCTCGATAAAAAAATAAAATTCGGATTATAACTCCTCATTATGGCTTAAAATCTCTAGATAAGGTGTGTTAATTAACAAGGGTGAAAAATGGACTGAAAGGCGAGTTAATTATCGCTAGGTGTGAACAACTCTGGGACGGTGCGTTTTCTGTACTGAGTATGTTAATTAACCGACGGGTTAAAAACGAATGACACGGTGTGTCTTGTTTAATTGGTGTGTTTTCTCGATAGTTGTTATAACTGCACCAAAAGGGTATAATCAAGGACCAGCAGACTTTATCTGACGCGTGAGTGTTAAATGGAAACTTGGGAAGGAAAATTGTTTTTACCATGCGATTTTTCATTCGCCGGTGTGTTTTTCGCAAATAGGACTTTGTATAAAGACAGGTCTTTATATGTGGAAGTTGTACGGGGCTGTTTCTTCTATGCGTCTTTTGTATTTGTTGATGAACATAAGACGCAGTACGTGTTTTATAGTCACGCCACTTATAAAGTTGCATAATAAAATATAAATATGGACCCTAATCTGTCGTAAAAAGGTGAAAACAATGTCGTCATTTATAAGTATCCAGCAGTCAGGCCCCAATTTGAATATATCCGGGTATATAGCAATAAGCTAAATTTACCGTATGTCTATATATATTTTTTTGTTCTGACAATTTATTGTTTTGCGGGTTGAAATTAGTACCACGTAAACGGTAACTCATTGCCGGTTTATTGTTTTGCGTGTTGAAATGAGTACCGCGCAACCCGTAGCTCATAGCCAGTTTATTGTTTTGTGTGTTGAAATTAGTACAATGTACGTAACCCATACTTGTTTCGTTGCAACTTTTAATAGATAACCATTTTGCAATTATATTTATATTATAAACAAAAAAATGTTAGCTGTTCAATAATAATTGTTATATAGCCAGCGTATTTAACAATCATCACATAGATGGTTTCCTATACCGTGAGGGTTTGAACAGTGTTTCATTAATAATTAATTAGACCTAGCAAAACTTATTTAACAATCGTCACATATAGATGGTTTCCATAGCGGTCAGATTAAAGTACATAGTTGAGTATTGGTGGGAGGACATGAAATTTCATATATTATATAAATCCCATGTAATTTCGTCAAATCACTTCCTTGTGGAAGCAGGCGCTACATTAAGTTATTTGAGACACACTCTTCTATAATTAAACTAATTTTCTTTACGATGTCGGTTCGATAACAGTGTTGGTGTACGCGTTGTGATGGAAGTGAAGAATATAATCGTCGAACTGTCGAGGAACACATCGTAGCCGAAAGAGACCGAGGGATTATTAAAAGATGTATTGCATAATGGTGTTTATTTTGCCATCCGGTTTAACAGTTCGCCGGATAATGAAATGTCCTTAGAAATAGTCAGGACCCACATAATGCGCACAATAATAAATTTTCTGAAATAATAATAATTCAAACAAGTCAAATGATTAATTGATTCCAAGTATATATCATGGCATGTCAGTACAGACTACTGCAATAAGAGTTATTTTCTTTATTACAAATAATCACAAATAACCAAATCAAAATAAGACAATAATCGTCATAAATTTATTCACATTTTTGATATTTTTAATAATACCATTATTGATCATGAAAGCTAATATTTCATTTTCAGAGAACGTCTATTGGAAAATTGCTAGCTGATCCAACAGATTCCCCATTCCCCACATTGCAAAACAGATCAACATGTCAAATCGATTCAGTTACTGGTATAAGGTTTCAAAATATCATGTCTTAAATAGCCCCTTCGTCCCTTTAAATATATATTTTTTTTATACTTTAACTTATAAATGCAACACACAAACTGCTTACCGTATTTATACAATAGACGATAAATATTCCAAAGAATAACCCGGTTCAGTTTCTTTCCAATAATTATCACAAAAACAAATCATTAAATTTCATTTTTCCAGTTAACATATCGAAGAAGCTTTCAATAAAACACCTAACAACCAGATTATATGAATGGAATCTTGTCAGGACAGAACTTAGATTAATAGTAACTGATGCGACAATTACATCAAAGAGTCCACATCGAAAGAGTACAAAGGAAATTGCCTAACAAAAAAGCGTGTATTAGTTAAAGGGGCATGGTGCGATATAAGGGATGATTTTTGTGCCAAATTACAAAAATTATCACCACCGGTTAAGGAATGATTTTATTGACAGGAGTATGTCAACTGCGAATATGATGATTAAGTATTCTTTTCACACGCTGCATGCGCCAACCTTCAAGTCTATACCGATTCAAAAATTTAATTATCTCTCATATCCACAATTTTTAAAGCCTGAGTTTTATCGTAAATAAAATTAATAGAATCCGTTGTAACCTACTGGTAATACATGATGTAAATTGCAGGAGATGGGGTGTGCTATTCATCGCAGCCCGTTCGTAATTTAGCCATGACAACGGCACATATTCTGTGTGAAAATCCAGATTGGTCGCGTCCCAATGATTTCTTACTACAAGGACGTAACTAGCTCAGAGAAACGATGGGGTGGGGAGTGTTCTCAAGGGGTGCTGTAAAATTGACGGACAATGTATATCTATTGTTTTTATGGACGACAATTTTTTCAAAGGGGAGGGGGCAAATTTTTGCGGGGGTGGGGGGCTTTGCCCCACCTGCCCCTTAGTTACGGGCCTGACTTACTGACAATACAGAATATAAGTATTGTCTACAAGACTACGGCATGATAGCAATTTATTGTTAAAGGGGCTTCTATTTTAGTCAATTATCGATTCCTATTGATAGCACGTGTGAATTCACGTAATTTGGAAACTTGACTGACAGTATGCATTGACTCAGACTTTTTGGTGGCGAAATGAAAAGGTCATCAAGGTATTATCCGACTGATAACGTGATAATGTGCATGTGTTCAGCAAGGTTGACAGTGACTTCTGACGATGTGTGCTTAAACACAGGAGATGAAGGTATTTAATTCATTTGTGATTTAAACCCGAAGATATATTACTTCAGATGTGATTTATCAATTTAAAATGCATTGTGTAACTTATTTGTCAGAATGGAAATGGCTATTTCAATGGACAAAACTTTCGCCCACGGTAAGACCAGCATCTATGTGTGTAAATTCCGAAATTTCGTAATTTTAATGAGTTTGAAATAGTCGATCGATGCAAGTATTAAAATGTCGAACATATTGATGAAGTAATGTATCGGTACAACCGTAATTCTGTTTATTTTATTATATAAATGCCTGCCAATGTTTGATATTTGTTATATTTTCAATATAAGCCAGTAAAATCTGCGTGTCTAACCGTGTTAAATTAACAATCTTTTTTTGCATGCCGTATTAGCTGATATTCGACTACGATATCACTGCCGTGGAATCGCACGATAAAGACATAAACCTATTTCAAACCAGCTATGGATGTGCCGACTGTACATGCGTGAAAGTCAGACTTTTTAAAATTCGCCGTGGATGGCGGTTTAAAATAATCACGGAGGTCGGCAGTTTACTCAAATTCGCGAAGGAAATTTAGAGCGGAATTTTGAGCTTGGCCAGAGCAGATTGATTAACTGACGTCGTCGATATTTACATTTATATTTTATTATGCAACTTTATAAGTGGCGTGACTATAAAACACGTACTGCGTCTTATGTTCATCAACAAATACAAAGGACGCATAGAAGAAACAGCCCCGTACAACTTCCACATATAAAGACCTGTCCTTATACAAAGTCCTATTTGCGAAAAACACACCGGCGAATGAAAAATCGCACGGTAAAAACAATTTTCCTTCCCAAGTTTCCATTTAACACTCACGCGTCAGATAAAGTCGGTTGGTCCTTGATTATACCCTTTTGGTGCAGTTATAACAACTATCGAGAAAACACACCAATTAAACAATACACATCGTGTCATTCGTTTTTAACCCGTCGGTTAATTAACATACTCAGTACAGAAAACGCACCATCCCAGAGTTGTTCACACCTAGCGATAATTAACTCGCCTTTCAGTCCATTTTTCACCCTGGTTAATTAACACACCTTATCTAGAGATTTTAAGCCATAATGAGGAGTTATAATCCGAATTTTATTTTTTTATCGAGATACGTAGGTATTGACCGTTTTGCGAGTTTTTAATGCGGCAAACGTACGTTTTAACCGTTACCTATTTCTCAGTGTATGGGGTCCACATTTTTCGTACAATCAGGGGCCATAATTCAGGAAATTATGGTCCAATATGCGCAAATATCGAAAGGACCCGAGACCTGTGGGTTTAAACCAAATCGGATAAAAATTGTGACCTCTACAGTGTTCACAAGCTAAAAACGTGATTTTGTGTACAATCAGGGGCCATAATCCATGAAGTTACAGTCCGATACATGCCAATATCGAAAGGAACCAACAATTGTGGACGGACGTCTGGACAGGGGTAACGACAATCTACGTCCACATGAAAATGTGGGCGTATAAAAATAAAACAAAAGTAATTTCTAAAGCTGCTGTAATAACCAATATGCTAAATTTACTACTATTCAGAATCGTCAACAATAGATTTTTTTACGGCTGTAATAGTTGATAGATGTGTAGAGAATTTCACGTGCGATGGCTATTTATAGACTTAAGACTCGTAGACTCTGTTATTGCACTGCGTGATTAGCCAGAAATTACTTCGAGACAATTAAGCCACTGAAGCGTGCACATTCGTAGTGTCGAGTTCAACTTTCTGTAGGGAAAATTTTCGCTGCACAGGGCATCCTATCAAAAGCTGATTATTGACAAGATATTTTGACTGGAATATGCTTATGGATAGGGAGTTGAGATTATTTTCTATATGGAGATGGTAATAATTTTAACCAAAGGTAGCACATATCTGGAGATTGTCACAACAATCCATAATTAATCTAGATAATTATTTTTATATCCTTATTTAATTAAATAGGCCTTTCCAATTTCCCATGTATCAACTATGTGATTTAAAGATATATTTAAACTTAAAACCAAATTCAAAAGTTTATCAAAAGTTTGCTTCAATTCACTATCAAATCATCTGAATTTCAAGGAGCTATCCCAAATCATAAAAATCTATTTTATGCAGTCTTGTTTATCATGTGACTTGATTAAGGGAGGATTCATTTCCAGCTTGTATTTAATGTTACATCCCACTTCTACTCATTGCCACTGGCAACCTTTGATAAAACTGTCCTGTTTAATTGCAATACATGCTTAAAAGTATCATGTATCAGAAATGTACAGAAAGAGTACTGATCATTTCTGATACAGGGATACTTTTATACCGTTTTAGATATCTATCAAGCAATAAGTAGCGGACGTTTAGCCCGACCCAGATCGCAATTGATAACAAGGCTCTAACCAATGTACATGAAACAACTAGTCAAAATCATAGTAACAAAACAAAATGGGGGGAACTACATGGCAGTTCAAAAACATATACAATGACATTAAATTAACATAACAACATATTACAAAAATCAATTATTATACATACCAATTGGCATCTATTTCATAATTTGGTTTGATTTATATTAATATGCAAAATATATAAATTAGAATATTGAATAATTATTTTAATTAATTGTGATGATAGAAGGCGCAGTTCTCTTGCTGGACACTTCACAGGCATTGAAAATAAGCAGGATGAAAAAATCGCCTAGAAAGTCATAAACTTTATAACAAATAAATTTCAACGGAAGAACCATCCGCCGATGCATACTTTCACCAGGAATGACCCACGTTTCGCATTTCCTTTACACTACATTTAATAATATCGCAGTCCTCTACGCCATAGACATTGTGTTGACGATGTGGTCTAAACAAACACGTGATTGTTTTACGCTCAAAGTATCATAGCAAGACGCACGTGTGAATACTACTCAGGTCGTCTCTCCACTGCGAAATCATTCTACCATGAAATGTAACGTGAGGCTCAGAAAGGGATAAATAATGAAAGAACAGAAAGTATTTGTCACTTTTCGGTTGAAACGACTCGATAATAAATACTATTTTTCACATTTTGCTTCACAATACTCGATAGAAATGTGATGTAAGTAACTTATTAGCACCTTTCCTCGGTGTATCGGTGAATATCAGAACAGTTTTGGTCTGAAGCCGCCCCAGCTCCGCCTCGGCTGGGCCCCTCGACCAAAACTGTCCTGATATTCACCGATACACCTCGGAAAGTGTGCTAATAACTACTACTTACTGGCTGAGTCTGTTGTATAGATAAGTCTCTCACCACTAGCCATTCGATCAACACATACCAATGCTCCCTATGTCACTCAAGCAGACTACAAGCCGACACTCTTACAGTTTTGTCACGTGTGCACCCCACGGGAGTTTTTCAGGGAATCCAGTATTGAAAATAATTAGTTTATAAATTCATTTGTGGGAATGCATCTTTAATTCACCTAAAGGTTGAACTACAAAGGTTTTTGACTGAGATATTTACCCATCCCTGGTAGAAAATGACCCTGTCTAACTGTCTAGTTTTAGTAGAATATCAAATATCAATAGAATAACAATATATACAATGTTTATTTCATGGTATGCTAGACATTTGGATGAAAACAGTACTAGGTAACATTTAATGTGGACTGATGAGCCCATGATGTATCTATTTTTAAGATCTCTCGTAATGCCATTGTGGCATAAGCTGATGTTGGTAGTGAAAATTCTAATTTCAACGCCTTCCATTTACCACCTGTAAATGAAAATGGAATGAGGTTAACATGTTGATGACACTATTATTTTCTTTATCTTGGTTACTGTAAAACAAGAAATTAATGTTTCCTGAAATTATTGTGACCTGAAGCTGGTCATCATATGATGGCTGGCTGAAAAGTTCTAAGTCTGAAATGGATAGATCAATTGGGCTGAAACAAACTTTTGCCACCAATAAGTACAATCATTGAACGAATCATCTATATATATATAAATTTGATACTGTCGTTTGTCTGTCTGTCTGTCTGTCCGTCTGTTCGTCTGTTCGGGGTTGGCGGCTACACTAGGTCTGCCCCGAGTCTGAAATTTGGGGTATATGGGTAACTCGGATCGGGGAGTAACATAGGCCAGGTGGCGTTAGTCTACCACTTCCGGTTTCGGAGTTATGACCCTCGAGCAACGCCGGTCTGTTTGGGGTTCGCGGCTACACTAGGTCTGCCCCGAGTCTGAAATGTTGGGTATAGGGGTAACTTGGACCGGGGAGTAACATAGGCCAGGTGGCGTTAGTCTACCACTTCCGGTTTCGGAGTTATGACCCCCGAGCGAAATCTGTCTGTTCGGGGTTGGCGGCTACATCTGCCCCGAGTCTGAAATTTGGGGTATAGGGGTAGCTCGGACCGGGGAGTAACATAGGCCAGGTGGCGTTAGTCTACCACTTCCGGAGTTATGACCCCCGAGCGAAGTCGGTCTGTTCGGGGTTGGCAGCTACACTACGTCTGCCCCAAGTCTAAAATTTGGGGTATAGGGGTAGCTCGGACCGAGGAGTAACATAGGCCAGATGGCGTTAGTCTACCACTTCCGGTTTCGGAGTTATGACCCCCGAGCGAAGTCTGTCTGTTCTGGGTTGGCGGCTACACTAGGTCTGCCCCGAGTTTGAAATTCGGGGTATAGGGGTAGCTCGGACCGGGGAGTAACATAGGCCAGGTGGCGTTAGTCTACCACTTCCGGTTTCGGAGTTATGACCCCCGAGCAAAGCCGGTCTGTTCGGTTTTGAAGTTATGACCCCCGAGCGAAGCCGGGTATCCTGCTAGTAAACATATAAGAGCTGCAACTGTAGTATTATTATTGTCTTCATACCACACCATGAAATCACCAGAAATGGACAAAACAGTCATCAAGTACCTGCAACTGAAAGGACAAACCCCAACACAGATACATGCCTACATGGTCACAACTTTAGGGGATGATGCCCCTTCCTTTTCCACAGTAAAGAAGTGGGCCGTGGACAGAGCCTTGAAGTTGACCTGCATCCTGGAAGGCCATCAACAGCAACCTTTCAAGAAAACATTACCCGGGTGCATGACATAGTGACAGCTAATCAACAATTGACCACTCGACATATTGCCAGTGTTGTGGGCATCTCTCATGAGAGGGTTGAGCACATTATCGCCAACGAGTTAGGAATGACAAACGTTTCTGCAAGATGGGTGCCAAAACTCTTGACTGCGGATCAGAAACATATCAGATTCCTGACATCATGTGACAATCTGTGCTGTTTTGAGGAAGATCCTGATAATTTTTTGGCTAGATTTGTAACCATGGATGAGACCTGTTTCCAAAAATGAAGATAGGTTACCAGGCAACAAAACATACGCCTACAGCAGCTAAATCGTCCGAGCAGTCGACAAAGGTTGTCGCATATTTATTCTTTTGTGGGTAATTAGGGAAATTTAATAGACAATTTCATACAGATGACATTATAATTTTCGTCGCTTGAGGGTTCAAAAGGTTCTAAAAACTAACACAAGGGCTGTAACTCTGGAAGTAATCTACAGAAATTGTTGAAATTGAACAGGCTTTTTCGTTTTACTAATTCAAATAATGCATATAAATTTCATACAGATCGGATGATAACTTTTGTCGATCGAACGTTCACAAGGTTCAACAAAGTAAAATAAGGGGCATAACTCTAGAAGTAATTAACGGAAATTGCTGACATTCAATAGGCTTCTTCATTTCACTAATTTAAATGATGCATATGAATTTCATACAGATTAGGTGATAACTTTTGTTGTTCAAGCGTTCACAAGATTCAACAAAGTTAAACAAGGGCCATAACTCTAGATGTAATTAACGGAAATTTGCTGAAACTCAATAGGCCTGTTCATTTTACTAATTCAAACGATACATATAAATTTCATACAGATCGGATAATAACTTTTGTCGTTAGAGCATTCACAAGGGACAACAAAGTGAAACAAGGGCCATAACTCACGGCGTAATTAACGGAAATTGCTGAAATTCAATAGGCTTCTTCGTTTCACTAATTTAAATGATGCATATCAATTTCAAACAGATCGGATGGTAACTGTTGTCATAAGAGCGTTCACAAGATTCAACAAAGTGAAACAAGGGCCATAACTCTAGATGAAATTAATGAGAAATTGCTGAAATTCAATAGGCTTCTTTGTTTTACTAATTCAAAGGATGCATATAAATTTCATACAGATCGGTTGATAACATTTGTTGTTAGAGCGTTCACAAGGTGCAACAAAGTGAAACAAGGGCCATAACTCCAGAAGAAATTAACAGAAGTTATTGAAATTAAATAGGATTCTTTATCTCACTAATGCAAACAACATATATCAATTTCAAAACAATCAGATGATAAATGTAGTCTGTAGAGTGTTCACAAGAAATTGTGGACGACGGGGGCAACGGCAATATACGACCACATTTCCATGTGGGCGTATAAAAAAGGAACTAGCCGCTCGTCATTTTCCTAGTAATGATGACATCATTCAGGCCTGGCAACATTGTTGGCAAAAGCGTGCACACCACAAAGGAGACTATGTAGAAAACTAAATGGAAACCATCAACTTTGTACAGGTCTTTCACAGACAGACTTGGAACTTTTCAGCCATCCCTCATAAATGCATTTTGAAATTAATGTAACTCCTGACATGGGGAAACAGGGCATTAAATATCTTGATATTTCTTGACAATCACCTGACATGCGGAAACAGGGCATTAAATATCTTGATATTTCTTGACAATCAAAATGGATTTCAGCACATTCTAGTCTGAACATTTACCTTCTATAGACTTTGGTTCCTCCACACCATTTAAAATATCTAAATCACTCAGTGCTAAAGACATAGTATGATCATTATAATATATAATTCTTTTATTTACATGTGTTGGTTTAACCACCATCTTTCTATATGTACCAGGTACAGAAAAATCTCTGAAATAAAAGATATATATCATTTCTGATTTATCATCCACTCCTCTTCCTCAGTCAACATCCATAGCTGCACCAAATATGATAACTATATCTTAAAGGCTGAAGGTGGGGAATCGCCACCCGAGCTGTGAATTTATGAGACCAAGTTTTCCTAGACCAGTTTTTCGTGTAGATTCCGAATCTGGGTGGTGATCAGGCATTTGCGGGGGCGTTTTCAAGATATAGGGGGTAAAATGTCTACAATAGGGGGGGGGGGCATTATGTTGACATAATATATTAATAAAACATAAATTTCTAGGACTGCCCATTTATAAATAAGTGTTTATGATGCCCCTGGACAACTGTTATGATTTGTGGGGAGGTGGAGTGGGGATAAAATTGTCGGGAAATGAGTTGCCCGTGGGGGGGGGGGGGGTGCGGGTGGCAACATGGATTTTTGTGGACAGAAATCATTTTGTTCATAGATTAGCTTAAAGTGATGTCTCGTTAGCGTTTTCGTTCAAAATATCAAATTATAATGGTACTTTTCAAGAGATCTGGAAATGTAAATCAAAAACACAGTAACTCAGAGATATGTTCAGTTATTAGTTTATTCTTTGTCTTCATCAGTCCAACCTCGTTGGTTTTCTCCGGGTGCTCAAGACCCCTACGCGCAAGGGAATTATTAAAATATAACTAAAACCATATGTTAGTCCCGAAATGACCTAGTTTGTGTCGGGTGGACGTTAAACCCCCATTTCTCTTTTTGTCTTCATCAGAAGATTCAAAATCAAAAGTTCATATGAGCGAGATAAATATTTTCTTTGTAGCTGACCAACAGCTTGCATATCCTTTGGATATGCTTCAAAAACCAATTCACATTGTAAATCTTCATTCCAGCCATGCAGCAAAGGACCACGTATACGGCAAGATGGTAATAAAGAAAGTTCTGTTATTTTTTCACCCAGAAAATCTTTTCTTCTTGCGTCATCTGCTGATGTAAGTCGTCTTTCGCAATATTTTCTACCTTTGCCCGTCTCATAATCAATCAAAATTTGTATATTTGGATCATCATTTGCAACAGAATGATTGGGATGTCTATTTTGCAAGAGCAAGAACGCAAAATACAATTTGTTTCAGCAACTACCATTAATTTTCAATGCGAAAAGGAGTAGGTAAGATACATGCTTTCAGTGGTAATGACTATCTGTCTTTCTTTTTCAAAATAATCCCAACTTTCTAACAATTTTTAAAGAGCTGGGATAGACAAATGATGTTTCTGATGACGTACTTGCTGGTTTAGAAAAAATTGTTTGTACCTTGTACGGCGAAAACCGACTTACAACAGTAGATGACACGTGAAGAAAGATCTTCTGGAGGAATTTTAATCGTGATGAAAAATAACAAAACTTTCTTTCTGTATTACCATCTTGCCTGAGTAGTCTTTTGCTGCACATTAAACACAACAATAGTGTTGCAACAATAGGGAGACAAGCTGCAAAACCGATGATCGAACAAGATAACCCTGTGATACAAGGCTGGAATGAAGATTTACAATGTGAATGGATATCTGAAGCATATCCAAAGCATGATCAGCCATCAAGAAGATATCTATCCCGCTCATATTATAAGAATAAACTAATATCTAAACATGTGTTTTTTATGTACATTTCCAGATCTCTTGAAAAGTACCATTATAGTTTAATATTTTTAATGACAATATTGGTACTGAGCCAAAACTCAAGAAAACACTTTTCAGATCAATTTTGAACGAAGTGGTTTCTGTCCCACAAAATACATTTACCCTCCCTCCCCCATACAATGGTAATCTTATACACATATTTAGAGATGTGCAGTGGAATTAAGAATTAAAAAGTAGTGTTTTTTTACCAAGCTCTAAGAAAATCATCAATTAAATCAACGTGAACTCATTTCCCGCCAATTTTACCCCTCCCCCCATCCACACACACACACCTGCTACCCCCACCCCACAAGTCAAACAGTTGTCTAGGGGCATAATAAACACTTCTTTAGAGATGGACAGTCCTAGAAATTTATGTTTTATTAATATATAACATGATCATCATTTATGTCAATATAATGACATGCCCCCCCTCCACACATGCACACCTACACCTGGTACCCCTCCTCCCCACAAATCAAAACAGTTGTCCAGGGACATCATGAACACTTATATAAAGATTGGCAGACTAGAAATTTATGTTTTATTAATATATTATGTCAACATAATGACATTGCCCCCCCCCCACCATTGTTGACATAGGACCCCCTATATCTCGAAAACGCCCCCTCAAACGCCTGATCACCACCCAGATTCGGAATCTACACAAAAAACTGGTCTAGAAAAACTTGGTCTCATAAATTTACAGATCGGGTGGTGATTCCCCCCCTTCAGCCACCGGACTACTTAGGCTAGTAATACAAAATACTAAGGATGTAAATGGTCACTCGGTTAACCAGTCACAGTTCTGTTGCACTGTTCAACCAGTTAAAAAAAATTACTAACTGGTATTCGTTTTCATATCATACCTGACCCTCAAACCCAGGAATGGTAGCCACAACAATGTCATTTGTAACGTCTTTAAATTCCCACTTGATCAAGTTTCATCAAAATCGGATATAAATTGTGACCTCTAGAGGGTCCACAACTTTTGCACAATTTGCGTACAAAGAGCGTCCATTTTGTTGGGCTGTTTTATTTCAATTTTCCCGAAATTCGAATTCAACCTTCATTATGGTGGAATGGTGTTATATTTAAATGGTTTTTAAAATAGTAAAAAAAAAAAATTGTGACCTCTAGAGAATCCACAAGCTAAAAATGCGATTTTTTTAAAGGAGCTAAATCGCTAATATTTGGGACCTAGAAATTGACACAAGTGGGTCGCAACTCATATAATACCGTAATATGAATGTATATAAACTGATTTACATTCAATCGTTTCCGTTTTTACTCTAATTTCAAATCAGTTATGTTCCGTGAAATAAGCCAGCAGTCTCAATCGAGTGCAAATTCCTAGCGTCTGGTTGTTCCAGTCTACATAAGCCGTTTGGTTTGGTGCAATATGTCTAGCCTCGTTCCTCTAGTCTCTTGCTAGAACTGGGGCTGAAACGCATTATGGTACACGATTCGTGTACCAATGGTAAAATATTTATTTTGTCTTAAATATTGGATATCAGAAGCCCACCCTTTTCCGGTAAGATCACAGCATCAATGTTGTTTTAAATTGACAAATAATTCGTGTTTTAAATGTTGAAGATTTTGGATGATATTGAGTTAAAGACTTAGCTCCTTTAACTATCAACTCAACCAACATTACCACAAGCTAAAAACACAATTTTTCGTACAATCAGGGGTCATAATTCAGGAAGTTACGATCCGTTATGCGCAAATATCGAAAGCAACCTTGGTCTTTGGGTTACAAATATGCATTTCAAGTTTCATCAAAATCGGATCAAACCTTGATATACCAGATATTTACACTATTTGGGTAGAGGGGTGGCCATTTCATCCGGCAGTTTTGGTCCGATTTTCACGAAATTCAAACTCGGCCGATTTTCACAAAATTCAAACTCAACCCACATTACGGTGTAACGGTGATATATTCGAACAGTTATTTAAATCAGATAATAATTGTGACCACAAGGGACCACAAGCTAAAAACGTGATTTTTCGTACAATCAGGGTACATAATTCAGAAAGTTACAATTCAATATGCGCAACTATCGAGAGAGAGAGATAGACATGGGGTTTAACGTCCACTCGACACAAACTAGGTCATTTCGGGACTAACATATAGTTTTTAATTTTATTTCAATAATTCGCTTTCGCGTAGGGGTCTTTAGCAGTGGGAGGAAACCGGAGGACCCGGAGAAAACCCACGAGATACAGCACGCACGTGCTAACCATTCGGCCATCCAACCCCCAGCGCAACTATCGAAAGGAACAAAGATCCTTGGGTTATAAACATGCATTTCAAGTTTCATCAAAATCGGATCAAAATTGTGACCTCTAGAAGGTCCACAACCTCGATATACCAGATGTTTACACTATTTGAGTACGGAGGGGTGACCATTTTGTCTGAAATTCGAACTCAATCAACAATACGGTGTAACAGTGATATATTCGAATGTTTTTTTAAATCTAATAATAATTGTGACCTCTAGAGGGACCATGAACTAACCAGCGGCTGCCAGGCAGGATACGCTCACATTTTTGCAAGAGATGGATAGAGAACAAGCTAAACAAAAAGCAATTTTTCGTACAATCAGGGGCCATAATTCAGGAAGTTAAAATCTGATATGTGCAAATATCGAAAGGAACCAAGATCTTAAATTTCAAGTTTCATCAAAATCAGAAGAAAATTGTCACCTCTAGAGGGTTCATAACCGTGATATACCATATTTTTACGCTATTTGGGTACAAGGGGCGGCCATTTAGTCTGTCAGTTTTGATCCGATTTTCACGAAATTTGAACTCAACCATCCTTAAACTTAGATCTAAACGTTTTTTTAAATCGGATAATAATTGTGACATCAAGCTAACAACGCGATTTTTCGTACAATCAGGGGCTATAATTCAGGAAGTTACAATCCAATATGCGCGAATATCAAAAGGAACCAACACTGTAACATTGGTACCATTTAATCTGGCGTAAATAGCGTTAATTTCTACTCTGTGTCCAATTATTCATAAATATTGATGAATTTCGGCGAATATTGCTCAATTTGTACTTCTATCGAATTGCAATCTCACTGTTTAATTTTGATTACCAAGCGTCTAATTAACTAGTGTTTAGTTTCTCGACACGTGTTGAATTATATGCGTCCCGTCTAATTAGCACGACAGTTCAATAATTAGTTGGACCGTTCAATTTTCCGAGCCGTGATTAAAATCAGTCAAGGTGTCCAATTATGCAAGGTGTTCAATTTTGTTGTCAAACATCTAATTTCATGTGCGATGTTCAGATATTACAATGTGTTTAGTTGTTGGTCATCGTTCAGTTTTGCTGCCGAATGCCTATTTTGCCGCACAATGTTGAAATACTGTAATAAGTGTTAGTTTTAGAACTGACCTGTTGCGATACGGTGAAATATTATTTTTCAGGATTCATACGAGAGCAGGTATCTGTAATGCCTGTTATTATCCGGGGATTATTTTTCAAGATCACTACGGTGAAACAGATGTTGGATTTTTTAATGGCGACGGGACGGTTCCGAAGCAAAGCTTTCTTGAGATGCACATACCGTTTCGTCCACAATCATAAAACGTGTATTTATATATCCATTTAAAACAGTATTTCCCACACTGACAACACATCCACGAATGATAAATCTCACGCATCTGATTTACTTGTGTACACGTCGACCAACTACCCTGAATAAACACTTTTGTTTAAATGTCTTCGCAATTAAAACTAACAGCATGGGTATTGCACCAATCATATATTACATAATATGGGATCTATAGAAAGCATTTTGGGTTGAAGGGTAGTGCGATTATCTGGGGCAATAAACACAAGGCTTGTAGAATTAATACACATGTGTCAGAAGCTAACAAAATGTCTATTGTGTAAGACAAAACGTGAAAATAAACCAATAATTCTAACTCTTTATTTCTTTTTATTATTATAGAACAACGACCCTTTTTCACTGAAGATCAAATAAAACCTACTAAATACATTTCATGCTTATATGCTTTACTGTATTAAGAGTGAATAGTTAATATTTACTCTTGAATTACGGCAAAGATAGACTTTTAAATTGCAAACTATAAAGGTATTTTGGTTATCAGTCTTACAAATAGAAATAAGACATAAATAGAACTTGCAACAGGATTCGAAAGCGCTTTCAAGTCAGACGTAAGCTCGTACTTACCGTAAAAATGAACTGAACGCAACACAAGTCTCCGATGTAAGAGAATATTAGTTAATTATAACCGCTATCAAATCCAAACAAAAATCTAAGGCACTCGTTTTATTTTAGAAAAGAATAACCGAAGAGGCTATTCCACATGAACCCCAAATCAATGATGAACTGTCAACTTGTTATGTAGTCATTCACGTGCAGATTGGTTTGAATAACAGAAATGTCCCATGTATAAACGATCAAAGAATAAAATTGCACGTAGCCACTTTCTTTATCTAAAAGGGTCTCAAGCGCACTTTAAGGAATTATTTTTGACCCAATATTAAACATCGCCAATTTTTTTAAATCATGGGATAAAGTCAATCAACAAACAATACGGGTCTACTTTATTACAAAAACATTGGTGAAATTATCATTTTGTCTAAAATCATAACGCTAATCAACAAACAATACTATTGTTCTTTATTACAAAAACATTGGTGAACTAATCTCTGTCGTGATGGCTAGCCAAGCTAGTTTATTATTAGGTAAATAAAACAATATAAACAACCAATGAGTAAAACTGATTTATTCCAATTAATTTATATTCGAGTCAAGTATTACCTTAACCGTGTACGACTTTGCATCTGAACGAGTTAACTGACACCCATTCAACTTGTAAATTGCAAATACAAACTGCTTACCGTATTCATGCCATAGACACTAATATTCTAATTAAAAAAAAAAGTTCTGTTTCCAATAATTATGACAGACACAAATATTAATTTTGATTGTTTTATCCATCAACACACAGAGTAAACACATCTAACAACTAGATCTTAGGAATTCGGGCCTCTTCAATAGTTATAAAGCACATCAATGAGTGTAGAATAAATTGCCTAACAGAAAATCATGTTTTATAAGTTGTTAAAGGGGCGTGGGGCTATTTAAGGAATGACGTTTGTGTGGATTTGAAAGCGGTTATAATTAACTAATATTCTCTTACATCAGAGACTTGTGTTGCGTTCAATTCATTTTTACGGTAAGTACGAGATAATGGCTGACTTGAAAGCGCTTTCGAATCCTGTTGCAAGTTCTATTTATATCTTATTTCTATTTGTAAGACAGATAACCAAAATACCATTATAGTTTGCAATTTAAAAGTCTATCTTTGCCGTAATTCAAGAGTAATTATTAACTATACACTCTTAATACAGTAAATCTGCAAAACAATTTGAACACAGCATAGATACCTAAACTGTGTAATACATGTATAGTCTTATGCATACGTGTCATTTAAAATGTTCCATACATGCAGCTTTACATGACTGGTTGGAAATATAACCGCATATATATCGCGCAGAATATGTGAACATGCGTGTTCTCACTATACAACGTGGACTAATGCGTCCGTATTATGAACGAAAAGTATTCAACATTCATAACATCGTGGCAGTATATCGATTTGACATCGATTGTTTATGACAAATAATACCGTTAATTTTGCATGTAAAATTACACCGAGGCCTGTATTTATGATACATGTATCCCCATTCTTTATTAAAAATTAAACTTAAATATATGATACAATTCCTTTTTAAATTGGCTTTCTCTGAAATAAAGTTTGGCAAAGTTATGAGTTACATATAAGAATGAAATGTATTTAGTAGGTTTTATTTGATCTTCAGCGAAAAAGGGTCGTCGTCCTATAATAATAAAAAGAAATAAAGAGTTCGAATTATTAGTTTATTTTCACGTTTTGTCTTACACAGTAGACATATTGTTAGCTTCTGACACATGTGTATTAATTCTACAAGCCTTCTGTGTTTATTGCCCGAGATAATCGCACTACCCTTCAACCCAAAATGCTTTCTATAGATCCCATATTATGTAATATATGATTGATGCAATACCCATGCTGTTAGTCCTAATTGCGAAGTCATTTAAACAAAAGGATTTAATCAGGGTAGGGAGTCCACGTGTACACACGTAAATCAGATGCGTGAGATTTATCATTCGTGGATGTGTTGTCAGTGTTGGAAATACTGTTTTAAATGGATATATAAATACACGTTTTATGATTGTGGACGAAACGGTATGTGCATCTCCAGAAAGCTTTGCTTCTGAACCGTCCCGTCGCCATTAAAAATCCAACATCTGTTTCACCATAGTGATCTTGAAAAATAATCCCCGGATAATGACAGGCATTACAGATACCTGCTGTTGTATGAAACCTGAAAAACAATATTTCACCGTATCGCAACAGGACAGTACTAAAACTAACACTTATTACAGTATTTCAACATTGTGCGGCAAAATAGACATTCGGCGGCAAAACTGAACGATGACCAACAACTAAACACATCGTAATATCTGAACATCGCACGTGAAATTAGATGTTTGACAACAAAATTTAACACCTTGCGTAATTGGACACCTTGACTGATTTTAATCACGGCTCGGGAAATTGAACGGTCCAACTAATTATTGAACAATCGTGCTAATTAGACGGGACGCTTATAATTCAACATGTGTCGAGAAACTAAACACTAGTTCATTAGACGCTTGGTAATCATTATTAAACAGTGAGATTGAAATTCGATAGAAGTACAAATTGAGCACTATTCGCCGAAATTCAACAATATTTATGAATAATTGGACACAGAGTAGAAATTAGCGCTATTTACACTATTTTAAACGGTACCAATGTTACAGTGTAAGGTAATAAATTGATTGAAATAAGTCAGTTTTACTCATTGGTTGTTTATATTGTTTTATTTACCTAATAATCAACTAACTTGGCTCGACATAACGACCGAGATTAGTTCACCGATGTTTTTGTAATAAAGAACAATAGTATTGTTTGCTGATTAGCGTTATGATTTTAGACAAAATGATAAGTTCACCAATGTTTTTGTAATAAAGTAGACCCGTATTGTTTGTTGATTGACTTTATCCCATGATTTAAACAAGCGGTTGCCATGCAAGATACGCCCACATTTTGCAAGAGATGGACAGAGAACAAGCTCAAAAAAAGAAGTGATTTTTCGTACAATCAAGGGCCATAATTCAGGAAGTTATGATCCAATATGTGCGAATATCGAAAGGAACCAAGATCTTTGGGTTATAAATATGTATTTTAAGTTTCATCAAAATCAGATCAAAATTGTGACCTCTATAGGGTTCACAACCTTGATATACCATATTTTTCAGTTTGAGAACGAACAGCGGCCAATTTGTCAATTTTGGGCCGATTGTCACGAAATTCAAACTTGACCTGTAGAGAGTCCACAAACAAATTGTGGATGGACGGACGGACAGGGGCGAACGACAATATACGTCAACATGAAAATGTGGGCGTATAATAAATTGGCGATGGTTAATATTGGGCCAAAAATAATTCCTTAAAGTGCGCCGGAGCCCCTTTTAGATAAACAAAGCGGCTACGTGCAGTTTTATTCTTTGATCTTTTATACACGGGACATTTCTGTTATTCAAACCAATCTGCACGTGAATGACTACATAAGTTGACAGTTCATCATTGATTTGGGGTTCATGTGGAATAGCCTGTCGGTCGAAATACAGTTATTCTTTTCTAAAATAAAACGAGTGCCTTGGATTTTTGTGTGGATTTGATAGCGGTTATAATTAACTAATATTCTCTTACATCGGAGACTTGTGTTGTGTTCAGTTCATTTTTACGGTAAGTACAATTTTACATCTGACTTGAAAGTGCTTTCGAATCCCGTTGCAAGTCTTATTTCTTATTTCTATGTCTTATTTCTATTTGTAAGACCGATAACCAAAATACCTTTATAGTTTGCGATTTAAATGTCTATCTTTGCCGTAATTCAAGAGTAATTCTTAACTATACACTCTTAATACAGTAAATATGCAAAACAATTTGAAAACAGCATAAATATCTAAACTGTGTAATACATGTATAGTCTTATGCATACGTGTCCTTTAAAATGTTCTAGACATGCGGCTCTACATGACTGGTTGAAAATATAACCGCATATATATCGTGCAGAATATGTGAACACGTGTGTTCTCACTATACAACGTGGACTAACGCGTCCGTATTATTAACGAAAATATTCAACATTCATATCATCGTGGCAGTATATCGTTTTGACATTGATTGTTTATGACAAATAATACCGTTAATTTTGCATGTAAAATTACACCGAGGCCTATTGTGTTACACGATAGCGACTATTACATCGAGTTATATATCGTGGCAATTTTCAACTAAAAAAATGACACGATAATCGTGATTCGTCAAACCTTCGCAACGTTTCTACTGATACCTGCCGTCGTATGAATCCTGAAAAATAATATTTTACCGTATCGCAACAGGTCAGTACTAAAACTAACACTTATTACAGTATTTCAACATCGTGCGCCAAAATAGACATTCAACGGCAAAACTGAACGATGACCCACAATTAAACACATCGTAATATCTGAACATCGCACATGAAATTAGATGTTTGATAAAATTGAACACCTTGCGTAATTGGACACCTTGACTGATTTTAATCACGGCTCGGGAAATTGAATGGTCCAACTAATTATTGAACAGTCGTGCTAATTAGACGGGACACTTAAAATTCAACACTTGTCGAGAAACTAAACACTAGTTAATTAGACACTTGGTAATCAAAACTAAACAGTGAGATTGAAATTCGATAGAAGTACAAATTGAGCAATATTCGCCGAAATTCAACAATACCGGTATTTATGAATAATTGGACACAGATTAGAAATTAACGCCAGATTAAACGGTACCAATTTCCTAGTGCAAGATCTTTGGGTTATAAACTTATATTTCAAGTTTCATCAAAATCAAAAGCAAATTGTGACCTCTACAGGGTTCACAACATTCATATACCTTATTTTTACGCTATTTGAGTACGAGGGGTGGCCATTTTGTCTGTCAGTTTTTGTCCGATTTTAACGAAATTCGAAATTTAACCGTCCTTAGGGTGTAATGGTGATATATTCAAACGTTTTTTGTAATCGAATAAAAATTATCTCTATCGGGTCCAGAAGCTAAAAACATGATTTTTCGTACAATCAGGGGCCACAATCCATGAAGTTTCGGTCCAATACATGCCAATATCGAAAGCAACCGAGATCTTTTGGAGATAAACCTATATTTCAACTTTCGCCAAAATTGGATAAAAATTGTGCACGGACGGACACGGGCGAAGACAATATACGTCCACATGAAAATGTGGGCGTATAAAAACAGGATTCTTTGTACAATCAGAGGCCATAATTCAGGAAATTACAATCCGATATGTGCGAATATCGAAAGGAACCAAGATCTTTGGGTTATAAACATGTATTTCAAGTTTCATCAAAATCGGATCAAAATTATGTCCTCCAGAGAGTCCACAAGCCTGATATACCATATAATATTTACAATATTTGCATATGAGGGGCGGCCATTTTGTCTGGCAGTTTTGGTCCTGTTTTAAAATCAGATAGAAATTGTGACCTCTAGAGAGACCTCAAGCTAAAACTATTTTTCGTACAATGAAGGACCATAATACAGGAAGTTATGATCCGATATGCACGAATATCGAAAGGAACCAAGACCTTTGGGTTACAAACATGTATTTCAAGTTTCATGAAAATCGGATTAAAATTGTGACCTCTAGAGGGTCCACAACCTTGATATACCATATGTTTACACTATTAGCGTACCAGGGGCGGCCATTTCATCCGGCAGTTTTGGTCCGATTTTCATGAAATTCAAACTCAGCCATCATTACGGTGTCATGGTGATATATTCAAACGTTTTTTTAAATCGGATAAAAATTGTGACCTCTACAGGGACAACAAGCTAAAAACGCCATTTTACGTACAATCAGGGGCCATAATTCAGGAAGATATCATCAGATATGCGCAAATATTGAAAGAAACGAAGATCTTTGGGTTATAAACATGCATTTCAAGTTTCATCAAAATCAGATGAAAGTTGTGACCTTTAGAGTGTCCACAAGCTAAAAATGTGATTTTTCGTACAATCAGGGGCCATAATCCATGAATTTTCGATCCGCTACATGCTAATATCGAAAGCAACCGAGATCTTTTGGAGACAAATCTATATTTCAAGTTTCGTCAAAATCGGTTAAGAATTGTGACCTGTGTAGAGTGTCCATACACAATTGTGGATGGACAGGGGCGACGACAATATACGTCCACATGAATATGTGGGCGTATAAAAATCCAAAGGTATGCTTTCAAATATATGCATAATATCAAAGATAGTGCTGTGCGTAAGTTGCTATGTTGAAATCGTGAAGGAGAAATGAGATATGGCAGAGTGCAAATGTAAAATGTAAAATTTTGACATGTTAAAAGATAGGTTGCCAGGCAACGAAACATACGCCCACAGCAGCTATATCATCCGGGCAGTCAACAAAAGTTATCAGAAAATTATCAGAAAACCATTAGAATTTGTTTGGTTTTTATAAACTTCTGCCCCATGCTAACGTTTAGAATATGAAACTTTTAACATCATGGATTTAGCTGTTCAAGTCCTAAAGATTAATTGAAAATCAATAAACTTGTTCGTCTCAAGATCTTAAACTCTGTGTATCAATCTGAAGTCAATCGGATATAAACTTTAGCCGCTAGAGTGTCCACAAGATTTTTCAAAGTGATCAAGGGCCATAACTCTAGCAGTAATTATCGGAAATCGCTGAAAATCAATAGGATTCTTCATCTCATGACCTTAAACACTGTGTATAAATTTAAAGTCAATTAGATATTAACCGTAGCCTCTAGAGCATCCACAAGATTTTTCAAAGTGATCAAGGGCCATAACTCTGACAGTAATTATCGGAAATCGCTGAAAATCATTAGGCTTCCTTGTCTCATGACCTTAAACACTTTGTATCAATTTAAAGTCAATCGGATATTAACTTTGACCTCTAGAGCATTCACAAGATTTATCGAAGTAATTATCGAAAATCGCTGAAAATCAATAGGCTTCTTCGTCTCATGACCTTAAACACTGTATAAATTTAAAGTCAATCGGATATTAACTTTAGCCATATGACCATATGGGTGTATAAAAAACAGCATTTTGCAATAAGACATTTGTCCTATGACACATTACTTTAAACGTTTGACGTTGGGCCTTAGAGGTATTTTGACTTTATCATTATAATCCTCGAGTGGCATTTAGTGATTGAGTACATTAAAAAAAACCAACACAATTTATATGGTAATTTATCATTAATTGTACTTGATAACGATAAGAGAATACTTGTCGAAACGTCATGCTATATGTGTATAAACCAGTGATTGTTTTCCATATAAATTGTGTTGTGTTTTTTGACTTGATCATTACCGGTATTAGGACTTTGCACATTGTACTTGTTGCATATAATCAATCGAAAAACATTTTAGCAGAGCATTTAATATTGGCAGTGATACCCTTCCATAAAGAAGAGAATGACCTATGTCCAGCTTCTATGTTAAAGACCACATAAGACAATAACACTAGATTTTATGTACTTATAGTCAGTGGTTACGATATACACATTACAGCAAGTTCACATCAATCCCATTAAAATTATTCGACATATTAACGTTTAAGAATCAGACACCTAAAATGCTTTTCAATTTTTCAATCACACCCTTAATCCAGTAGATTGGCTGGTGACGTCACAGGGACTACACATAGTTATCTATACAATATATCACTGTCTATCTTCTATACTAATATTTGTGACTGTCGTTTGTCTGTTTGTCTGTCTGTTCGGGGCTGGCGGCTACACTAGGTCTGCTCGAGTCTGAAATTTGGGGTATAGGGGTAGCTTGGACCGGGGAGTAACATAGGCCAGGTGGCGTTAATCTACCACTTCCGGTTTCGGAGTTATTCCCCCGAGCGAAGCGGGGTTGGCGGCTACACTAGGTCTGCCCCGAGTCTGAAATTTGGGGTATAGGGGTAGCTACGACCGGGGAGTAACATAGGCCAGGTGGCGTTAGTCTACAACTTCCGGTTTCGGAGTTATGACCCCCGAGCGAAGCTGGGTATCCTGCTAGTACAATATATATCACTGTATACACATCACCAGCTGACAAGTGTTTATTGACAGTCCAATTAACATATGACTGGCCCAATCATAATCTCTGAATTATCGTCTTGCATTGTTACCGATTAGACTCAATAGAAAAGTCACTTTAAAACACAGTTTTAAAATCTCTGTCATGAGAAGAGAGGGTGGGTCATCGATAACAATTTCACACCAATCTTGCTGTTTTAATCAGAAGCCAATTATTTTTGGTTTACTGTCGGCCTATTCTTATTAAAATCACACAGGGATATGGCTACAGCGACAGTCTTTGTTATGACATTATAAAACAAATTCTAAATTGGATCTTAAATTAAAATCCAAAACAAATTATTACGTAGTCAATTGTTTTATTTAATCTGTTTCTCGAAATCTTAACTAAAAAATCTTTAAGATAAAATCCAAATTGTAGTAGACACTTCAGTTTGACTGGCTAAGCACTAAAATCAACCTAATATTATCCAATCAAATTACTAAAATTTGGATTTCATCTGAGTTAAAATTTCGTGAAACAGGTCCCAGGGGATTGAGGAATCAGTCAGGCGTTAATGAATACACATTTGGTCACTGTAGGCTGGTCAAACTAATATTTGATGTAAAAAAAATTGAAACAAAAGGTTTCTTGATTTCTAGACACTCATTATGATCTCCTAAGTAAGGAAAAGAAAGTTGACCAAAATCAGAGTCCAAATAAGTACAGTGGTCGTTGCCAAATCCAAGATGGCGGCTATCGATCAAAACTCGCGAATATCTCTAAAACTGTTGGATTTAGACACCAGCGAGTCCAAAAATGGCAACGTTATGTCTCTATGATGTCATGACATTACTGTGACGTCACAACGGCATATCAGACATCACATTTCTTCCAAAATTAGTCCATTTATGTATGTTAACAGTAGAAACAAATGTTGATGCAGAGAAGAGGGTATGCCCATTATGGGTTGATAAAGAAGAACAACGTGTTACAATAACGTAGAAGGAAGCTAAAGTATATAAATATTGTTGCATTGTCGTAAGGGGATACTATTACAGTAGCCGTAGGAACATGGATTCATTTCAATTGTTGACAAAAATAGTCTACGTCAATAAAAAGAAATGAAATGAAATGGGGTTATACATGTATGTCCTACTCTGACTGGGCTCCATCAGTGTACTATGAGGGGAATTTTGCCCTGCTGTGGCGCAATGGCACTTTTATATCGAATTACAACTGCCAAAAGTTCTCTTACTGAAGAAGTGCATTTAAAGGTGAATGGACGGGCTGAACAATTTTGACATTTGGCCTACACAGAAGTAGGTTAATCCCCAAAATCATCGTAAAGATTTAAATTTTGACACAGGTGTACTTGAGATGTGTTACAAAACCAATTTTGGCTGTAATGCGAACAGCACCTCTTGGTAGTGTTCCTAAAAGCATCACATAAAGCGTTATGTTTTGGGGGTCCCGTTCATGTGGACAGACAGGAAGTCAATACCACAGAGTTCAAAAAGGTGAAAATTGGTCTAACTAATTTTTTACGTTTTGCAACTGGCTCTAGCTGAAAGTCTGTTGGGATGTATTTTTCCTGTTGTGCAAAGGTAATGGTACTAGTCAGGTAGTCAAACACCAGGTTAAACCTTGCGATGGAAATAAAGCAGGGCCCGTGAAGGGGGGTGGGGGAGCTGAGGCCCTTGTCCAGGAGCTCGATGCCTAGAGGGTACAGGAGGTATGTTGAGTAATGTTTTAAAAAACATTTGTTGGTATAAAGTAATAAAAAAAATACAGTTACTTGACCATAGAGCAGAAGAAAACCAGTAACTTTTCTGAATGTGGGTACCTAGTTCCATGGGTGAGATTAAAATCGGATTCTGCCAGTTCATCTTTTTTGGGAAAAATTGTAAATTAAAAACTATAAATCACATGCCCAGTCCTTAGTGCCGTGGAGCCCCGACCCGTTCTCGTTCCGTTTCATGTTATTGTCATTGTCAGGGTATAGGGGCCAAGTCCAGGTCTGAAGAACGCTACAATGAATGAATGATCGCTCTAGGTAGGCTGACTGGTATCCGATCATTAAAAACAAAACTGAAAGCGAAACTTTTACTTTCGTCTTCGCTTTATTAGGCACTAAAAATCTCAATGTTTTTCGATATTTTTGCCAATTGCAGACCTTTTTCTGACCAATGTGCTTTAGGAAAGTGACCTCCAGTTACCCCAGATATATGGCAATTGACGCTAGAGACTATGTGTCTCTCAAAACGTTTCGCCGAGTTGCTTGTCCCAGGGCCTGGATGTCACTGTTGGGGGCCATGAAATAAAGTCCACCGAATGTTTTTTGATGGATTATATGCGTTGATTCAGAATTCGGATGGTGCCAATACAAATTAGTATTCCAATATGACTTTATTCAAAATATGGCTACATTTGGCGGGAAATTCAAATAGTAGGTTTTCGGGGGTAGGCAAATTAATATCTGAACCGCAAAATATGCCATGACCGAATAAAACACCAATGTGGTACTCAAATTCGACAAAATATCTATGTTCAGGAGACCATGGAAGAAAATAGTACACTTAGCAGTTCAGATATGAATTCTGCGACCTCGAAAACCTCCAGTTTAACATATCACACCATCAAATTACTATAATTAACATCGAAATGTCCCTCCTTCCTCATTATCCCAGTTGGGGCAGAACTGTAGGACGTTAAACCCCATTTCATTTCGAACTGTACCGACAATGCGAATATAGTGGTCATATTGGAATACCTTTGGGTGGAACATATTTTATGTTATCACCTAATAATACATTCTACAGTAGATATCACTTGTGTGATAAATTTCATAATCTACTGCGATATCTCCTTAGGAGATATCTCTTTACATGAATTTGATTGGTCAGTTAAATAGGAACTATTTTTTTATTTTTTATTTTAAAGGAAAGGTAACTATTTTTATTTAATTGACCTTGAGGGAAAAACTGGGTCAATATAAAGGACTTTGCAATGGTTGAATTGCTGTCAAAAAATGATGTATCACTACGCCGTAATGTAATCAGGTTCAGTAAAAGTGAAATCTATAGCAAAGAATTATATTTATTTATTTGTGCATGTAAGAAAGGATTGGGTGATAAAGAAAATCTCATCAATAAAGTAAACAAGTCAACATTGAGGCTGATGTCCCCCGCCGAAATCCCAAAATAAATAGATGACACATATTAATTAATCGCACATTTATTTATTTTAAAAGTATCAGGCAATCAAACAGATTATCACCTATACACTAAGTTGGTACAAGATAGAATCAAAGTTATCTTGTACCAAAGCATCGACCAATGAAATAGCTTTAGCTCGAAAAGCTAATTTTTTTGAATCATTGAACTCCGTCAAGACATTCACCTAATGAACATCTACATCAATTTTAAACACTCTACCTCAATTGAAAGCAGAGTTGTTATGTTCCAAAATCTTGACCAATCAAATTGCTTATCAATCCTTAGCCTAAGCAGAAAATTCTCATCATCAAACTTAGTCAAGGTAATGATATAATAAATCTATACTCAGAGTTTCATCACTCTCACTTAATTAAAACCAAAGTTATCGTGCCCCAAGGCATCAACAAATCAGATTGCTTATCTCTGCTTACAATGTTTATCATCGAACTCCATCAATGCATTTACCTAATGAACGCCTACACCAAGTTTGAACATTCTACCTCAATTAGAAGGAGAGTTATCGTGTTCCTAAGTCTCGACCAATCAAATTGCTTATCACTCTGCTTACCCTAAGCAGAAAATGCTTATTATGGAACTTAGTCAGAGTATTAATGTGATAAAACTATACACCAAGTGTCCTCACTCTCACTTAATAAGAACTAAAGTTAACGTGTCCCAAAGCATCAACCAATCAAATTGCTTATCTCTGCTTACCCTTAGCAGAAAATGTTCATCTTCAAACTCCATCAAGGTATTGACCTAATAAACACCTACACGAAGTTTGAACATTCTAGCTCAATTAGAAAGAGAGTTATTGTGTCCCAAAAAGTGTGACGGCCGGACAGACAGGCAAACAGACACATTTTAATAGTAAAAAAAAAACTGGCAGAGCCTCGTTTTCTTTACTTTATCGACTTGTGTTGATATTTTTTGATATCAAAAAAGACTTGGAGGGGATTCTCTATTTAATACCTCAAATTGGGGACCACAAAAACCTAAACAGGGGACATTATGATTTTCTCTCAAAAATGGATCCCATTTTGAATTTGGCTTCCTAGCAGAATTCTCCGTCACTTTTGGGGGCAGGGGATGCCCAAGCTCTTTGGATTCAGCGAGTCATATTCTTATAAAAACCAACCTTCAAACCAACGCCCGAGATAAATAACCAGAAAATGTATGGGGACAAATATTAGAACTGCTTCAAAATGTGGCCTAAAATAACAAGTATAAAGATGGTAGAATCAATTTTGACATTAAGGAGTTAAGCGAGTCAATGTTTGACATCCATTTTGTGCTTGTACTGGGGAAGTGCATTGAATGGTGCATGGACAGGGCCGACCGATTTTCACCTTTTCGGACTCTCTGGTATTGAGTTCCTATCTGTCCACATATGATCTGGACCCACAAAACCTCACTCTTTTTACTTTTCATGTCTTGTAATTACTTTGCTGAGTGTCATCTAGAAAAATTACAGCGTTTGTTTTTGTGTGAAATATTTAATTACTATCTCCCAATTTTAGATTTTTTATTAGGCACTTAATACGAACGTTGTACCATCAGGGGTCGACCGGACTGTAATCCTCCATCTTGTTTTTCAAAATGGGCACCAAAATGGCAATTATTGGAGTTCTTATACTTGGTACTCTATTGTGTAATATATCATTTTCGAGGTTTTCGGAGGCGCTGAATACGAAAAACATGGTTTTGGGTTGATGCAACAAATATTTATCATTTTACATATTCATTACACCTTAATTGAAAGTAGTTATTATAGCCATTGTGTATACTATGGAGTTTTTCGTATGGCACGGTTATGATACCAGTGTATAGATAACTGTAAACAAACGCTATTTACAGTGGATATAATTGCATTACAAGAATTTAATTTATTAATTCATCGGGCATGGGTGACTGTTTAACGTTCGAGAATGGAAAAGGGCGGTCGTGCGAGCTCTCAGTTAGTTGCAAATGAATTTAATGTACTGAAATCTGCAGTTTTTAGAAAAAGAAAGTTAAAGGTGTTGCTTATATGTTCTAAAACAATATCACACAGTAACCATGCCATTAAATCATTCGTTAATTTGTCGTTTAATATCAATATTTTCTTCTTTAGGCTTTCAAGGATGCTGAAGAGGAATATCATAGTAAATGCACTCTTTTCATAGCAAAACATCCACAACAAAGGCGGCATATTCACATTTCCTATGATAGTGTTATAATTTTGTATAGTCTAAGTTTGTATATTATAAATTAGCACCTTGGTGCTAGTGGTCAGAAGATTAAGTTTGTTAATTGGGTAATCATGTTTAGTAGTAGCCTTTCTTAATCATCAAAGAAGCCGCCACAGCTGTATGACTGAATTAAGATTTTGCGTGTACAATAGGTCTGTTGTTATTTTCAGGTACCGTAACGGTATTAAAATATGAGTCCATAATAGAATAGAAATTTTAATTTCATTGGCATGAAATGCTTACGTTCACTTTCATACATTTTGGAGGCTTTGTAATTAAACAATGGCAGAATATTTTTCCCACCCGATAATCGTTGCGTTTCAACTTGTTGGTCATTCTCATTTTCTTTTACCCATGGTGATAATAGAATCTTAAACAATAATATCCAATATGCATTCTTTACTTTGCATGCCATATGAAGCGACAGTAAAAGGAAAGAAAGTTATTGGCTATTTTGTTTATTTCCATTTAAGGCCTAAAAATTATTTTCTAACAGACGAAAAGAGATATTAAATAATCACCGCTTTGATTAATTATTTGGAGTAAATAATGAGTTGTCGACGGCCTTATCATTGTTAATTATCGTTGATGTATATAATGAAAAGTAATGGACCGAGAACGGAGCCCTGTGGAACGCCAGCAGGGACCGTTAATGGCTCAGAGGAGGCTCCATTGACAATAACCTTCTGTTGTCTGTTAGACAAGTAGTCTTTGAACAAGTCTCCTCTGATCCCAACGGCCCCAAGCTTATGGCAGAGTGCAGCTTGCCAAACTCTGTCAAAAGCTTTACTGATGTCACAAAACACTGTTCTCGTACATTGACCTTGGTCGATGGCTTGACAGAAGAAGAGCGCAAGATCTATTAGTTGGTAAGTAGTTGAGACTCCTTGCAAAAAAACACTTTGCAACTTAGTAATAATATTGTGATACGTGTTGGTAGATGCATTTTTCGAATATTTTGATTATGATGCTCAATAAAGAAACTGGTCTGTAATGTCCGCAGTGATGGGCGCCTTTTTTATGAATTGCCGTTATGTTTGCTCATTTCGAAATATTAGGAACGATTTTTAGCTCAAGTGAAAGATTAAATACGTTACATAAAGGTTTTTAGGAATTGTCCACTGATGTTATCTGGGCCTGTAGTTTTTGAAGTATCAATAATGTAAATCATGTTTTCAACTTCTTTTGGTGTTAATTTTGGATTTTAGGAATTTTCCACTGATGTTATCTGGGCCTGTAGTTTTTGAAGTATCAATAATGGAAATCATGTCTTCAACTTCTTTTGGTGTTAATTTTAGGTGACAAAGTGAAGAGGGATTTGTTAGAGTTCAGAAAGTTGTGCATTTGTGTAGTCAAGCTGTGATTGGTTAATAAAGTATTCATTTAAACAATTTGCTTTGTCCTTCCGATTAAAATATGGAACCCCATTATTCATAAGAGGTGGAATATCCCCCTTTTCTGATTTTTGACCCTTCACAAACAAGTTGACTATATGCCACCAATCCTTTTTGCCAAAATTTTGATTATTATTTAATTTCTGGTCTAATTTTTCATAATATTCTTTTTTGTATTTTCTAATCAAGCTAATATAGTCATTCCTTATATTTCTAAATTTTTGCCAATCGAGGTCCAAGTTTGATTTTACTGCTTTTCAGTGAATTTTGTTTTTTTTTTGCCCATTTTCCAAATAGTGTTGTTCATTCAAAGTTTGTCTTTTGATCTAATGGTTGCAGTTTTGTTGGGATATGTGTTCTTGCCAAATTTATTAACTCGCTTGTGAAGGCGGCACATGTAATGTCAATACGATACTCCCAGCGTCACGTCGTAGTTGGTCAAACTCAAAGTCAGCCTTATCATAATTCCATTTAGTACGTCTGAAGCTAATTGATTTCAGACGATGAAAATCTAACCGACAGTACACAGGGCAGTGATCACTACAGGAATTATCTAAGCAACCTGAATCAAAAATATAACCGGAACAATTCGTTAATATTAGATCAATCAATGTATTTTTACCATTATTACCATATCTGGTTGGATCCTTGATAATTTGTTTAAATTCGAAGAGAACATTTGCCGAATGAATAAAAGAATTGGAAATTAATGTTAAAATCACCTAATATAAAGATATTATTTATGTCGTCTGCTGCTGCCAATGAAAACTAATTGAAAAAATATTTATTTAATTAAACAGTGGAATTTGGGGGTCTATAACAGGTGCCAATTAAAAAATGTTTATTATGAATATTGATTTCTACCCAAATGCCCTCTGTATTGTCGGTTTTAGCGAGAATAGAGTGCTACTCCCCCATCCCTGTCCTGTAGTCCTGTCTTTGCAAATTGGTGCATTGAAACTAGGGATAGAAAGGGTGTCCGATGATATGCTTTTGTCAAACTGTCATTATGTCATTATACCAGCTAGTTTTCATGCATTATATATCGGTAAACTGACATGGATTATGGCAACTATAGCTGACCCTACACCCAATAATTATAATAATAATGATGTCTAAAAAACAAAGTTTAATAGCCCACTATGTATTGATGTACCGGTATAGATAGCTACATTAGAAAAGAGGTTGATAAAGGGCTCGTTGAGTAGACGGTTAGATCAATCCCTGCACAAAACTGAGTTTTTAAACCTGTTCACTAGTTAATTACCGTGTGCTAACTTTTACATTTGAAAAATATTTACTCAATATAGGCCTATACAGGTTCTGATTGAAATACAGAGATGCCCATATAGGCCTATATGTGTAGACTTCCGAAAGTGGTGTAAAATCAACCAAACTGTATCATATTGTATGCCAAAATGCAAAATTTTCTTGGGGGGGGGGGGGGCGGGGGAGGGGATGCGGTGCTCAATTCGATCGCCTGGGCCGCTCTTTTCGAGCCTTTGGCTCTCAAAACATTAGTCACCTACTCTGCTACTTTACCCACCTACAGTAATATTTAATGAAACCCCTGGTAGAGATATTGGTCTATAATTTGCAGTTATGTTTTTGGATCCGTTCCTAAAAATTGGTATCACATTTGCAATTTTTCACAACGCTGGGAAGATCCCTTCTTCAATGGATTTGTTAAAGAGTAAACAAAGTGGTGTGCTTATTGAGCGCGAAGTAGCTTTCAGGAATTTGTTACCTATTTTATCAGGGCCACTAGCCTTGTTATCTTTTAAACATGTTATAACATTGATTATTTCAGACTCTTAAAATTTTTGGAAGAGAAAAATTCTGATTTATGCGGAAACTGAATTCCGGTAATTCTCTTGATGAGGTTTTATTTGACACAGATCCAAAGATGTTGTTCAAAAGTTCTGCTTTTCATATTCAGAATAAACTAATTCATCCTCCGTTTTGTTGTGCAATGGAGGAATATGGTTTACGTTGTGTTTTCCGACCAGTTTATTTATAATTTTCCAAAAATCTTTTTGATTTGAATTTGGACTACATATATCAGCTAACAGCTGCTCTTCATACTGCAATTTTAGTGCTTTTTTTGTGATTATTTACCTTGTTCGACTGTACTTTGTACCTTTGTAGGTCACTTGGGTTATTTGTACGTTTGGCCCTTTTCCTAAGTTTATCTCAAACTCCTATATTTTTACGTAGTTCTGAGTTGAACCAAGGTTTATCATTTGGGCGCATTAATACCCGTCTTTTGGGAATGCACTTGTTGATGAAGTCATTAAGATACGATTAAAAATTCACACGAATCATTTGTATTTAAGTTTGCAAATCGGTCATTTCAATGATAACTTTTGTTAAGATTATTTAATTCATCAAAATTGCCATGATTGTAGAGTACCACTTCCCTAATATAGTTAACTTTTGCAGTAACCTATAAGTCTATTTCTCCGACTACACCGCTCTGATCAGAAATATGAGAATCGAATTCAATTGTCTCACTAAAAAGTAACTGTAAATCTGATTGGATAAGAATAACATCAAGTAGTGAGGAGCAAGTTGGTGTCACCCGCGTTGGTTCGTTGATTATATTAGTAAGGGAATTTGTAACGATAATTTCGTTTAATTTACTATTCTGGTTTTTAGATAAGCCCATTATTTTGTAACTAAAATATGTCCATTAAAACGTTAATTTCTAATAAATAAAATGTGAGTTTTATGTACGCCGGAAAAATTTTCAGTTCACTGTTAATCAATCTTTTCCAACAGAAGAACTGGATTCAACAAATATGCAATTCATTCGAGAATTTTAGACACTATATTCATTCAGACTCTAAATCTGAACATAGTTTCTAAAATTGAGAGATAGAAATTAGATATTTCACACAAAAACAAATGCTGTAAGTATTCTAGATGACACTCGGCAATCTAATTACACAAATTTTCGTGAATACTTTTGTTGATATTTATCGCGGAAGCGGGTAAATAAATCAGAAATTATGATTATAAATCAGTCAGTTATTTTGTAACTAAAATATGTCCATTGTTTCGTTAATTTCTAATAAATAAAATATGAGTTTTATGTACGCCGGGAAAATTGTCAATTCATTGTAAATCAACCTTTCCCAATGAACGACGGCAATACAGCAGAACTTGACAATATTCAGCAAATATGCAATTCATTCGAGAATTTTAGACACTAGACAATATTTCACACAAAAACAAACGCCGTAAGTTTTCTAGATGACACTCAGCAAAGTAATTACAAGACATGAAAAGTAAACGGCATTGCATTACCACTCACCTGTAAATTTCTAGACGGCACTCTCTAAAGTGGTTATTTGGCATAAAATCTAAACGCCTTAAGTAATTAAACACTCTGTTCATTTCTCGACAACATCCGGGAAAATAAAGGTATTGTCTAAAAACTAAACATCTTTTAAATCTAAATGGTAGTGTTCATTTTTAAAAACAACACGAGAAACTAAACGGTCATAAACTAGATGACCGATGTCAAAGCTGAATGGTGATCCTTGAACTACACGGTAACACAACCTGGTTGTTTTTTGACAGCATTTAACACTTTCTGGCTGGCAATCTATCAACTGGATATGTGCATTAGATTCTAGATGGTAAGCGCAGTTTCTTTCCTTTTTTCGTCACATCTGAATGATACCCGGTCCCTAGTGAATGCAGCAGTAGTTATACTTTTAGCCCCCTTCTCCGTAATTGTAACACATTATTCTTCTTTATCAAAGCAACATAATGGGCATATACTCTTCTCTGCATCAGATTCGTTTCTGTTGTTAACATGTTGTCCGCAACACATTTATGGTGGCTTAATCCAATAGTTTTAGAGAAATTTGAGATTTGGCCACGTCCCCTTGTCCTTATTTGGACTCTGATTTTGGTAAACTTTCTTTTCCTTATTTAGGACATCATAATGAGTCAATAGAAAACAAAAAACTTTTGATGCAATTTGTTCTACATACAACATCAATTAGGCCAAAGGCATTTGGGGAGATTAAGAGTGTTTTCGATAATTGGCTAAGTCGTTTTTACAGGTCTATATTGCGACTTTGAGTGAAGAGAGCTGAATTATTTTTAATCAGATTGATGTTAACTTGCTTATAGTACCCACTGGCTATAAGTACATGCAATTTAGGTTTTTCATCTTATGTGCTATTAAAACTCCAGTTACCTTTTTATACGCCCATATGGAAATGTGGACCTTTATTGCTGTCGCCCCCGTCCATCATGGCCCTTGTTTCACATTGTTCAACCTTGTTAATGCTCGACTGATGAAAGTTATTCACCGATATGTATGAAATTTATATTTATCATTTAAATTTGTGAAACACAGGTCTATTGAATTTCAGCAATTTCCGTCAATAATGTCTAGAGTTATGTATGACCCTTGTTTTACTCTGTGAACGTTTGAATGACAAAAGTGATCATCCGATCTGTATGAAATTTATATGCTTTGTTTCAGGCCCTTGTTTCAGTTTGTAGAATCTTGTGAACCATGGGTTCCACGTCGGCCGTATATGCCGGTCAGGATCAAGGGCTATGGAAAATGACCGTAACTAGAGCTGACCCAACGGTCATTTTGCATGCCGGAAAGAGAGCCTTTTTTTCAAAACCCAATTTTCAAACATGGCTACGATCGACCTCCACTATGTAACTATACAATTGTACGGCCAGTACAGAATAATCCACACGTATACACTAGGGACCGGGTATCGTCCAGACTTTACGAAAAAAAGGAAAGAAACTAACCTTATCGTCAAGAATTTAATACACGTATCCAGCTAATAGATTGCTGTCAAGATTGTGTTAAATGCAGTCAAGATTCACCAAAAACCACCCAGTAGATTAAGAAACACCGTTTACTTTTGACACGGATCGTCTGGTTTAGTTTTTAGACAAGGCGTTTAATTTCCCAGACGTTGTCAAGAAATGAACAGAGTGTTTAACTATTTAAGGCGTTTAGATTTTATGCCAAATTACCACTTTACCGAGAGCCGTCTAGTAACTTACGGGTGTGCAGTAATGCAATGCCGTTTACTTTTCATGTCTTGTAATTAATTAGCCCAGTGTCATCTAGAAACTTAAGGCGTTTGTTTTTTTGTGAAATATTTAATTTCTGTCTCCCAATTTTAGAAACTATGTTCAGATTTGGAATCTGAGTATAGTGTCTAAAATTCTCGAATGAATTGCATATTTGTTGAATATCGTCCATTCTTCGGTATTGCCGACGTCCGTTGGGAAAAGTCGATTTACAATGAATTGACAATTTTTCCGGCGTAGATAAAACTCACATTTTATTTATTAGAAAATAACAAAACAATGGCCATATATCTTGTTACTTATAATCTTGCTTTCTGGGTTATTTACCTGCCCCGCAATTTATAACAAATGTATTTGTGAATTTACAAATTAATGTGTGCAGTTCTCGTTTTGGCCACAAATGAAACGTCATTTTCGCCATTTATCTAGACGTCTTTGGGGGACTATTTTCGCCAACATTTATTTTTGTATCCCCACCCCTTGGGAATGTTGAAGAAATACCGAAGGAGGGGAATTGCTAACAATTGTAGGTACAGGTTCCCCACATTGAAACGGGCAAGGACCGCAAATCGTATCTAGTTTATAATTAGTCTTGTCACAATAAAATCAAGTATTTCTAATCAAAAGATAGGTTGCCAGGCAACAAAACATACGCCCACAGCAGCTAAATCGTCCGACAAGGGTTGTCGAATAGTTATTCTTTTGTAGGTAATTAGGGGAATTTAAATAGACAATTTCATACAGATGACATTATAATTTTCATCGTTTGAGGGTTCACAACATTCTAAAAACTAAAACAAGGGCCGTAACTCTGGAATTAATCTACAGAAATTGTTGAAATTCGACAGGCTTTTTCGATTTACTAATTCAAATAATGCATATAAATTTCATACAGATCGGATGATAACGTTTGTCGCTCGAACGTTCACAAGGTTCAACAAAGTAAAACAAGGGCCATAACTCTAGAAGTAATTGACGGAAATTGCTGACATTCAATAGGCTTCTTTATTTCACTAATTTAAATGATGCATATGAATTTCATACAGATTTGGTGATAACTTTTGTCGTTCAAGCGTTCACAAGTTTCAACAAAGTGAAACAAGGGCTATAACTCTAGATGTAATTCACAGAAATTTGCTGAAACTCAATAGGCTTGGTCGTTTTACTAATTTAAATGATACATATAAATTTCATACAGATCAGATAATAACTTTTGTCTTTAGAGCATTCACAAGGTACAACAAAGTGAAACAAGGGCCATAACCCACGGCGTAATTAACGGAAATTTCTGAAATTCAATAGGCTTCTTCTTTCACTAATTTCAATGATACATATCAATTTCAAACAGATTGGATGATAACTGTTGTTATTAGAGCATTCAAAAGATTCAACAAAGTGAAACAAGGGCCATAACTCTAGATGTAATTAACGGAAATTGATGAAATTCAATAGGCTTCTTTGTTTTCCTAATTTAAATGATGCGTATAAATTTCATACAGATCGGATAATAACTTTTGTCGTTGGAGCATTCACAAGGTACAACAAAGTGAAACAAGGGCCTTAACTCGCAGCGTAATTAACAGAAATTTCTGAAATTCAATAGGCTTCTTCGTTTCACTAATCTAAATGATGCATATCAATTTCAAATAGATTGGATGATAACTGTTGTCATTAGAGCGTTCACAAGATTTAACAAAGTCAAACAAACGGAAATTGCTGAAATTCAATAGGCGTCTTTGTTTTACTAATTTAAATGATGCCTATAAATTTCATACAGATCGATTGATAACTTTTGTCGTTAGAGCGTTCACAAGGTGCAACAAAGTTAAACAAGGGCCATAACTCTGGCAGTAATTATCGGAAATCGCTGAAAATCAATAGGCTTTTTCATCTCACTAATATCAACAACATATCTCAATTTCAAAACAATCAGATAATAAATGTAGTCTGTAGAGTGTTCACAAGAAATTGTGGACGACGGACGGGGGCGACGGCAATATACGCCCACATTGGCAATATACGACCACATTTCCAATATACGACCACATTTCCAATGTGGGCAAATAAAAACAAAAGCAAAACAAGCAGGGTCATTATAATATCTAATATCCAAATACATGGAAAGTTCCTCTACAAACTATATGCACATATATTGCACATGTACCTCACATCCATGTCTAAACCCAATCCGCGTATTGTTTACAAACACAAAATATATCAACATATTTACACAAAAGTTCAAAATTTAATCGGCGATATCAGATTATATTCTTTGAATGACCTACTGCTATTGTTTTATAAATGACAAATTCCAGCCACGTCCTAGCTGTCTCTGTTCCATCCGAAACCATAGCCTATGCCGTCGCTTGGAATATACAGTAATGACGGGTTTCACCGGTGCCACGTTACCCTTGAACTTATGCCACTTCCGGTACCAATGAAACCGTTAAAAAGGTTTCCACATAACATTGCACACATGAAATAAAATGGACGCAGAATCAATCAAATCCAGCAATCAATTCATTTTATACATTTGTTACATGTCAGTGATCCTGACAAAATTACATTACTTCCGGTGATAATGAAAATGTTAAATTGGTTTATGAAATCAGAACTGGCATCATCACATGGTGAAAATTTTATGTAAATCGAATAATAATTGCCATCTTTATAGACCAAAAACCTTGAAAAATGACGTGTAGAAAATCGGCTATTTTTCTGCAACCGTACAAGTTAGAAACCATTTTGTGGTATCTGTATGATCATATGGGTTCATTCTATTTGTTGATTGGAATCAAATATCATAATTTTAAAACCATTACAAATCAAGACTCATTTGAATAAAATATCTGTTTTGAAGGCTAAAAATACAGTTTTTGCCAAAATGACATTACTTCCGGTGATACTAAAAATGTTAAATTAGTTTTATAACACCGTCTATAATATTGGGCATCACATGGTGAAAATTTTATGAAAATCAAATAATAATTGACACTTTCATGGACCAAAAACCTTCAAAAGTGACTTGCAGAAAACCGTCTATTTTGTGATATCTATATGACCGTATGAATTTTATTAATATGTTAATTTAAACCAAAAGTTAAAAATATTAATACATATTAAATAATTCTTGGTTGAAAAAAATATTGATTTTAAAAGTTAAAAATGCAGTTTTTGACAAAATGGTGTCACTTCCGGTGTCAATTTTAAATTGTAATCAAATTGTTATGCAAAATTGCCCATTTCTAGGCACCTGCTTATATTACAAACTAATTTTAACATACATTTTCTTCGTATGGATTATAGCTACAAGTTTATAAAAGTTACGTAGAGATATTTTAAAATCTGAACAGCCTGAATGGGTTGTAAATAGGTCAATTTTACACCCTTTTTCACCTCTTAATCGAATTTGCTCGAAAATGAAATCGAAATTAAAAAATCTGTGCTCACACTTTTTTGCGCCTTTAAAGGGTACACTCTTTTAGTTATATCAGTTTTTAAAAAAATAATATTTGCTTTCGAAAAATGGTACCTAATTGTCAAAATTGTAGTTTTTGGTTAAACTATGCCACTTTCGGTGCCGACAGATAACTCTACTGCTAACAAAAAAAATGACAATTGACACAACGGAACATATGAACTTTGTTTTATACAAATCGAACAATAAATAATTAATCTAGGACTGAAAAACTGAATTAGCCAATGGCGGCCAAGGAAAATTACGGAGACAAAAAAATTTCACATTTTTGCACAAGTCAGATGACTCTTTAATTCTGTGTAAAACACGACTAAAAAATATTCATAAATAAAAAAAAAATTTGTAAAAATTTAAATTTTCTAAATTTAGCGCCTAATATCTGCGAAGATTTGCCGAAAATCAAAAATCAAAAATCAAAAGTAGCATAGCTATGTGCCCTGTCTCCGGCTATGCCAAAATGCAATATTTTAAAAAACGATAGCTTTGGTGATTTCGGACATTTCGCATTGTCGCAAAACGTTCAAAATAGTTTATTCCTCTAAGTCACACCCACTTTCCCAGTAAAACCGAAGAAATCTAAACGATGCGACAAGCAGTTGCTGAGATCTAATCAAAACTGAATTTCAATAATAATAATAACTAGACCTGCAAGCAGCACTGAACCGGCTTTCAGGAATCAGACAGAAAGTGTGTCATACAATAGTGAAATCCCGATTGTTGCAAGAGCACCGATTTTTTTTACTGTCTTTTTTTTTTTAAATATCGAATATTTATTTGACTACTTCCTGTTTACGGATCATTATCGGGATAGATTTAACAAGTGGTATGGGAACTTAATTTCCTGTACCAGAAGTTTCAGAAAGATCCATTGGACAGTTTTACCTCCCTTATACCATTAGAAGCAGATTTACAGATATAACGATTTTTCGACTTCTTTTCAAAGATTGTGGCCCTTTTGGACCATTTATACTATATTGAGGCTTTTAAATTTGGATTCACACCATAGACCTCCGTTAGGACTCTAAGTAACAGAAGTTTAAGAAAGGAAATAAGAGAAGTTTTCGAAATAAAAGCGTCTGAATAGGCTCCAAAAAGGAAAATAATAGATTTTCAGCGTTCCATTAAATATTGCCTAACCCGCGAATTTTTACCATTTAGACCTCATAAGATTGTCCAATGACACTTTAGTTGTTTTGATTCGGTGAAATCTGGCGTAGTAATCACTTTTTTCGCAAGATCTCCATTTTTTTAATTTTTACGTTTTTTTTCCTTAAAATATCCGAAATTTTTTCGACTACTTCCGTTTTTTTGATCATTGTCGGGATAGCTTTAACAAGTTGTTTGGTTACCTTACTTTCTGTACAAGAAGTTTCAGAATAATCCATTCAGCTGTTTTCCAAAGAAAGAAAATTAGAAGATCATTTTCAGTAATGTAATGATTTTTCAACTTTTTTCCAAGATTGAGGCTCTTTTTGGACAACTTATGTTATTTCAATACTTTTATTGTTGGACTCACGCCATAGCCCACCCATAGGACTCTGCGTTAAAAAAGTTTCAGAAAAATCGGAGTTGTCGTTTTCGAGAAAAAGACGTCTAAAAAGGCTCCAAAAACGGAAAATACTAGATTTTCGGCGTACCACAATTTATTTTCTAACCATCGAAATCGTACCATTGAGATGCCATATAATACTTCCGGTATGGAGATTATTGTCGGAATAGTTTTAATAACCAGTTTGGGCAATTAAATAGCGGCAGGGCTCTGTAATGATATATTACATTATCTGATTAGATAAAATGACCCTGAGAAATCCTATGTTCAAAGGTGCCAAAAATGCAAAAATATCAAAAATAAAATTTCAATAACTCAATCGTAATTAGGTCAGCTATCCGAATTTGTAAAAATTTGTTTAAATAATAAAGTAATAGAGCATTTTGCAAAATTTCACGATTTGTTTACTTTTTTCGATTTTCAGTCCCTTTTTTATCGTATTCCAGACATTTAAAAGTCTTATTGGATGGCATAATTCACAAGACTATCGAGTGGACTCTCGATAGAGAAAGTTAAAAAAAAAGTTGCGGTTAAGATTTCGAGATACAGGCGTCCAAAAACGCCCAAATCAGAAAATACTTGATTTTCAGCTTGTCATATTTTGCTGCTTGGTCATAGTATCCGTATAAATTGGGCATCATACGACAGTCCATTCCTCGGGCCACTCAACGAAAGCTTAATTCGAGTTTTTCCCCAAAACACCCATTTTTTGATTTTTTTCCGAAATATCGGACATTATTTCGACTACTTCCGGACCGTTGTTGAAATTGCTTTATCCAGCGGTCTGGCTATATAGCTTTATGTTCCAGGACTTTCAGAAATATCAATTTATCCTTTCCCAAAAATATAAGGGTTGGGAAATGGGCAGATTCGAAAAAAATCGAAAAATAAAGAGCGATAACTCGGAATGAAACTTATATTTCTAGAATCGGATGGTCTTCAGGTATCCAAAAATGTAGGTCAAATTTGAAAATTTTGAAAAATAACAGAAATTGTCTGTTTAACAAAATTTTTCATTTTTCAAACGCTAGAAGTCAGCGACGAAGTTTCGAAATTTTCAACTGCTATCGTCCGACAAAAGACTCGGGGTTTCTGAAAATATCATTTGTATGAAAATAGGTACAGAATTGACGAAGCTACAGCCGTTTTTTAATTTTTTGGCACCGCACGAAATTCGGCCACTTCCGGTCTGCGCAGAAGTTTCAAAAATAGTTTATCAAGTAGCCACCACATGGTTTCCCAATAGAAAATTAGGTCCCATATCGGTATCTGTTACAGGCACTGAGAAATAGGCTCCAGCGAAAAAAAAAATAATAATAAAAATAAATAATAATTTTAGTAATCTCAATAGGCTTTCAGACAAAAGTCTGAAAGCCTAATAAGAATAATAATTTTAACAAAAACAATAGTGTTTCACACAAGCTACGCAGTGTGAAACCCTAATAATAATTTTAACAAAAACAATAGTGTTTCACACAAGCTATGCAGTGTGAAACCCTAATTATATTCTTTGAATGACCACATGCTTATATCACAAATTCTAGCCACCTGTCTCGGTTCCGTCTGAAACCATATCGCTCACAGACGTGTAATTACACCACCATCGCATGGAATATACAACAGTCATAAATGTCTGTCGTTAGATTCTTTGAATGGCCGCTACATATTGTTTAATTAATCCCCTAATCCAGACACATGGTTTTGTAGTGAAGTATATTCGTGTTGTTATTTAATTGCCATTATGATTTTAGATTTTTAGAATACTTCACTGATGTTTTTGTAATAAAGTATACTCGTATTGTTTGTTAATTGGCGTTATGATTTTAATGTTTAGACAACATTTAATTGACTTGATATGAAATCTGAATATAAATTATTAGATGGATAAATAAAAGGTATTTTACAATTACATATTGACAACTTAATCTCTCGCCAAAATACAACTGGATTGATATTATTTCGGCATCATATTTCGGCATTAGGCGATGTAATTTTAGTGAAATTGGTGCCGAGAATTGGCGTGTTCGGAAAATAAGCTAAAGCGTATGTAAAGGACGACGTTGGACACTATTCATGATAAAATATTTATAAAATGGGAATTATATGAACTGGGGAAGAAAAGTGTACAGAGACTATAGAGGTGAGTCGTTTAGTGGCTGTGTAGTGACGTTATTTATTAATGAAATTATTATTGAATAAAGTGATTTATTTTGTTGTTTGTTATTTATAAATGCGACCGCTCTAGATTGACGAGTCTGCCATTTGGCGTAAAGAAAATTATACTTATATCAAACACTCATATTATACTATGAATATTTCTGCGTCCCTAACATTACACAATGTCGTGTGGACGACTTATTCTACCTCCCGAAATTAAATTAAAGTCGCGTGCAGCGTGGATGACTTAACCAAATTTTTCGTGTGGACGACTTGACTAGCCTGACAATTGAAAAAAAAATATTGACTGTCAATATGAGAAAAGGTCAGTGCATTACCATGTTTTTATTAAGTATAGAATGAATAAAAACAAGGGAATGTACGGACAATTGTCAATTCATTGATAATCGACTTTTCCCAACGGAAGTCGTAATACCGAAGAATGGACGATATTCAACAAATATGTAATTCATTCAAGAATTTTAGACACTATACTCAGATTCTAAATCTGAACATAGTTTCTAAAATTGTGAGACAGAAATTAAATATTTCACACAAAAACAAATGCCATAAGTTTTCTAGATGACACTGGGCAAACTAATTACAAGACATGAAAAGTAAACGGCATTGCATTACTACTCACCCGTAAGTTACTAGACGACTCTCGGTAAAGTGGTAATTTGGCGTAAAATCTAAACGCCTTAAATAATTAAACACTCTGTTCATTTCTTGACAACGTCCGGGAAAATAAACGCCTTGTCTAAAAACTAAACCCCTTTCAAATCTAAATGGTAGTGTTCATTTCTAAAAAACATCCCGAGAAACTGGACGGTCGTAAAGCAGAAGATCGTTGTCAAAAGTAAATGGTGTTTCTTAATCTACACGGTAGCACAAACTGGGCGGTTTTTGGTGAATCTTGACGGCATTTAACAAATTCTTGACGGCAATCTATTAGCTGGATACGTGTATTAAATTCTTGACGATAAGCTTAGTTTCTTTCCTTTTTTCGTAAAGTCTGGACGATACCCGGTCCCTAGTGATAGAAGCCACACAATCTCATGATTGGTGTATACATAGTCGTCAACAGATTATACTGGGTGTTGTGTTGATAATTAATGATGAGTGTCTGGTAGTAGAACAATAAAAGTTAATTGATATGTGGGAATCTAATCAACGGCGTGGAGCGGCTCATTGTTAATCATTCACATATTGTCCACGGGTTATAAAAATTTTCTACAACAAAGCCGTTTATCGCTATTACGGTCACGCAAGATGTAAACGAGGTTATTATGATCTTCGAAAAAGGGCAAATGATATGAAGTACGTAAATCCTCAACAATGTACTTTTAGGAGAAAAATGCATTTATAATTTTTTATAGCGGTATTACGGCCTTGTGGGAATTGTAGAAACAAAATCTAGAGATTAGTTAACTTGCTTACCGAAAAATTAAGAAAATTATGTATTCCAGTTCTATTGTGCAGCAATATTGATAATTTGAGGAGTAGCAAAAATGTTGTGTATATACGGTTACTCTTATACACAACGATATTCTAGGGGGCGCTAGTGTCGCTAGCTGTGAAGTTAGTTATCGGTTGGTCATAGTTATACATTATTAGGATTTACGTCACAATTCTGCGGCCCGTAATCCCGTAAGAGATGGTCTAAAACCAATAAATGTGAGATGTATGCCGTGGATAATTATATATGTATTTTCATTTCAAAGGTTTTGTATTACAACTCAAAATTATCCAGGTCAGTTTGTTTTCTATAGAGCACGTGGTAATTACGTGTGAGCTACTAAAATGATTTTTCTACAGCCAATTCAGCTATTTCGTTATTTAAGTAGCCAAAACGGAATATTTAATTAATAAATAATTATCATAAATCTTACTAATATTTCATTTTTAAGTCCAATATATAATTTTTTGTGTACCCCATGCTGACAAAGTGGGATAGGCACGTGAATTCACAATACCCTACACTGAATAAAAAACATGAAATATAAATTTACTTCAAAAGGTTTTCTCAGGTTATCAAAAATGACTGGCAGTGAAAATTTTGAAGTGGAAGCCCTGTTGTGAACCCTCAAACGACAAAAATTATAATCTGATATGTATGGAACTGTCTTGTAAAGGCCCCCAATTGCCTACAAAGGAATAAATATGTGACAACCCTTGTCGACCGCCCGGAAGATTTAGCTGCTGTGGGCGTACATTTCGTTGGCTGGCAACCTATCTTTTCTCGTGTACCTTGTGATCAGAAGATGATAACATACCAATCAACAAGCATACAATGATGGGTGATGACGACAATATACATGTGGACGTATATATATATATATGAACTGGCTATTACAGATAGCAGTACAAGAGGTTAACCCTATATTCACTATGTGTAATAAGATATTAATCACTAACTTGTGTTTAGTCTTCATGTTTGTGATATCAATACCGTCTTCAGCTAATAGTTCTTTATATAATTCACCAACTAAAATAATAATCATCAAGATAGATATACTATACTATTCTTAATATGTAAATTTTTTATATATGAAATTACAGACCTGGTGTGAGGCAGAAGGTAAATATAATGAGGCACAAGCAGAATATCGAAGCGATTATTCAACGATACATCATATATTTGTTCTAAATACATATATAACAGCAACTTTTTCGGAAAGCAATATGGTCAAATGGCCAGGGGAAGTAATCAGAATTAAAATATTACTGGCCCTTACTGGGTTTTTTAGCATTTGAAAGCAGTTATAAATGATAAGTACTTATAATATCTATTAATACAATAGCCACAATTTTTATCTGAATATTAAAGGTATTTTATATATTATTCTTTACCATTATTGGTAGGATATATCATCTCATAACCAGGTAAAGGTAATACAACATCTAATATGCTATAATCTTTCATATTATCTTCATCTATGACAACAGGTTTTATATCCATTTTACTTTCACCTATAATACAATAATATACACAATTTAATATATTACTTTCACCTGTATAATACAATAATATACACAAACTTATATTTTACTTTCTCGACATCAGTGATTGGCTAATGAATTCCACAATTGGGCGATGACTTCGGCTAACCAGACACACTAGGCGAATATAAACAAGGAGAATAAAATTATACACCGTACGTGTCGGCGTTGAAAGAGGTGGGGAAATAGGAGTGACTGGGCGAAACCTGGATCCACACAAGTTTGTAGAATTGTTTGTAGAATTGACCAAGGAAGACGTTGGCGGTTATGAAGCCATGATAGATGCAATTTTGTCTTCCAAAAATCATGTGACTTTCTTGACATCAGTGATTGGCTAATATATTTTACAATCAGGCGATGTCTTTGGCCAACCGGACACATTAGGCGAATAAAAAAATTCAGCCGAAAATATCAAACCTGTTTAATTCGAGCGAATACAAATTCAGCATCACGACCTCTGGACACACTAGATGATTGATTTGGCTGAACGATTCAGTCGAATGATTCACCTAGTGTGTCTCCCGCTTAACCGTTGGCGATATATATCATTCAATAGTAACAGTTTTAACACTTTAATGACTACTGCCTGATTACTAACAATTTTAACTAACTAATAAACATAATGTATATAAGATAGGTTGCCAGGTAACGAAACATACGCCCACAGCAGCTAAGTTGTCCAAGCAGTCAACAAGAGTTGTCACATATTTTTTCTATTGTCCGTAATGAAACATTTATAATACACTAAAATCTGATTAAGAGTAACAACTCATTAAGTAATTATCAGAAAATCATTAGAATTTGTTTGGCTTTTAGCTGTTCAAGTTATCAAAATTCATTGAAAATCAATATACTTGTTTGTCCTAAGACCTTAAACTCTGTTTATCAATCTAAAATCAATCGGATGATAACTTTGGTCTCTAGAGCATCCATAAGATATTTCAAAGTGATCAAGGGCCATAACTCTCTGAAATCATTGAAAATCACAGGGCTTCTTTGTTTCATGACCTTAAGCACTGTGTATAAATCTGAAGTCAATCGGATATTAACTTTAGCCTCTGGAGCGTCCACAAGATTTTTCAAAGTGATCAAGGGCTATAACTGTGGTAGTAATTATCGGAAATCATTGAAAATCAATAGGCTTCTTCGCCTCATGACCTTAAACACTGTGTATAAATTTAAAGTCGATCGAATATTAACTTTAGCCTCTGGAGCGTTCACAAGATTTTTCAAAGTGATCAAGGGCCATAACTCTGGCAGTAATTATCGGAAATTGCCGAAAATCAATAGGAATCTTAGTCTCATGACCTTAAACACTGTGTATAAATTTAAAGTCGATCGAATATTAACTTTAGCCTCTGGAGCGTTCACAAGATTTTTCAAAGTGATCAAGGGCCATAACTGTGGCAGTAATTATCAGAAATCATTGAAAATCAATAGGCTTCTTCGTTTCATGACCTTAAACACTGTGTATAAATTTAAAGTCAATTGGATATTAACTTTAGCCTTTGGAGCGTCCACAAGATTTTTCAAACTGATCAAGGGACATAACTATGGCAATAATTATCTGAAATCACTGAAAATCAATAGGCTTCTTCGTCTCATGACCTTAAACACTGTGTATAAAATTAAAGTCAATCGGATATTAACTTTAGCCCCTAGATAGAGTGGTTCATGCACAACAAAAATCCAATAAACGAGCTTAACTTGGGGCTTATTTTAACAAATATGATAAGACTTACCATTAACAACATAATCATGAACAATTAAACTATTGCTAAGTTGGATATTTGTGTGATTCAACCATTTGACTGGGACTTTCTAATATGTGGAAAAGTTGATCGCCCAACTAGCGTTACAGCGGTAGATTTTTTTTTATCAAAAAGAGTTATGTTTCTTGGTCACATCAAAGTTTCAAACTTTGCTCTGAAAAACGAATTCTTAATTTCCGCAGTCGGGATTCTTCGTTTTCTACGAACGTACAATTAACGATTGAATTTAACATTTGTACGCGTGCGCAACCCTTATTTAGAGTGAGAGAGGTTGTCTGTATTTATCAGTTACCTTCAGCTGATTTTTTTTAACATTTAACTTTCTAATAAGGGGTATTTCGTGGTTTACAAACGCAATATGTAGAGAGTGCTTTCCGTACTCATATTATAGATGATAAAAATCCTTTATGATAGTCCTATTTTGTTTCAAATAATTATCACAAATATAAAGATAGGTTGCCAGGCAACGAAACATACACCCACAAAAGCTAAATCGTCCGGGCTGTCAACAAGAGCTGTCGCACATTTTTTGGTAATAAAACATTTATAATACACTAAAATCTGATTAAGAGCAACAACACATGAAGTAATTATCAGAAAACCATTAGAATTTGTTTGGTTTTTATAAAGTTCTGCCCAGTGATGGGATTTCAAAATTTTTCCTTGTCGGACATTTTACCGAAAATCAAGGGGCATAACGATATATAAGCAGACGGATTCATACCACAATTAAAAATCATGTGTCAACTAAATATTCAAATGTCATACGTAATAACAATAGGTGAACCTTGCTATTTTTCATATTTAATTCCCGTACGATAATTAAATTTATCTCAATAATATTCCTACAAAATAACTCCTGCTTCGGCATCAAATTCACACTGGTATGCATTACGTGTCTTTGTTTATAGGACAGCAAATAAATGCAGAACTTCCGGAATAAGAATCGTTTTCTTCTTTATAAAATGTCAACAAAATATTCAAATCCGCGCGTAATAAAAATAGGAACACCTTGCTATTTTTCATATTTAATTCCCGTGTGGTGTTCAAATTTGTGTCAGTAATATTCCTATAAAATTACGTGTTTTCGTAATACGACAGAACGAAAGCTTGCCGATCCGTACCTACTTTTAAGCTTCCTTCAGCGTCCGTATGGCGTACGTGACTCATAGCATCATCGTAAGCACTGCCTTGTAAGCGATTTTCGTTCGGCAATCAAGATCGCTCGAAAGTCCCACTGTTGATGAGAATTTCTATATGGAGCCTTAAAAGAAGTAAAAGATATCGTAGCCAAAATGACTGTCCATTGATTTGGGTGTTATATACATGTACTGTAATGATATGTGACATCTAAGACTAGTTTATACATGCTATGATTAAAATTCTATTAGGGGAATTTAATAGACAATTTCATACAGATGACATTATAATTTTTGTCGTTTGAGGGTTCACAAGGTTCTAAAAACTAAAACAAGGGCCGTATCTCTGGAAGTAATCTACTGAAATTGTTGAAATTCCACAGGCTTTTTAGTTTTAGTAATTCAAATAATGCATATAAATTTCATACAGATCGGATGATAATTTTTGTCGTTCGAACGTTCCCAAGGAACAACAAAGTGAAACAAGGACCATAACTCACCGCGTAATTATCGGAAATTGCTGAAATTCAATAGGATTCTCCGTTTCACTAATTTAAATGATGCATATCAATTTCAAACAGATCAGATGATAACTGTTGTCATTAGAGCGTTCACAAGATTCAACAAAGTGAAACAAGGGCCATAACTCTAGATGTAATTAACGGAAATTGCTGAAATTCAATAGGCTTCTTTGTTTTACTAATTTGAATGATAATATCCTTAAATGACATTTAGAAGTAGAGGTATAATATTCATTAAGTTGTGTTATTATGAATTTGAATGATGCATATAAATTTCATACAGATCGGATGATAACTTTTGTCGTTCGAACGTTCAAAAGGTGCAACAAAGTGAAACAGGGGCTAAACTCCAAAAGAAATTAACGGAAGTTATTGAAATTAAATAGGCTTCTTTATCTCACTAATGCAAACAACATATATCAATTTCAAAACAATCAGATGATAAATGTAGTCTGTAGAGTGTTCACAAGAAATTGTGGACGACGGACGGACGGACGGGGTCGACGGCAATATACAACCACATTTCCATGTGGGCGTATAAAAAAGGGCGCGACTACATGAGTCATTGGATACAATCAACTAACTTAGAAATTAAATCGCTGAGTTTTAGCCAAAATTTTAATCTAGTTCGTAACTACTTATTTTTAAAAGTCCAATGAGTAAAGAAGAATTTTTTACATGGCTTCATTGATAAATAAGTGAATGAATATTGTCACATCAATGTCTATTTGGGTGACTGTTTGCTGCCTACAGTGCACGAGCGAGCCCGTGAGAGCACTTTTCTCATAAACGCTGTTTTGATCCGCGTGACAACATGCTGATAAAACAGGTCAGTTTATGTAGTACAAATAATTGAGGCTGTGGGCCACTCTACTCTAGAGCGTCCACAAGATTTTTCGAAGTGATCAAGGGCCATAACTCTGGCAGTAATTATCAGAAACTGTGTATAAATTTAAAGTCGATCGAATATTAACTTTAGTCTCTAGACGGAAGGGGGCGATGACAATATACGACCACATTTCAATGTGGGCGTATAAAAATGATGACTTAGATCTGTTTGTGTCATATATTTTCGTATGTAAAAGTTATTTGTTCATCAGTGAACTTTACAGATGAACTTAGTCAATGTACTGATGTAATAAAACTATATACCAAGATTCATCAAGCTCCCACTAAATCAGAATCAAAGTTATCATGTCCCAAAGCATGAGCCAGTCAAGGCATTCAGCTAATAAACACTTACACAAGTTTGAACATTCTACCTCAATTAGAAAGAGAGTAATTGTTTCCCAAAAAGTGTGACAGATGGAAAGACAAACACATTTTCTTGGAAAGGCAGGGGACAAATAGTGTAAAAGATATATAAAGCAATAATATACTGTTACCTTTAGAATTATCATCTGTATTTAAAACAAGATCTCCTTCTACTAACTTGAAACCATATAACTGTATTCTTCTAGATACCATACTATTCCATATATAACTCTGATAACTATGTACATATAATAAACGTAAATTTCTTGGTATCTACAAAACATGATTTATTTGTTAATAATGATTTCATATAGATGTATACTAAACACTGGAAATAAACAAACTAACAGTGAGGCTGATGTCCCCCGCCAAACTCCCAAAATAAATAGATGACATATATTCATCAATCGCACATTTATTTTTTTCAAAAGTATCAAGCAATCAAACAGATTATCACCTATACACTAAGTTTCATCACTCTCTAGTACCAAAGCATCGACCAATGAAATTGCTTAGCTCTGCTTAGCTTAGCTCAAAACGTTAATCATTGAACTCAGTCAAGACATTCACCTAATGAACATATACATCAAGTTTAAACATTCTACCTCAATTAAAAGCAGAGTTTTTATGTTCCAAAGTCTTGGACAATCAAATTGCTTATCGATCCTTAGCCTAAGCAGAAAATTCTCATCATGAAACTTAGTCAAAGTTTCATCACTCTCACTTAATTAAAACCAAAGTTATCATGCCCCAAAGCATCAACCAATCAGATTGCTTATCTCTGCTTACCGTAAGCAGACAATGTTTATTATCGAACTCATCAAGGCATTCATTTAATGAATGCCTACACCAAGTTAAATGAATGCCTACACCAAGTTTGAACATTCTACCTCAATTAGAAGGAGAATTATTGTGTTTCAAAGTCTTGACCAATCAAATTGCATATCGCTCTGCATACCCTAAGTAGAAAATGCTTATTAGGAACTTAGTCAAAGTATTGATGTGATAAAACTATACACCAAGTGTCCTCACTCTCACTTAATTAGAACTAAAGTTATCTTGTCCCAAAGCATCAACCAATCAAATTGCTTATCTTCGAACTCAATCAAGGCATTTACCTAATAAACACCTACACCAAGTTTAACCATTCTAGCTTAATTAGAAGGAGAGATATTGTATTCCAAAGTCTCTGACAATGAAATTGCTTATCGCTCTGCTTACCCTGAGCAGAAAAGGCTCATTATCAAACATAGTCAAGGTATTGATGTAATGAAAGTTATGAAACTATACACCAAGTTTCATCACTCTCACTTAATTAGAACTAAAGTTATCGTGTCCCAAAGCATCAACCAATCAAATTGCTTATCTCTGCTTACCCTAATAGTCTGGAGGCTCAGCGCGGGGGGTGACCATCAAATGGGCACAAAACCAGACCCAACTTTTCTAGAGTAATTTTACGTAGAATACGATGCCGAGTGGTAATCAGTCCGCCGTTGGGGCGTTTTCGAGATATTCGGGGTCAAAGGTCAAATGAGTTCATTTGCACTAAAAGTGAATGAGCGGTCATTCTTGTATCATGAAAATAAGCTGAAAATGATCGAAAGTAATCACACTTTCAATAAAAATGTAAACTTGCTTAATTCACCTTTAGTCTTAGTGACCCTGGAGGTCAAAAGGTGAAATTTACCGTTTTTGCACTAGGAAGATTTAAAGCAATAAAATGTCAACGTAAAATATAAAAATTAAAGCGAAACCTGTTCTAATTAATAATAGGAACATTTAAAATTTATCTTTAGGTGGTCTTAGCACCAAACTTTTACTTTGGAACATCGAAAATGATCTTGCATAACAGAACCAAAACGCTTCGGAGCCTGTTTCAAAAATACGTAAAATTTGTTAAATCAAAATCTCTCTGAATTAGTTTAACAACGAATGCTATACATAATGATACTAGTTGTCTGAAAAAAACAATTAAATAGTTCCATGGCTGGACTCCAGCCTGTAGGCCGCGTCACAAAGCCTGCCAAAATTTTCCTCGCTAACATTTACCAATACGACATATATATCCTGTGAACTACTATGTATAATGCATTTGTTGGTTTTATCTGCGTTCATGTTCCGGCGAAATTCATAAAAACTCATAAAAAGTTTGCAAACTTTTAATCTCGTCGCCAGATGCGCGTTTTCCCATCACAGATTAACGTTGGTTTTCCTAGACTGGGATTCTCGGAAATCCACGCGGCCTGCAGGCTGGAGTCCAACACTGAAACTATTCAATTGTTTTTCAGATAACTAGTATCATTATCTATAACAATCGTTGTGAAAATAAATCGGAGAGATTTCGATTTGACAGTTTTTACATATTTTTGAAACAGGTTTCAAAGTGTGTTGGTTCTGTTATGCAAGTTCATTTTCGTTGGGGCGTTTTCGAGATTTTCGGGGTCAAAGGTCAAATGAGTTCATTTGCACTGAAAGTGAATGCGCAGTCATTCTTCTATTAGGAAAAGAAGCTGAAAGTGATCAAAAGTAATCACACTTTCAATAAATATGTAAACTTGCTTAATTCACCTTTAGTCTTAGTGACCCTGGAGGTCAAAAGGTGAAATTTACCGTTTTTGCACTAGGAAGATTTAAAGCAATAAAATGTCAACGTAAAATATAAAAATTAAAGCGAAACCTGTTCTAATTAATAATAGGAACATTTCAAATTTATCTTTAGGTGGTCTTAGCACCAAACTTTTACTTTGGAACGACGAAAATGATCTTGCATAACAGAACCAACACACTTTGAAACCTGTTTCAAAAATATGTAAAAACTGTCAAATCGAAATCTCTCCGATTTATTTTCACAACGATGTAAAAACTGTCAAATTGTAAAGGTTTTAAAAAGTTATGTAAATATCTTTTCTTTGAGAATGGGAGGAATGTTACACAATTGAGGAAATATTGCTTAACACCCTCCATACATGAAATCAATTAGCAATCTTATCAGATGGTCAAACATTGGCACTAGCTTGATACGACTAACAGCCATGCGGAAGTCGTTAGTGAAGTCATCAATCATCACAGCTGACCTGAGTTACGCAAGGCCTTTGTCTGGTAAAGCAATCTGTACCAAAGACTTGATCGGGCAATAGCCAGATGTGTAATCTTGACATGCTTCGTCTAGAAAGGGTTTATCAGAGAAATGAAAAGTTGACAGGGGGAGCGGGGGCCATGGGCGCCTTGAGACGAAGTTAGACGAGGGCGTCTAGAAGTTAACCTGGGACCAGGCAGGTCTCAAGTTAAGACCGGACAGCGGCTATGTAAGTTAGTCAGGAGTTGGCACACTGTAAGTTTTGTACATGGTATGTTGAAAGAAGAATAAAAGTATCATATGAAGTTAAACTAGTTTTGTAATCAAAAACCTGATTCAAAGAAATGAAATGAAATGAAATGGGGTTTAACGTCCTACTGTTTTGCTTCGAACTGGGCTAATGAAGACGGGAATTCAAAGAACCAATACTGTCACATTAATTAGAACTAAAGTTATCGTGTCCCAAAGCATTAACCAATCAAATTGCTTATCTCTGCTTACCCTATGCAGAAAATGCTTATCTTCGAACTCCATCAAAGCATTGACCTAATAAACACTTACACCAAGTTTGAACATTTTAGCTCAATTAGAAAGAGAGTTATTGGGTCCCAAAAAGTGTGACGGACAGACAGACAAATGGACGAACCCATTTCAATAGTCCCCTGCTTTCTTCGAAAGGCGGGGGACAATAATTAAAAGATTACACAAAACATGATTAATTGAGTTTTATTTACTTCAACAATACTAACATATGAGAATGATGTTTTCAGTATGGGTAAACGCATCATAGATCAATTCTGTTATTCATTTTCTTGCTAAAATCATATTTAAGCTGGATTTTGTCTCTCATCACTTCCAGTCAAATCATTCACTGTAACAATGGTATCGTTTAAAACGGGGGGATTTAGCACTAGAAGGTATGCATATAGTTTACTTTCAAAACATCGTTTGATAATTGATAAAAATCGTTTGAGAATTACTATGGCTTAGTAGTAACCAGTTTAGTTTATAAATGGACGACCCGTCGTTCACTTATTAACCGCATTTACTTATTAGACAAGCTGTTATAAATCAACACACAGTTAATTTATCTACGGTGTTTAACTATTAGATGAAACTTTTAATTTCCTGCGAGGTGTTTATCCTATCTGTTTAGGTTCATTTTGATTACGATTATTTACATATAAGGTACAAATAAAAAAGGTGAATATAAAAAAATGCACACCCACAGATGCTCACCTTACCGTGGTCGTAGTATTGTTATCCATTATCCATTACAAATATACTCAGCCAAATTAAAAACTTGACACTGATGAATTTCAACAAATTTTTTTTTCTGGTAAGTCAAATACCTGGTATTTCTGGTAAGTCAAAGTGTTTCTAACGATAGTAAATAGTAAGAAGCCTTTAATTTCATAAAATTGTAAAGTCACATGGATCACGTGACTTTTGAGCATATAAAGATGAAAAACCTGAAAAACACGTGCAAACACAAACTCGTGAGGTCAATCGATGCAAGTTTGCTTAAACTGAACACGCACAAGTAACTTGAACTGGAAAAACAAATTAAAATTGTTATTTTCATCTTTGTTAGAAAATGGATCACGTGACTTTTGAGCATATAAAGATGAAAAACACGTGCAAACACAAACTCGTGAGGTCAATCGATGCAAGTTTGCTTAAACTGAACACGCACATGTAACTTGAACTGGAAAAACAAATTAAAATTGTTATTTTCATCTTTGTTAGAAAATGCCGCGCCTTTCAAATGTAGAACGTCTACGTGCTATAGGTAGGCTCTATGCTGGTCAGTCTGTGGTCACTGTTGCAAGAGTCTTTACCAGACAATAATTAATCTTAGAATGAGAGTGCTTCAAACTGGAACTATTGCCGACCGCCCAAGGGCGGGAGCGCCACGTGTGACGTCACTCCAGGAAGATCAAGCAATACGATTACATCATCTTAGAAACAGAAATCGCTTGCAGGTTGCTGGTCTTCGAGCTCGAAGGCCCTATAATGGACCAATATTGACACCTCTTCATTGCCGTAATCGACTTGTGTGGGCCACAAGATACATAAGATTTACTCAAAGACAGTGGAATTCGGTTGTCTTTAGTGACGAATCTCGATTCACTTTGACATTTGCCGATGGCAGGGCCCTGAGTGTACCGCAGACGAGGTGAACGTTATGCTCAAGTATGCGTTTGGTAGCGGCAGCGTCATGGTTTGGGGCTCTTTTTGTGCACATGGACGTTCTCCTCTTGTTGTTGTTCAAGGGAACTTAAATGCTGTCCAGTACAGGGATCAGATTTTGCAACCTGTTTATGCAGAGACATGGGCCTGGACTTACGTTTCAACAAGAAAATGCTCGACCCCATACAGCAATTGCTACCCAGAATTTTTTAAGAAATGCCGGTGTCCAAGTCCTGGATTGGCCGTCGCTTAGCCCCGACCTTAATCCTATTGAACACATCTGGGACAAACTGGGTCGACGTGTTTGTCAGCAAGTGAATCCACCACTGACGTTGCGGGACCTTCAACATGCTCTTGCTGAGCATTGGCGACGTCTTCCTCGGGTAGTGTTTACTAATGTTCTGAGATCCATGAGAAGACGTTGTGTGGCAGTATGAGACGCTAGAGGAGGCCACAACCGTTGCTAAACACTTTATTCCGATACTTCTCCGAGTCTGTGAATTTCATTTTGGGGGGTACTGTGACATCACGAACATTATCAATGTCAAGGACTTTCGGCGAGACGTATTCTTGCTTTCTGTTGATGTCAAGGTTGTCTGTGCACAACATAACACTAAAATAGTTGCCTTAAACCAAATATTAAAAATCTAGTCCCAAAAATCCAGCGTGTCAAGTTTTTAATTTGGCTGAGTATAGTAATTCCAACATTGACAAATACATTGATATATCACGTCCCGGGTAATTATACAATCGGGAATCGGTAAATCACATCCCAGGTAATATATCTTCTTTAAATCAGAAATTAATTAACGTAGCCTTCCATCTGTACATGTCACCAGAAATCAACCTCACAATGAACATGTGGCAGGGCGATAATCTTGTCAGACTTTTGCGCTGGCTCCAAAAAGTCGTTATCTGTCAATCTCTATAGAAAAGCTGTCACCCATTTTCAGACAGGACTCTCGGAATGGGTTCAAATAGTATCAACAGGAAATATGTTTCAATGATTACTGCCTTGATATTATGTAACCACTTGATTCATTGAATGCTGTTGTTTTATTACTTCCCACCTGCATTATTTGTGATTGTTTTTAGTGTTCATACATCCATACAATTTGCTTTTTGTTATTAAATTATCACAGCTAAATATTAGTTCTGTTTTATTTATAAATCCATTTCAAATGATATTGCATTAAATCAAAGGTACCTTTATCACGATAAAAAACTCAGTGTAGCAGTCGCTATCGTGGTGCACGATAGTCGTGTGATACAATAGGACTCGGTGTAATTTAATATGTAATATTAACAGTATGGACCATCATGGTAACTTTAAAACTGCCTTGATTCTTATCATCTGCCCAGTTCTCTATCAAGCGTAAACATGACGATGCTGACACACCCATATGAGCAGTATCTACTTCAAATTTTGTGCCGTCAGAAAATTCAAATTTTGTGCCATCAGAAAATAAATTTTATCTGAAACCACTTTCCTTTGTATGAATTAAGAATTGCCACGTGGTCCCACCTGGCAACCCATTTGCCATTACAAAATACTTTAAGTATTAATATATTCCGCTCAGATACGCAAAATAAAACGATACGAATCAATGACTATCATTACCATTTAAGGACAATATTGGTGCCAGTCATTATCACATATGTGATAGAGCTGGTTAAACACATTCGTCACTTCCGACTCAGGAAACCTGTATTACTCAGCTATCGTAGCAATGATCTCTGTGTTAAAATTATATTTGGAATGTGTTTAACCAGCTCTATCACATATGTGATAATGACTGGCACCAATATTGTCCTTTAACTTATTTTTGGTAGTCTCATTTTAAGAATCCACATAGAATTTCTTATCTGAAATGACACTTTCGTGCGATCTCTCTGTGGCACGGAAATCATAGATTACCATATCATATAAAGCACTGCTTACACCTCACGTAAGATCAGTTATACTAACAGACATGACACTACATGAGTAACTTTGTTGATCACCTTGTATCAGCTGTTCAAATTACTTAATCCGTTAAAATCACACAATCCATTCAGTATGCCATTTATACTTTGATGTTTTAAATTTATTTAATTTCTGTCATTGATATTTTCTAATATTGACTATAAACTGATAACACAAGCTTGGTCTTTTGACAAATACAGTTTTCCAATTTCCAAACCAGATCAATACGTTAAATCGTTTCTTAAAGGACAATATTGGTGTCAGTCATTATTATGGTGAGAGTGTATCTCACAATTCAAAAATAGAATTGGCTGTCACTAGATAAGGGAAAACGAGAAAAATCAAAAAATCCTGTGCATTCCCCTGTTTTTATTCATTCTGTTCTTAATAAAAACATGGTAATGCACAGATTTTTCCTAATTTGATTGTTATCTTTTATCTAATGACAGCCAATTCTGTTTTTGAATTGTCAGATATCCTCTCACCGTCTCATATAATAACTTTTCATTTTCAACTGAATTATCAGTGAAATGAAATTCGATCGCATGTCTGTTATCGCTCATTAATTCACTCAGTTATATAGAAGGACAACTTGTGTTTGTCATGTTTGGCGTCACTTCCCGTTTCTTCACATGCTTGTTACACATCTCCCGTAGCAATGATCTCTGTGTTAAAATTATATTTGGTATGTATTTAACCAGTTCTATCACATATTTTATAATGACTGACACAAATATTGTCCTTTAAATATAGCCATGTCGTCCCACTGGAAATTAAAAGGTTCATCTAATAGTTAAACACCACAGATAAATTAACCGTGTGTTGATTTATACACGTATCTTAGGAAATTCAACCGCTTGTGTAATAAGTAAACCCGGTAGATAAATAAACGGGTCATCCATTTATAAACGCCTCTCGGAGAAACTAAACCGGTTACCATTAAACCATAGTCATTTCGGGACTAACACATGGTTTAATTTTATTTCAATAATTCACTTGCGCGTAGGGGTCTTTAGCAGTGGGAGGAAACCGGAGGACCCGGAGAAAATCCACGAGGTTGGACAGGCGACCCTACTCCTTGCCACATACAACCGGGGATTCGAAACCACGCCAGTTGACTCAATGACAGACTTTATGGTACAGCGCGCACATGCTAACCATTCAGCCACCCCCCCCCCCATTAAACCATAGTACTAACTAAACTATATGCATACTTTCTAGTGCTAAAACCCCCGTTTAAAACGATACCATTGTTACAGTGATTTTTGAGTTTTCATTGAGTGTCAGTATATTTGCAAACATGTATGGAAATCAAAACAAATGGAATATATATGCCATACTTACTGCTTGTAAAGCATTATAGTACATATTACTGCCTTGTTTAGATAATACATATAACACTGATTTCTCTATATTATGATAAGCTGGCAATTTATCTAACATTTTCTTAGCATCTTTTGTTTCACTCCAAATTTTACGACATCCAATCATACTCTTATCATCTAGAAATGAAATGAAATGAAATGAAATGGAGTTTAACGTCCTACTTTTCTGCTCCTAACCTGGGCTAATGAAGACGGGCATACGCCATACAGTGTGCTATGAGGGAAATTTTGCCCGGACAGCGGCACTACGGCCTACTCTTATATCGAATTCCAACTGCCAAGGGATCTTTTACGTGCACGCCAATGTGTACATGGGACCTCGGTTTTTCGTCCCATCCGAACGACTAGACAGCTTTCCTTGTCAGCCCCTCCGTCCTGCATCACTGACAAGGGAGAACCACGCCGGAAAATCTGGATTAACTTTCTCGGCCAATGCAGGGATCGAACACCCGACCTCCAGGCTAGCGAGCTAGCGTCTTACCCACTTAGCCACGTGATCCCCCTTATCATCTAGAGACAAACAATATATAGGTAAACAAGCCAACAGTGAGGTTGGAGTTCTAAACAAAGGGGTATTCGTAATACTGTCATGGCTGATGCCAGCCTTTGACAAAAGGGGTTGGATGTCAATACCGAATGATGCAATCACGTTAGTTTTCAGTAAATACAGATGTTAATGATATGGTCTAAATATGGTGTTATGTGAAATATGATAAGGCAGAGAGGCAATTTTTGTAGCATACTGCAGTGCCAGTTTATCATGTCTGTCATGCAATGAGGGCTTGTGCGCCTCGACGTATAAACTGCACTGGAGATGTACAGAATGCTCCTAGACTGATTCTAAGTCCTTGGTTGTGTATGGTGTCAAGCTCTTTGAGATAAAGACTTGCTGGCTGACCCATACACAATACACCCATAATCAAGTTCAGATCTTATTAATGCTCGATATAACCTGAGCAAGACCTTACGGTCTGCTCCCCATTCAGTGTTTGATACAGTGTTCAGTGTTCTCAATATGTTCAGGGCTTTCAGACATTTCTTCTTGAGTGTTTTTATATGAGGGATAAAAGATGATTTCTTATCGAATATCAAATCCAAGAATTTCGTTTCATCTACAACTGGAATGGGGCTTCCATCCAGTGTAAGCTCTGGATCACGATGTAAACCTCTTCGATGACAGAAGTGCATCCATTGTCAGTTGCCAATGTTTGCATTGTTTGCATGCTTGTCGATCCGTAACACATCTGAAAGTCATTAACATAAAGAGAGTCATCGACCCCACGATTAAGGTACGTTGGTATCCTATTAATTTTTATTGTAAAGAGTGTGGGAGACAAAATACTTCCCTGAGGAACTCCCATTTCCTGGGGAAATGGGTCAGAAAAAATTGATGCCAAGCGTATCTTAAACGACCTATCTTCTAAGAAGATTTTAATGAAGATAGGTAAGCGACCCTGCAGACCGAGGTAATGCAGGTCGCGCATGATACCATATTTCCATGTGGTATCATAAGCTTTCTCCAGATCGAAAAATATAGCAACTAAATGTTCATAATAACTAAATGTTGTTTCTGGATGAAAGCATCCCTGACAAATGTTTCAAATCTAACGAGATGATCAAGAGTGCTTCTTTGGGACCAAAATCCACATTGGATATTTGTAATGAGGTTGTTGGTCTCAAGGTACCAAACAAGCCTTCGATTGATCAATCTCTCCATGGTTTTGCAAATGCAGCTAGTTAAAGCGATCGAGCGATAATTGGTAGAAATCGTAGGATCTTTACCCAGTTTAGGGATGGGAATTATGGTGGCTTCATGGAGGGAAATTCCCATCAACCCAAATGCAGTTGTAAACATTTAATAATATCAAGAGTGTAGAAAGATAGGTTGCCAGGCAACGAAACATACGCCCACAGCAGCTAAATCGTCCGGGCAGTCAAAATGAGTTGTCGCATACTTTTTATTTTTGTTGGTAATGAAACATTTATAATACACTAAAATCTGATTAAGAGTAACAATTCATTAAGTAATTATCAGAAAATCATTAGAATTTGTTTGGCCCATGGTAAATTTAGTATACAAAACATTTAATACATTGGATTTAGCTGTTAAAGTTACCAAAAATCATTGACCAGCGGCTGCCAGACAGGATACGCCCACATTTTGCAAGCGATGGATAGAGAACAAGCTAAAAACAAAAAAGAGTTTTTTAAATCCAGAAAGTTATGGTCTGAAATGTGCAAATATCAAAAGGGACTGAGATTTTTGGAATATAAAGATATGTTTTAAGTTTTATCAAAATCGGATAAAAATTGTGACCTTTGTATTACATACTTATACACAATTTGCGTACAAAGAATGGCCATTTTGTCGGACAGTTTCATTTCGATTTTCCCGAAATTCCAGTTCAACCTTCATTATGGTGGAAAGGTGATATATCTAAACGGCTTATAAAATCGGAAAAAAAAAAATTGTGACCTCTAATAGTAAGTGCTGGAGGACCGCACTACACGTAAAACAAAAATCTACAAGATAAACCTGCGGACAAGACAGAAAATAGACATTGCACCTAATAAACAAATATCAAATCTAAAAATGCGGTTTTTCGACCAATCAGGGGCCATAATCCAGGAAGGTACGTTTGGATATGTGTGATTATCAAAAGGAACCAAGATCTTCATGATAAAAACATACATTTAAACTGTGGTCTCTAGAGGGAACACAACCTTGATATACCATATTTTACACTATTTGTTCTCTCCGGCAGAAAAAATTGTGACCTCTAGAGGAACCACAAGCTAAAAACGCGATTTTTCGTACAATCAGGGTCCATAATCCAGGAAGTTACGATCCGATATGCGCGAATATCGAAAGGAACCAAGATCTTTGGATTTCAAGTTTCATCAAAATTGGTTTAAAATTTTGACTTCTGGAGTGTCCACAAGCTAAAAACGTTTTTTTAAATCAGATAATAATTGTGACCCCCAGAGGGACCACAAGCAAAACCAGCAGCTGCCAGACAGGAAAGGCTCACATTTTGCAAGAGATGGATAGAGAACAAACTAAAAACAAACATGATTTTTTGTATAATCAGGGGCAATAATCCTGAAAGTTATGGCTTGAAATGTGCAAATATCAAAAGGGACTCGGATCTTTGGGATATAAAGAGAGGTTTTAAGTTTCATCAAAATCGGATAAAAATTGTGACCTCTAGAGGGTCCACAACCATCGTATTACACACTTCTACACAATTTGCTTACAAAGAGCGGCCATTTTGTCGGGCAGTTTCATTTCGATTTTCCCGAAATACGAATCAACCTTCATTATGGTGGAATGGTGATGTATTTAAAACGGTTTTTAAAATCGGAAAAAAATTGTCACCTCTACAGTGTTCACAAGCTAAAAACGTGATTTTTCGTACAATCAGGGGCCATAATCCAAGAAGTTACACTCCGATACATGCCAATATTGAAAGGAACCGAGATATTAGGGAGATAAACCTATATTTCAAGTCACGTTGAAATCAGATAAAAATTGTGACCTGTAGAGTGTTCAGAAACAATAGTGGCAGACGGACAGGGGTAACGACATACCTCCACATGAAAATGTGATTTTTCGTACAATCGGGGGCCATAATTCAGGAAGTTACGATCTGATATGCGCAAATATCGAAAGGAACCAAGATCTTTGGGTTATAAACATGCATTTCAAGTTTCATCAAAATTGGATTAAAATTGTGACCTCTACAGGGTCTACAACCTTGATATACCATATTTTTACACTATTCGCTTACAAGCGGCGGCCTTTGTGTCCGTCAGTTTTGGTCCGATTTACACGAAATTCGAACTCAACTTTCATTACAGTGTAACGGTGATATACTAAAAGTTTTTTTTAAATCGGATGAAAATTGTGACCTCTGGTGGGACCAACAAGCCTAAAACATGATTTTTCTTAAAATCAGGGGCCATAATTTAGTGAGTTACGATCCAATATGCGCGAATATCAAAAAGAATCAAGATCCTTGAGTTATAAACACGCATTTCAAGTTTCATCAAAATCGGATCAAAATTGTGACCTCTAGAGTTTCCACAAGCTAAAAAGATTGGTTGCCAGGCAACGAAACATACGCCCACAGCAGCTATATCGTCCCGGCAGTCAACAAGAGTTGTCGCATATTTTTACTTTTTTCGGTAATGAAACATTTATAATACATTAAAATCTGATTAAGAGTAACAACTCATTAAGTAATTATCAGAAAACCATTAGAATCTTTTTGGTTTTTATAAAGTTCTGCCCCATGCTAACGTTTAGTATACAAAACTTTTAACATCATGGATTTAGCTGTTCAAGTCATAAAGATTCATTGAAAATCAATATACTTGTTCGTCTCAAGACCTTAAACTCTGTGTATCAATCTGAAGTCAATCGGATGATAACTTTAGCCTCCAGAGCATCGCAAGATTTTTCAAAGTGATCAAGGGCCATAACTTTAGCAGTAATTATCGGAAATCGCTGAAAATCAATAGGCTTCTTCACCTCATGACCTTAAACACTGTGTATAAATTTAACGTCAATCGGATATTAACTTTGGCTTCTAGAGCGTCAACAAGATTTTTTGAAGTGATCAAGGACCACAACTCTGGCAGTAATTATCACAAATCGCTGAAAATCAATAGGCTTCTTCGTCACATGACCTTAAACACTGTGTATAAATCTGAAGTCAATCAGAAATTAACTTTGGCCTCTAGAGTGTATGGACATATTTACAAATTTAATATATTCCATTTTGTTGTTAGCAAGGATGATTTAGACATGAGAGGAACAGAGTATAATGAGATTTAGAGTCCACTGGACACAAACTAGGTCATTTTGGGACTAATATATAGTGATGCATATCTATGGACATCATTACAAAGTTAATATATTCCATTCAGTCGTTAGCAAGGGTGATTTTGACTTAAGAGAAATGGGGTTTAAGGTCCACTCAGGGAGGTTTAACAGGACTTCTATGATGTTGTTTGGGGTCATGGACTTAAACAACAACATCCATTAGATTGTCCTGTATCCCGAACCTGTTATAGGTTCCGACAGGATCCTCGGCATCCTTCCTACTACGGAAGGGATTCAAATTTGAATTCTGAGGAACGCCTTTACCATTACGTTCCTTTTTTGGGGTTTTGGGTGGATTTCCACAAATTGGTTGAGTGGGGGGCACAATCTCCTCAATCTCAGACTCCCCAGACTTATTAACAGTCCGAGTGCTGAGATTTATATTGACAGATTTTGGTGGATTTGGAAGTTTTTGTTGTGTCTCGGCTGGAAATTCAGCAGGTGTTTGACAAGCAATGGAAGTGGTTTTCGGCTTGACTGCACTTGCAAAGGACATTGCAAATGTTGGGGTTGTAGCCTCTACCAGCTTCCTTGCTTCAGGATATGGTATGTTTATTTCTGTTTTCACCTGCTGAACTTGTTTTTCTTTCTTCCATATTGGGCACTCTCAAGAATAAGCAAAATAAGGCCCTTTGCAGTTAATGCAGTGGTGGTCAGATTGACAAGATGTACTTTCGTGACCATCTTGTCCAAATCGAGTACACATCGCTTTCCCCTTACACACATTTTTACTGTGTCCAAAGCGTTGAGAATGAAAGCAACGCAATGGATTTGGGATGTAAGGGGTAACTGGAATGGCAAGAAAACCAGCAATGATCATCCTACGAAGATCTGGTTTAACATAGGTCAGGATATAGGTGATGGTTTGGATAATATTACCGTTACGTATGATGGAAATACGTTTGACGTATGTAACACCTTATGAGGCAAGATTTTCAAGCATCTCTTCCTCACAGCTGCCTTCTAAATCCAGAGACCGAATACCACCACTTGAAAAATTAAGAGAGTTATGCAGTTCAACTTTGATCGGAATGATGGCTAAAGTTGTTGATTTCAATAATGAAGTAGCATTTTTTTTTACGCTTTTGGGCTCACCAGCTAAGCCAGCAAGACCTTTTGCAATCAAAAATGGAGACGTTTTGCTAAGATTTATTTCATTGGTACCTAGGCCAGGTTCAGGTAGTTTTGATTGGTATATTACTTGGTTCCAAATCCTTGGTGACATACGTTTTGTAGCACGTGTCTTCTTTGTTTGGGAAGCCATTAGTGTATTTTTAAAGATTCATCCCTGTTTGCTCTCCAACCACCAATGGGTTGCAATATCGATGCAAGATACTGCGCGGATATCCAGCGCATGTGCCCTACGAGGACAGACAGGGATATACCTAGACAAAGTAAAGGTTTGAAATTTTACTCTACCTAGCAGGGCCGTATCTAGTGGGGGTGCAAGGGGTACATTGCACCCCCAGAAAAATAAGCGCCCCGAGAAATGGCGCCTCCTCAAACCAGCGGCTGCCAGGCAGGATACGCCCACATTTTTGAGAGATGGATAGAGAACAAGCTAAAAAGAAAATGATTTTTCCTACAATCAAGGGCCATAATTCATGAAGTTACAATTTGATATGCGCAAATATCGAAAGGAACCAAGATCAACATGCATTTCAAGTTTCATCAAAATCGGATTAAAATTGTAACCTCTACAGGGTCCACAACCTTGATATACCATATTTTTAAACTTTTCGCGTACAAGCGGCGGCCACTTTGTCCAGCAGTTTTGGTTTGATTTTCAGGAAATTTGAACTCAACCTTTATTATGGTGTTACAGTGATATATTCAAGCGATTTTTAAAATCAGATAATAAGTGTGACCTTCAGAGGGACCACAAGCTAAAAGAGGCGATTTTTCGTATAATCAGGGCCATAATTCATGAAGTCACGATCCGATATGCGACAATATCGAAAGGAACCAAGATCTTTAGGTTATAAACATGCATTTCAAGTTTCATCAAAATCGAATTAAAATTGCGACCTCTACAGGGTCCACAACCTTGACATATACCATATTTTTACACTAGTCGTGTACAAGCGGCGGCCATTTTGTCCGGCAATTTTGGTCCGATTTTCACGAAATTCGAACTCAACCTTCATTATGGTGATATAATCAAACGTTTTTTTAAATCGGATAATAATTGTGACCTTCAGAGGGACCACAAGCTAAAAAAGGCGATTTTGCGTACAATCTGGGGCCATAATTCAGGAAGTTACGATCCAATATGCGACAATATCGAAAGGAACCAAGATCTTTAGGTTATAAACATGCTTTTCAGGTTTCATCAAAAACAAATTAAAATTGTGACCCATACAGGGTCCACAACCTTGATTTACCCTATTTTTACACTATTCGCGTACAAACGGCGGCCATTTTGTCCGGCAATTTTGGTCCAATTTCCCCCAAATTCGAACTGAACCTTCCTTAGGGTGTAACGGTGATATAATAAAACGTTTTTTTAAATCGGATAAAAATTATGACCTATATAGGGTCCACAAGCTAAAAACGCGATTTTTTGTACAATCAGGGGCCATAATTCAGGAAGTTACGGTCCGATATGCACGAATATCGAAAGGAACTGAGATCTTTGGGTTATAAACTTACATGTCAAGTTTCAACAAAATCCATGAAGTTTCGATACATGACAATATCGAAAGCAGCCGAGATCTTTTGGGGATAAACCTATATTTCAAGTTTTGTCAAAATCGGACAAGAATTGTGACCTGTAGCGAGTCCACAAACAAATTGTGGACGGACGGACGGATGTCCGGACGGACGGACAGGGGCGACGACAATATACGTCCAGATGAAAAGGTGGGCGTATAAAAATGTGACAAACCTTTCAATTATAAATTAATACACATGATTATGATAATAATAATAATAATAAGTTCTTTATTTTCAAAAGGGTAAAAAATTAGGCTTTGCAGCCTGTTTACAATTCTGCCCTTAAATGACAATAGACAAAACAAACATACACATATATTATACATACAAGGAAACTGAATAATAAAAATGTATTCTTTACATTCCAAATAACATCAAATGCAGAAACCGATAATGGTTTAAATTTAAATATACAGAATAGTTATATAACATTTTGGATATAATTATGCAGTGATTTTTTAAAAGTTGAGAGAAGATGTAATGAGTTTAAATTATTTGGAAGTGAATTCCATAAAACTGGTCCATTATAACTAAGACTATGTTTAAATTTAGTACAGTTTGGATGTGGAATTTGTAATTTAAGATTTATAGAGTTGTAAGGAGTATTTTTAAATTGAAATAAGGAACACAAGTAATTTGGACTTATATAGTTTAATATTTTGAACAGAAATATATATTTATTCATTAAATGACGTTGTTGAATGGTAGGCAGTTTTAAAGATTTTGAAAGAATGGAATATGAAGAATCAGAAGAATTATATTTAATAATAGGTTTGTTGAATATAATTTTAAATGATAATTTTTGGATAATTTTAAGTTTATTAAGAGAAGAAATTTGACAGGAGTCCCAAATGGTAGAGCAGTAGTCAAGATGTGATTGAAAGTGAGCGTTATAAAATAATTTTAATACATCAGTTGGAAGTAATGATTTGATTTTCCTAAGTTGAAAGTTTTTCTGTTTTAAAATAGTACATAAATGGTTTACATGAGTGTCCTAAGAAAGATTAGAGTCAAAATATACTCCTAAGAGTTTAAAGTCAGAAACGTGTTCAATGAAGGTAGAATTAATAGAAATGGACAAATGTGTAGATAAGGAATTTATTTTAGGTTTTGAAGCAATAATCATACATTTAGTTTTAGATTCATTGATGATCATGTCATTGGAGTTGCACCATTGTATGATTTTATCAGTTTCTGACTGAAGTGTAGAGTTAAGAGAATCAAAATTGGTAGAAGAAGAATATACAGTGGTATCATCAGCAAAAAGATCACATTGAGCTGTCAAATTTAGAGGAAGGTCATTAATAAACAGATTAAATAGTAGTGGTCCAAGAATGGATCCTTGAGGAACACCATGGGTTGTGAGATCAAGAGAGGACTTGGTTTCACCAATTTGAGTGCATTGATAACGCTCAGATAAGTACGATTCTAATAATGTGCATAATTTGGTAGAAATTTGGTATAATTTTAGTTTCTCAAGTAACAGGGAGTGATTGACCATATCAAAGGCTTTACGGAAATCAAAAAATACTAAACCAGTGTATTGACCTTTATTAATTGCAGAATAAACATTTTCTGCAATATTTGTAAGGGCAGTATGACAAGAAAATTTGGACCTAAAACCAGACTGATGAGAATAAAGTAAATCGTGATCCAGGAGAAAGTTATTAATGTGTTTACAAATATGCTTTTCCAAAGGTTTAGGAATAGTTTGAAGTATAGATATGGGGCGATAATTATTGGGCGTGGATTTTGGATGAATCACAAAGAATTGGAGCACCAAGTTTAAGAAATTGAGGACCAACTTGATCTAATCCTATTGATTTGGAAGTATCAAGAGAATGAAGATATTGGAATACATCACATTTTGATATGTAGGGAAGATGACACAAGGTATTGTTTTCAAGATGATCAGATACAAATGTAGATATCACATTAGAGGTAAAACGATCTAAATGATTTGATGGACTAGGTATAATGGACTTTGCAACATTAACAAAATGAGCATTAAAAATATCAGGGGCAACAGGAATGGAAGAACAACAATTAGATTTACCCTCAGAATTAGCAGTATTGATGGCTTTCCAAATTTGTTTACTGTTTTTGCGATCAGTGACTAATAATTCAAGACATTTCCTTTTATTACTACGAATAAGAGATTTAACTTTATTACGAAAATGTTTAAATTGCGTTCATGAATATAATGAAACACTTCAGGGGTTGTCCAATCAGGTATATGAACATTTTTGACTCGTTTGGTTTTTAAAGGGGCATGTTTATTAATAATGGGCAGTGTAATATCATACCAGTTGTCTAGTGCAGTATTAGGATCACAGTGATCATATACAGAATTATATGGAGCCCGTTGTAAATCATATAGGAATAGATCATTATTAAAATGTTTAAATGAGCGATAAGTAATATTAGTATGTGAAGATTTGGGGAATTTTACACCTTTCTTTTGCCAAGTAAAACAAATGGGGAAATGGTCTGATATTGAGTATGGAGGAACAATAGATTCTTTGACATGTTTAGTTTCAGATACAAATATATGATCAATTAGTGATTTAGAGGAAGAAGTAATTCCAGTAGGTGACCTAATAATTTGATGTAGACCATATATTTCAAGAAGATCGGTCCATGATTTATTATGATTATGTAATAAGTCAATATTTAAATCTCCTAATAATAGTATCTCACAGTGAGAATTCCATGCTTTTTCTATCATAAATGAGAAGTCAGTATTCCAGGAAGATAAGGAAGAGGGATTACGATAAATATTACAAAGTAATAATGGTTTAGAGTGTTTAAGAGTAATTTCTATCCATATAGCCTCAATATTATCATGTTCTAAATCTAACCTACGATTACATATGATATGATTTCTAACATACAGAAGTGTTCCAGAGGAACTTACATTACAAGAATCTTTCCTAAAAGGTTGTTGAAAGTTTGGGATTGAAATATCTTCATTAGTCACAGACATGACATACATTTAGATGAGCAATATGTAGACCTTTCTTAACTAAAACAGTATTCATAATAATCATAAATAAACAAATTAATAAATGACTGGAAATAAGGACACACAATTACCTGAAAAACTTTCTAATGAGAAAATGGAAAAGTCATTGAATAATGAAAGTTTGATTTTGGTTACTGCCAAGGTGAATAAACAAACTTAGCTTAAGAATAATTATGATATGGGGGAGAGTTATATTGCGGGAAGTAATAAGGATTGTGCAATGGTCTATTGTTATATACATTACACCTGTACTCATATTGGCGAGATCTTTTATAGTCATAGTATTCATAGTAATTTGTTGATTTAACGGGTACATGTTCGTGCGCATCAGTTGAATTAGCTGAAACAATAATAGGCCTATTGTTATTATTATCAACACTAGTTGATACACATTTAGCCGCGGTATAGATAGAAGATGTGTTGGTAGACTTATCTTGAATAGCTGAACTGCGGGTACTTGTTGATTTGTCATTAACTGTTTTTACTATATTTGATGTACTTGTTGATTTGTCATTAAATGTTTTTACTGCATTTGATGTAGGCCTACATGTAGATGAATTTCCAATAAGTTTATTTTGTGCCGATATTAGAGCATTGACTTTATCAGAAAGCTCTGTAATTCGGTTGATAATTTCAGAAAGTGCGTTACAATAGTTCAGTTCAGGTATATTGTTTGATGTAACACTTACAGTAGTAACAGGGCCCGGAATTAGTGGCTGAGTATCTTCTAGTAAATTGTTGTTTCCCTTTTCCTTTAATGGCGTGCTCGTAACAGGTTGTTGACATAAATTTACAAGAGACAGCACGGAAGGTAGGCTATCACTTAGAGCACTATTGTTAGTATTCATACTTTTAAGGTTTGGTTTAATTTGAAATATATTGGTGTCCACCCACGCAGAACTGCCCCTTCCTTGAATATGAAGCTTATTGTATTTATTGTAGAAGGTAATTGTCGCTTTTTTCAAATTATTGGATGATTTATAAATAATTCCTTTCCCACTGTTTTCATTGTTTTTATACAGCACATGAGAATTTCCACATGATGACAGTAAGTTAGTATATGAATCTACACAGTGGAATTGAACAACAATGGATGTGGAATATTCAGTATAGTCATAAATAGTATAAATAGAGTTAACCAGAGTTGTTGATAACGGTAGTTCTACATCATCCGATTTAATTATTTTAAATATCGAGGTGTTAAAAGATATTTCTGAGTTATCAACTTACATTTCAAGTTTCAACAAAATCGGATAAAAATTGTGACCTCTATAGGGTCCACAACCTTGATATACCATATTTTTACGCTATTTGAGAACGAACGGCGGCCATTTTGTCTGTCAATTTTGGGCCGATTTTCGAACTCAGTCCTCCTTATGGTGTAACGGTGATATATATAAACGGTTTTTAAATCGGATAAAAATTGTGACCTCTATAGGGTCCACAAGCTAAAAACGTGATTTTTAGTACAATCAGGGGCCACAATTCAGGAAGTTACGGTCTTATATGCGTAAATATCAAAAGGAACCGAGATCTTTGGGTTATAAACTTACATTTCAAGTTTCAACAAAATCGGATAAAAATTGTGACCTCTATAGGGTCCACAACCTTGATATACCATATTTTTACGCTATTTGAGAACGAACGGCGGCCATTTTGTCTGTCAATTTTGGGCCGATTTTCACGAAATTCGAACTCAGTCCTCCTTATGGTGTAACGGTGATATATATAAACGGTTTTTAAATCGGATAAAAATTATGACCTCTATAGGGTCCACAAGCTAAAAACACGATTTTTCGTACAATCAGGGGCCATAATTCAGGAAGTTACGGTCTTATGTGCGTAAATATCGAAAGGAACCGAGATCTTTGGGTTATAAACTTACATTTCAAGTTTCAACAAAATCGGATAAAAATTGTGACCTCTATAGGGTCCACAACCTTGATATACCATATTTTTACGCTATTTGAGAACGAACGGCGGCCATTTTGTCTGTCAATTTTGGGCCGATTTTCACGAAATTCGAACTCAGTCCTCATTATGGTGTAACGGTGATATAAATATACGGTTTTTAAATCGGATAAAAATTATGACCTCTATAGGGTCCACAAGCTAAAAACACGATTTTTCGTACAATCAGGGGCCATAATTCAGGAAGTTACAGTCTTATTTGCGCAAATATCGAAAGGAACCGAGATCTTTGGGTTATAAACTTACATTTCAAGTTTCAACAAAATCGGATAAAAATTGTGACCTCTATATGGTCCACAACCTTGATATACCATATTTTTACGCTATTTGAGAACGAACGGCGGCCATTTTGTCTGTCAATTTTGGGCCGATTTTCACGAAATTCGAACTCAGTCGTCTTTATGGTGTAACGGTGATATAAAAATACGTTTTTTTAAATCGGATAAAAATTATGACCTCTATAGGGTCCACAAGCTAAAAACACGATTTTTCATACAATCAGGGGCCATAATTCTGGAAGTTACGGTCTTATATGCGCAAATATCGAAAGGAACCGAGATCTTTGGGTTATAAACTTACATTTCAAGTTTCAACAAAATCGGATAAAAATTGTGACCTCTATATGGTCCACAACCTTGATATACCATATTTTTACGCTATTTGAGAACGAACGGCGGCCATTTTGTCTGTCAATTTTGGGCCGATTTTCACGAAATTCAAACTCAGTCCTCCTTATGGTGTAACGGTGATATATATAAACGGTTTTTAAATCGGATAAAAATTATGACCTCTATAGGGTCCACAAGCTAAAAACACGATTTTTTGTACAATCAGGGGCCATAATTCAGGAAGTTACGGTCTTATATGCGTAAATATCGAAAGGAACCAAGATCTTTGGGTTATAAACTTACATTTCAAGTTTCAACAAAATCGGATAAAAATTGTGACCTCTATATGGTCCACAACCTTGATATACCATATTTTTACGCTATTTGAGAACGAACGGCGGCCATTTTGTCTGTCAATTTTGGGCCGATTTTCACGAAATTCGAACTCAGTCGTCTTTATGGCCGATTTTCACGAAATTCGAACTCAGTCGTCCTTATGGTGTAACGGTGATATAATAATACGTTTTTTTAAATCGGATAAAAATTATGACTTCTAAAAACGCGATTTTTCTTACGACCCCGGGGCCATAATTCAAGAAGTTACGGTCCGATATGCGCGAATACCAAAAGGAACCGAGATCTTTGGGTTATAAACTTATATTTCAAGATTCAACAAAATCGGATAAAAATTGTGACCTCTATAGGGTCCACAAGCTAAAAACGTGATTTTTAGTACAAACAGGAGCCATAATCCATGAAGTTTCGATCCGATACATGCCAATATCGAAAGCAGCCGAGATCTTTTGGAGATAAACCTATATTTCAAGTTTCGTCAAAATCAGATAAGAATTGTGACCTATAGAGTGTCCACAAACAATTGTGGACGGACGGATGGACAGGGGTGACGACAACATACGTCCACATGAAAATGTGGGCGTATAAAAATATCTGCCTCCCCTGAAAGAAAATCGACCATATAAGAAACAAAATCAACCCTTCGATATCACCAGAGTGGCCGAAAAACGTGTTTCCAGCAGCGTATTTTTTATACGCCCACATTTTCATGTGGACGTATATTGTCGTCGGCCCTGTCCGTCCGTCCACAATTATTTGTGAACACTCTACAGGTCACAATTTTTATCCGATTTCAACAAAACTTGAAATATAGGTTTATCTCCTTAAGATCCCGGTTCCTTTCGATATTGGCATGTATAGGATTGTAACTTCATGGATTATGGCCCCTGATTGTACGAAAAAGCACGTTTTTAGCTTGTGAACACTGTAGAGGTCACAATTTTTATCCGATTTGGTTTAAAGGGCCAACCCCAATAATAGTTTGGAGATTAAAACTGCTTAATTTTGTGTTAAAACTCCTTAATATCCCATACCTAAGGGCCGAGCAACTAATTCAATATTTTTGATATGTTTTCAAACAACTTACACCCGTCAGTCTCCATCTGGAAATGGAGACCGGTGTCCCAAGCTGTATTATGTGGTGTCTGGATAAAACCAGACTTTTATTTTATAAAAATAATGTGTAGGTGAAATTTACCTTTTGTTATCAAGTACAACACATGGTTCATTCATTGTATAGGCCTCTCAAGGAACCAGAATCAATTATCAGGTCACCCAACGAAAAAAATGACCCGAAATCTTAAAAGGGGTTACGTGTCTGGATAAGCATTTTTGACGTTCACATCCAAACAACTCAATATTTTGAGCTGAAATTTTGAGGCAGGGTAAATACACCATTCCTGTATATTCTCGCGCTTAAATTTCATACGAACTCAGACTTTTGTTTTTAAGACTCTGTTCAAATCGGGATAGTCCCTTTAAACTTGAAATGTATGTTTATAACCCACAGGTCTCAGTTCCTATCGATATTCATGCATATCGGACCATAACTTCCTGAATTATGGCCCTTGATTGTACGAAAAATCGCGTTTTTAGCTTGTGGACCCAATAGAGGTTACAATTTTTATCCGATTTAAAAAAAGCCTTACAATATATCACCATTACACCCTAAGGATAGTTGAGTTCAAATTTCGAAAAATTGGACCAAAACTGACAGACAAAATGGTTGCCCCTCGTTCTCAAATAGCGTAAAAATATGGTATATCAAGGTTGTGGACTCTCTAGAGGTCACAATTTTCTTCTGATTTTGATGAAACTTGAAATGTAAGTTTATAACCCAAAGATATCGGTTCCATTCAATATTCGCGCATATGGGACTGTACCTTCCTGAATTATGGCCCCTGATTGTACGAAAAATCACGTTTTTAGCTTGTGAACCCTATAGAGGTCATAATTTTTATCTGATTTAATAAAACGTTTTAATATATCACCGTTACACCCTAAGGATGGTCGAGTTCAAATTTCGTGGAAATTGGCCCAAACTGACAGACAAAATAGCCGTCCCGCGTTCTCAAATAGCTTTAAAATATAAAATATCAAGGTTGTGGACCCTCTAGAGCACAAAATCTTGATCCGAAAACGTTTTTATAAATTGGATAAAGATAGGTTGCCAGGCAACGAAACATACGCCCACAGCGGCTAAATCGTCCTTTGTAGGTAATTGGGGGCCTTTACAAGACAGTTCCATACAGATCAGATGTTTGAGGGTTCACAAGGTTCTACAAATTGAAACAAGGGTCTCAACTCTGGAAGTAATCTACAGAAATTGTTGAAATTTGACAGGCTTTTTCGTTTCACAAATTTAAATGATGCATATAAATTTCATACATATCGGATGATAACTTTCATCAATCGAGCATTAACAAGGTTGAACAAAGTCAAACAAGGGCAATAACTCTAGAAGTAATAAACGGAAGTTGCTAAAATTCAATATGATTCTTCTCTTTACTAATTTAAATAACGCACGTAAATTTCATACAGATCAGCATATAACTTTTGATGTTAGAGCATTCACAAAGTTCAATAAAGTGAAACAAGGGCCATAACTCTAGATGTAATAAACAGAAATTGCTGAAATTCAATAAGCTTCTTCGTTTCACTTATTTAAATAATGCATATAAATTTCAGAAAGACCGGATGATAACTTTTGGCGTTAGAGCGTTCACAAGGTTCAATAAAGTGAAATAAGGGCCATAACTCTAGACAATACACAGAAATAAACGAAAATTGTTGAAATTCAATAGGCTTCTTCGTTTCCCTAATTTAAATACTACATATAAATTTCACAAAGATCGGATGTTAACTTTTGGCATTAGAGCGTTCACAAGGTTCAACAAAGTTAAACAAGGGCCATAACTCTAGATGTTATAAACGGAAATTATTGAAATTAAATAGGCTTCTTCGTTTCATTAATTTAAATAATGCATATAAATTTCAGAAAGATGGGATGATAACTTTTGGGGTTAGAGCGTTCACAAGGTTAAACAAAGTGAAACAAGGGCCATAACTCTAGAAGTGATAAACGGAAATTGGTGAAATTCAATAGGCGTCTTCGTTTCCCTAATTTAAATATTGCATATAAATTTCACAAAGATCGGATGTTAACTTTTGGCATTAGAGCGTTCACAAGGTTCAACAAAGTGAAAGAAGGGCTATAACTCGTAGACGTTATAAACCGAAATTATTGAAATTAAATAGGCTTCTTCGTTTCACTAATTTAAATAATGCATATAAATTTCAGAAAGATAGGATGATAACTTTTGGGGTTAGAGCGTTCAAAAGGTTGAACAAAGTGAAACAAGGGTCATTACTCTAGAAGTAATAAACGGAAATTTCTGAAATTCAATAGGCCTCTCTGTTTCCCTAATTTAAATATTTCATATAAATTTCACAAAGATTGGATGTTAACTTTTGGCATTAGAGCATTCACAAGGTTCAACAAAGTGAAACAAGGGCCATAACTCTAGACATTATAAACGGAAATTATTGAAATTAAATAGGCTTCTTCGTTTCACTAATTTAAATAATGCATATAAATTTCAGAAAGATAGGATGATAACTTTTGGGGTTAGAGCGTTCACAAGGTTAAACAAAGTGAAACAAGGGCCATAACTCTAGAAGTAATAAACCGAAATTGCTGAAATTCAATAGGCTTCTTCGTTTCCCTAATTTAAATATTGCATATAAATTTCAAATAGATCGGATGATAACTTTTGGCATTAGAGCGTTCACAAGGTTCAACAAAGTGAAACAGGGGCCATAACTCTAGACGTTATAAACGGAAATTATTGAAATTAAATAGGCTTCTTCATCTCACTAATGTAAACAACATATATCAATTTTAAAACAATTGGATGATAACTTTTGGCGATGGACGGATGGGGGTGACGGCAATATACGTCCACATTTCTATGCGGGCGTATTAAAATTATGACCTCTATAGGGTCCACAAGCTAAAAACGTGATTTTTCGTAAAATCAAGGGTGTAACGGTGATATATATAAACGGTTTTTAAATCGGATAAAAATTATGACCTCTATAGGGTCCACAAGCTAAAAACACGATTTTTCGTACAATCAGGGGCCATAATTCAGGAAGTTACGGTCTTATATGCGTAAATATCAAAAGGAACCAAGATCTTCGGGTTATAAACCTATATTTCAAGTTTCGTCAAAATCGGATAAGAATTGTGACCTGTCGAGTGTCCACAAACAATTGTGGAGAACGAATAGGGGCGATGGACAGGTTGCCAGGCAACGAAACATACGCCCACAGCAGCTAAATCATCCGGGCAGTCAACATGAGTTGTCGCATATTTTTACTTTAGTTGATAATGAAACATTTATAATACACTAAAATCTCATTAAGAGGAACAACTCATTAAGTAATTATCAGAAATTCTTTAGAATTTGTTTGGCCCATGCTAACGTTTATTATACAAAAATATTTAATTTAGCTGTTTAAGTTACCAAAATCATTGAAAATTAATAGCCTCTAGAGCGTCCACAAGTTTTTTCAAAGTGATCAAGTGCCATAACTCTGGCAATAATTATGGGAAATCGCTCAAAATCAATAGGATTCTTCGTCTCATGAACTTAATAAATTTAAAGTCAATTGGATATTAACTTTAGCCTCTAGAGCGTCCACAAGCAATTGTGGACGGCTGGCTGGACAGGGGCGACGACAATATACGACCACATTTCAATGTGGGCGTATAAAAATGACCGGAACAGGCATAATAAAAACAGGAGAAATAAATTAAAAATACCAAAATTTAGGATAAAATGTTCTGTAAATCAATACCCAGATGAAATATATGTTTGGACATCTTTACAAATTTAATATATTCCATTCAGTCGTTAGTAAGGATGATTTAGACATGCGAGGAAGAGAGTATAATGAGATTTAGAGTCCACTGGGACAAAAAAACAGGTCATTTTGGGACTAACATACAGTGATGCATATCTATGGACATCATTACAAAGTTAATATGTTCCATTCAGTCGTTAGTAAGGATAATTTTGACCCAAGAGAGAGAAATGGGGTTTAAAGTCCACTCAATACAAACTAGGTCATTTTGGGACTAACATATGGTACAATTTTAATTCAATAATACACGAGGTTGGACAAACAACACCATACCATGTCACCTGCATGCTGTCTCACCACTTAACTCAATGACAGACATTATGATCTAAAGCCTATGTGTTTAGACCAGGGACATGTTTCATGAATGTCCAATGCAATTTACACAGAATGAGTCATCTTATATGAATATGATATGGTAATGAAATGTGAAATATGATACACGATTCAGAGTAAGCATATTTCAGCTCGCAGGTAAAAGATCACTACACTGCCAATAGCTGCGGCAGGTCCGCAGTAGCATCTACAGTACGGTCTCGTGGCTGGAAATGTTCCGTGGAGAACCGGACAATCGATTCTTGAGTGGTAGAGAACCATATAAGCTAAGTCCATGATCAAAAACTGTTAAGTCGCCCGTGGCTTAAAGACTTGAAGTGTTTCTGATGGATGTACATGTTGGCTCCTGTAACAGGTTTTAAGGATGTGGAGATTGTAGATGATCCAGTGACAATAAGTCATAGTCACACAATCAGCAAGATGACTAAACAACATGCATAGGATTAGTGGGTTCACATGACCATCTGTATTTAGGAGCCGATCTTTGTATTTAAAACATAAATATGACGTCACCCTTTGATGTTTTTAAACAGTATATAGGAGAATGTACTCTTTTCTTAAACAATCGTCTATTATTTATAAAACTGTCCATTATTTATTGAAAATAATTGACAGGTTTACCAATAATAGACACTTATCTGAAAAATTAACATGTATTTTGGGATAATTTATTCTCTGAACAAATTAAATTACAGAACATGAAATTACTTTAAAACCTCATAGTTATCGAAATGTCACATGACCGAATGTTGATTTCACGTGTTTGTCTGCATAAAGAATTCCACTTAAATCTGTCCGTTATATGTCACTTGTCCGTTTAATAGTACGTTCGGCACTAGATCGATGATGTGTTTTTATACTCCCCCATTATCATACCTTCTTTGTGAACACTCTATAGGTCAGAACTTGAAATATAGGTATATATCCCAAAGATCTCGGTTCCTTTCGATATTGACTTGTATGGGACCGTAACTTCATGAATTATGGCCCCTGACTGTACACACTAGAGGTCACAACTATTAGCCCATTTTGATGAAACTGAACATGTGTGTTTATAACCTAAAGATCGCGATTCCTTGCGATATTGGCGCATATCGGACCGTAACTTCCTGGATTATGGCCCCTGATTGAACAAAAAAATCTGATTTTAAAAAACGTTCAAATATATCACCGTTACACCATAATGTCAGTTGAGTTTGAATTTCGTGAATTGTTTTGTGCCTTTGATCCTGTGTCCTGTCACTTATATATATTAAATTTTAAATCAAAATTTGGACGGCTAGTAGCCTCCATATTAACCACAGTACTAAGAATATTATCAATATCTAAATCATTCTCGTGAGCAGCCTTTCCATCACAACTTTGACGGGTATTATTCCCCCATATCAAGAACATCACAATTTTTACGGCTATTGTCTTCCATATCGAGTACATTACCAATTTAATCAGTATCCAAATGCTTATCACATATATTCTCATTATTAATATTTGTTTTCGACTGTGTTATAATTAATTATAAACATGTCGTCTCCATGTCGAATATTTTGGACTGTCTGTGTATGCTTGCATTGTATCACTGGAGTGTTTTGTCACATGCATTGATGAGCATGTGCATGTTGTTTTAAGAATATATCCATTATTTTATGGCTTGTTGTTTTAGAAAACTATTCATTATTTGTATCTCTATGGTGCTATGTTTTAAGTTTGATAATAGCCTCAGACTGTCCATTATGTAAATACAAAGATAATGGACAGTCTTCAGGCATTATCCATCACAGAAACATTTGGAAGTTTTCATGGAGAGGCATTGGAGATCGGGAGGCTATGATAATTCCATAATGGAATCCCTGAAGGAGAAGAGGACATATCAAAAATGTAGAGCCACAACATTTCGGGTAGGGACGGTTTGAAATTAGGGTAAAAAATTAATCGAAATTTCAAATTTTGCCTCAAAACAACTATTTCCAGTTATACCAGAAGCTGTCCGTTCAAAATTTGTTCACTTCATCATATATGACTTCTGTCGCCTAGGGGTCCCCATAGACCAAGTGTGGTTGAAATTTGCTGACCCCCAGGGTTATCATTATTTCAATACACAAAGTTTCACCACTATCACTCAATTAGAATCAAAGTTGTCAAGCTCCAAAGTCTCGACCAATCAAATTGCTTATCGCTTTGCTTACCCTGAGTCGAAAATGCTCTCATTATCAAACTTTGTCAAGGTATTGATGCAATGACACTATACACCAAGTTTCATCACTCTCACTTAATTAGAACCAAAGT